>NC_053157.1:225177205-225489856 GCF_016835505.1 Polypterus senegalus
TCGCGAAGCAAGATCTATGAATGGATAGAGCGCTTCAAACAGGGAAGAACTTCTTTATGTGACGAAGATGAAGTGATGCAAGTGATGAAGAAGTCATTGATGCGGTGCAAAATTGGTTGCAGATGCAACCGAAAAACTTTTTTTCCGACGGAATCAAAAAACTTGTGAAACGTTGGGAAAAGTGCATTGAAGTCCAGGGAGGATATGTAGAAAAATAAGGTATGTTTCACATTTCTATCATTAGAATAAATGCCCCTTTTCTCAAATGTCCCTATGCTTTTTGACTTCCCCTCGTACATGTAGTGCAAATAGCGTAAATGGTTTATAAAGTGGCTCAGGCTGTGCAATATTCCAGTTGTAGTGCAAGTTTACAGTGAGGTGATTGTAATTTTAAGTACAAACAGTTCTATCGGGAGCACTTGATGGAATGATTCAGTACATTTGTAGATCTTGGGACAAATACTTTTTCTGAATCTTCAGGTCCATGCAGGAAAGGCTCTGAAGCTTTTGACGGATGGGAGAAGTTCAAATAGACTGTTTGCATGGCTGACTGGAATCCATGCAGATGTTGGTGGCTTTCCTGACGTAGCATGTGCTATAAATGTCCTTTAGGGCTGGAAGCTGTTTCCCGATAATTCTCTACACTCTTGACAGAACCTACTGTAGAGCTTTCCAATCAGCTGCTGTACACTATGATGCCACACTCAGATACAATGGGCTAAAATACTCTGAGTGGTGCACTGAGAGTAACAGTGCTAAAGCAACCATGGTGTTTGGAATAGTTTGGCAATTCCGTGTACCATTATAATGTTACAGGTTAACTATAGTCAGGTGCCTTAAATTTATAAACGATATGAGGTTAATTTCAGTGTAGCAGATAAAGCCCACGTCATGGATGTGAATCTAAAAAAGAAAGGGAAGCCGCACAGGAACAGTAGCACTTCTTTGACACTGGATGCCACTAGTTTGCATAATGTACATATGCAAGGGGTGGTCCTGCCATTAGAATGTGCGTGGCTTTACGCCAAGTTTAGTTTTTTTACATTGTGATGTGAGCATGGAAGCAGATGTGCTCAACAGTTTTGCACATACGCACCATTTATACATGAGGCCCCTGGTGATTATTCTACTATTGACACAAGGGGAGGAAGTTAAATTTCAAAACTGTCCTATAGTGTCAACGGATGGCGTGGTGGGGTTGGGCGGGGGGGTGGATGTGGCTCTTTTTATACCTCAGTCCACAGTCTGAGAAGAGACAACTTCCATGATGTTTATCATTAAATAGCTTGTTAGATTAAAGAACATCACAGATAAACTGATTTATTTATTTTATTTTAGAACAGGATTTATTTCAGTCGATCAAGAGAAAGCCTTCGATAGTGTTAGCCACTCTTATCTATGGAATACTCTTAAAGCCTTTGGATTTGGGGATCAATTTATTAAGTACAATTAGCTGTTGTATTATGACATTTATGGTATAGTAATGGTCAATGGTGGTATGTGTGTGCTGGTCTGCATCCAAAGAGGAGTCGTACAAGGTTGTTTGTTATCAGGAATGCTGTATAACCTTGCATTGGAGCCATTCTCAGTGAATTCGAGAAAAGTGCTGACTGGTTTCTCCATTCCTCACTGTAGTGGGAATCTGGTAGAAGTCACTGTCTACACTGATGATATTGTTATTTTTTTTAAATCAAGCAGACATCAATAAATTGACTGATTGTTAACAGAAGTATGAACTGATTTCACATGCCAAAATCAATTAGAGTAAAAGCAGTGCATTATTAATTGGAGTCTAGGCCGGATACAAACCACCGTGTCTACAAGGAGTCTGTACACTGCAAAAAAACCTAGATAAGAAATAAGATAAAAACACTGAATTTCAGGAGAAAATTACTTAATATTAGTGAAATTATCTGTCCATGCAGCAAGATAATTTTACTTGCCAAGATATCTTAAAATAAGTTAGTTCCAGTCTAGAAATAAGAAAGCCCTGATAGGTGTTCAAAGGTTTGAAATAAGTAGAAAATGCTGCTTTTTAGAACAAATTACTTGAGATTAGACTTTCTACAGCGGAAATACACTGAATATTAGAAAATAATTTTTAATTCAGTTGTTTTGCATTCTTAATTTTAGCACACTGAAAAATGAAGGCCAAGGAAGAACAGAATAAATCACTAATAAGTGGAAAATTCTTAATACCAGTGAAGAATGAAAGTCTTGTTACTTGAAACAGGTTTGCTCATCTTGAAATGGGTAGTCCAATATTTAATCTCAGAGCATATATCTTAAAAAAGGAAAATTATTTTACAAAAATCACATAATAAGAAAAAAATATACCATTATTAAGAAATAAATGCTTGAAATAAGCAAAATTATATGCCAATGGGGTGAGATATATTGACTTGGATTTTTAAAAAAATCCTGAAATTACTTTGTTTCAACACATACTAGGCTATATTTGCATGTTATATACAACAAATTTCAGTCCACCTACAAAGTAAGGTAAAAGTAGCACAAAGCTCTCATTTTAGGAGGGTCTTCATTTCAAATTGAAACCAAATATTTTAGCAGAGGTTTGAATTAGGAATTCATTCCTATATTCAAGACACATAATTAAGATATAATTTCCTGATATATGTTGGCTTCCTGAATACATAAAATAACTTACAATAAAGACATAATCATCAGCACTGCTCTTTATTTAAGTACTAGCAGAATACCCGCGCTTCGCAGCGGAGAAGTAGTGTGTTAAAGAAGTTATGAAAAAGAAAAGCAAACATTTTAAAAATAACGTAAGATGATTGTTAATGTAATTGTTTTGTCATTGATATGAGTGTTGCTGGCATATATATATATATATATATATACACACACACACAGACACATATATAAACATATATATACATATAAACATATATATATATATATATATATACACATCTATACACACATACATATATACATATACATATATATACACATACTGTATATATATACACACACACATATATACATACTGTATATACAACATATACATATCTACATATATACTGTATATACACATATATATACAAATCTACATATATATATCTACATATATATATATATTAGGTGGGACTCGATTAAAAAATTAATCCAATTAATTAGAGGCTGTGTAAGAATTAATCTTGATTAATCGTATGTAATTGCACACGTAAATTTGCCCCAAATCGCAAATGTTTTTTTTTTTTTATTTAAAACGGTTTTAGTGGGCTTACAGAATCAAATAATAGACATGGACATGAATATTGTAAACTGAAGCTGTTTTAATTTCTGAAAAAAAAAGCCTTTAAACTGCATTTGAATTCAAAACAGAAACAAAAATATCATCCCTGGTTAAAATTGGGCAGACTTAAAAATAAAGTGGTAGTTTAAGTACTTTAAGTACATTTGCAGAATAGTATTGTCTTTAAATAATAATAACCAAAATTTCACCATAAAGTGCAGTTTTTCTTCTTAAAAAAATAAGTCAGAAACATAAAAGGTAATTTGACCAGCTTACTCTTTAAACTCTGAGTAACATTAGCCAAAATTATTTTGTACATTAGGCTAAAACAGTGTGATCATTGAACATTTTGTAATTAGATGTATTTAGAATTACTAACGGTCACGGAAGTCCAATGATCCCCAGTAAGAGCCACAAAGTCCGCTTTCTGTAATGCATCTAATTTTGCTTGCTTTTCAGTGTGCACAAAACCATGCTTTTATCAAGGCTTCGCTCGGAAGTCGAAATGATCAGTTGTAGGAACGCGCTTTATTCCGACTCTAACATTTTTGTAGCTGTGATGTGTGCATCAGTGTAATGGATGTACCAGGAAATCATGCATTGACAAAAGTTCCCGTTTGCTTGGAATTGAAAGTGTGATTAAATGCGTTATTTTTTAACGAGTACATGCATCGAAGCTTCTCAGCTGTGCTTGTGCTAAGAAAGGGAAAATTTTAAAAATAACGTAACATGATTCTGCTTAACCTAATATTTTTCATACGTCCCAAACCAAGGAGATCGAAGGTAAAATGAAGCGGTAGCGCACATAGTCAGTACATCCCTCTCGGAATCAACCTCGAATGTCAGCGTTAGAGGCGAAGACTCTACAATTGCGCCACAGCGTGTGGCTTGTCTATGCTAAAGTATGTATTGTAGATATACATTTATATATATATATACCTGTGTATCGCAGTGGAGAAGTAGAAGTTATGAAAAAGAAAAGGGAACATTTTAAAAATAACGTAACATGATTGTCAATATACAGTAATTGTTTTGTGAGTGTTATTGAATGTTGCTGTCATCAAGGATTTGATTATCATTATTTCTTTCAATCAGGCTCGTATTTGTAGGATGTGTTCAAGTTACATTCCGTGTTTGTCAATCGTTGTAAAGATAAGAGGTTTCATTCATCGATTAGTTCCTTACTGCATCAATAAACAGCTCGTCTTCCTTTTATCTGTGATGTGACAAACTGCATGCACGGGTTTTTTTACACTGTCTTCCTTTAGCAGGACATTCACTTTTTCCACCGTGTGCTTTGTTTCCGCAGTAGCTGCACTTATGAATATGATTGTATGTATAAGACGCTTCATATTTTTTTGCTGCCTTCTCAATTGTGTAATTCGGTTTTTGTTCAGCACTCTTTGGAACTGTTGCTTTTGTCTGTGCACTCGCCAGTTCACGTGAGCCGCTTGGTGTTCTTGCATCGAAGGTTCCCAGCTGTACTGGTGCCATCTCGTGTAATGTCAGCTAAGACCACGCATTTAAAAGTTTCTCTCGCAGTTTCAATGAGTTTGTGCCAAACACCACCCTGACCATCTCATCTTCCTCTGCATAAGCACAGTCCTTCACCCGTGAACATTTACCGGCAGTGTTTGTATTGGATTGCCGCTGATGGACGGCCTTATATGGGCAGGCACTAAATTACAAACGCTAGTGGAAGCCTGTCTATGAACTTAATTTAATATAAACTTACGGTTCACGCCGTGCTTTGTTTCCGCAGTAGCTGTACTTATGAATATGCTTGTATGCATCATTTGCTTCATAATGTTTTTCTGCCTTCTCAATTGTGAAATGGCGTTTTGTGCTCATCGCTGTTTGGAGTTCTTCCTTGTTCTCTACGTACATACGTAGGAGGCGTGATGATGTCACACGAAACTCCGCCCCCCGCGGCCATCTCCAACTCAAGACTCCATTACATTATATGGGGAAAAATAGCTTCCAGTTATAACCCTTATGCGTAGAATTTCGAAATGAAACCTGCCCAACTTTTGTAAGTAAGCTGTAAGGAATAAGCCTGCCAAATTTCAGCCTTCTACCTACACGGGAAGTTGGAGAATTAGTGATGAGTCAGTGAGTGAGTCAGTGAGTGAGTGAGTGAGTGAGTGAGTGAGGGCTTTGCCTTTTATTAGTATAGATTACATCAGTATCCAACAGCACTACTGCTGTGTTTACAATACAGAAAAAGAGAAAAACATAAGCACATGAAAATGAGTTGACACAGAAAGGTTACCTTGTATATAACACAAACGTCATATGCTTATCATTATTGTACTTTGTAGTTCAGGACTATCTCATTTTATCACAGTCAGAAATGCATAAAAAACTTAATTACATAAACAAAATTTTAACAACGGTAACTTGGCCAAAAAACAGGACAAAGAAAATGCAACCTAACATGTTAAAATCCACAAAAAAGCAAATTTATAATTTATCTAATTGATTTTCAAATATTATGGCAATTATATACAGTACATCATAGACGTGCATTTCCTGTTCTACATTTGGCTCAAACAATTTTTCTTCTAGCATATTTGTATTTTCCCTTCAAATTGTGTCCAGTAATATTTCAGTTTGAATTGCAGAGAGGACAGCGTCAATGCACTTAGGACATGTTAGATGTAGTGCATAATAGTATGCCATAAGATACATGATACCTTCCTACAACATTTCTTGAGGAAAAGTTGTCACAGGCTCACTTCCAATAGCCAGCATGCAGTTATCTTGGTCCACAATAAGGACGGTGCTAGTCAGTGGTCAGTCTTTGCTGTAGAAAGGCATCAGGATTCTCGGAGGTCTTTAAGACAAACAAAAACCAACAAAGAAAACAGATTGAATTTATTCTATCCTCTGTAGTCCTATACAGATTTATTATACATTTACCTATTTATAATACTTAATGTGCTAATTTTAACAGAAGCAGTTATACACAGCTTGTAATTGAAATAGCAAAGAAATCACTCAAAATTGAAGATTGTTATATTCTGTTGAGCCCTTTTAATCAAACTGTTTAATGTAGAATGTCGTTCCTGTAGCTAACATTAAAAACAACCCTGAAAATTGCTGCCAGTCACAGATGGATAGAATTGCAGTAACTGTCTTTATTTTTCCTTTAAACAATGTAAAAATGCACAGTTTTACTTTAAGGCCATGAACTAATGCCTCATGTTTTGGTTTCCCAGCTTTTTTCGGGGTAGAAAAAGTGAAGGAAACATGGATGGCAGAGCTCTAAACATGGCTATGGCATTTTTCACCAATGAAGAAAAAAAAAAAAAAAAAACACAATCTTATTAAATATCTTTTGCATTATGTTCTAATATAACTCAAACATTCTCCTTTTAATGAAAACAACAACATACAGCAAGCTTTAAATTAAGAATGATTCATTACAAAAATTATTTGATGTCTGGTATTATTTTTACCTACTAATATGCTAGAACATGATCGAACAATTGAAATGAACCTTACATAGATCATTTTAAGTATTCTTTAAAATATTCCTTCATTATTTATACCTAATAAAGGATAGTGTCAGTCAGTTTATTATTCTGTTGTGTCTTAAAAAGATGCTAGACAAAACTATTTACAATGCTAATAAATGACTTTTAAAAACATAATTAAAGGGAAAAATTTATTTCAGAATAACACAGTACAACTTTCTAATACAATGAAGAAACGGGAACCTGGAATTCACAAATCAACAGTTACTGGCAAAGACAGCAGCAATAATATTTTGGATGAAAATTTCTTAAAGTTTGGTTTACTATAATATAGACTTGGTCTTTATGGAAAAAATGGCATAAAAAGTGCAACCCTTTGAGCATCAACTGCAAAATATCATAATTTTAAACAACTTCAATTTGATTTTCATTTAGGCCTATCATGCTGTAACACTGAGTAAAGTGCATAACTAACTATAAAATGAGTTTGAATAAAATATGCATGACAAAATGTACCCTCATCATGTATATGTGGATGCTTCAGGATCTTCTTCATTACTCCATACAGCTGTGCTTTTCCATAAAAACTGGTCCATCTGCTCGTTTAACTTCTATGATGTAGTTAAGATTATTCCAACTAAGAATACAATGCATTTGATCCATTAACTATAAAATAAGTACACTCTAAGTCAGCACATATTTTGTTTTAAGAAACCATTTTCAAAAATATATCAGTCAAATGTCTGTGTTTTATGTACTGTACTTACATGATCCAGCTATTTAAAGCCTGGGTAAGCCTCCCATATAATCTATAAATGACCTCTGTGCATTAAATTCATGATCTAGGAGCTGGGTAACTGCAAATTTATTTGGCTTTGGCTTCTTGTAAAGATCCTGTAGTGTTTTGTAGTGTCAACAGCTGCAAAAACATATAAATGAATAATCAAATCAGTTGTATTTTCTAAACAGTCTGAACTAAGATGGGATGTGACCATCTTTATTGTGCACTTACCAGATGGTTCACATTCTCTCTGCTGTAACTTCTTGGGTACGACTAGAAGGTGACACGTTAACAAGCGAAAGCAATAGCATTCCCCAAAGATGCAGTGGAATCGGCCTCGCCCGAATTCTCGACTTCAGCAGCATCAGGCTTGTCAGTGGTGACGCCGAGACATCTTTTTATTTATTTGAGGCATACAGTCCTGTTGCTTCTGAGGTGTGCAGATATTCTGTAGTCTTTTCAGGAATTGTTTAAACACAGGTTCCTGTAATGAGATTACACTCTTTTAAAAAGTGTGCAAGTGAATACAAGGTGTGACTGCTCAGTCTAAAACCCCTATAAAAACGAGTTACTTACACTCACCCATGAATTTTGATCTTCAGCTGCACAGAGCTTTGGATAATACTTGACTATACGTTTGCCATTAAAGAAACCTCATGTTTGGAGGTATATTTGTCTTCCCTCGTTGTTGTCCTCAGTATGGGTACCATGTTGTATTTCTAATTAATCTCCAGCACAGATCCTTTGAAAGAATACAATGCTACTCTTTCCCTATGTGCTGCAGTGTTTTCTGACCTGCTCCAACTCACTGTCACTATGAAGGATGTATTCAGGGCTTGGTAGTTGAATGATTTTAGAGGGACTGGCTTCTCTTAAAAGTTTTCTAGAACATCTTTGCTCACTGGATTGAGGGGTAGGTGAAAGACTGGCATTTTGTAAAGTATTGCATTCAGAAGAGGAGGGAGATGTGCAGCTGTCTTGAAAGTTATCTTGCTGTACAGAAAACTTCAGCTCCTGTTAAAAAAAATACAGGAAAAGGGCATTGAAAATAGTCAGCAGTTATCAATAAACTGTTTATGAATTATGAAATTTGATGAAGCCTGACATAAATGGAAATATTTACTTTTATTTAACGTAAATGAAATTAGTAATCAAAGACAGCATTGCTCAAATATCTGACCGCTTATATTTTCATTGTTAAAATTTTTAAGTAACTAAAAACAAGATAGTAGTCATCATATTTACTTCCTGATAAAACACAGAAACAATATGTGCTCAGTTATCTATTGATATGGAGTATTTTCACAATATGTTGTATTGAACTAAATAAGTGCTACCTGAGTATTGTGAAATTCTTACTTGTGTGTGCTAATTAACATGTAACGCGCTATCATTCTCTGGTGCCATGATCACATTTATCAAAACATTCGTAAGTTAATATAGACTTTGTATTAATGACAAACATACATAAATATGTCTTCACACAAAGATTCACATGGTGAGGTGAACATGTTGGGGCAACAGCCTTGATGGATGCATGAGCTGTCCTGTGCTCAGGTGTGACATTTCAAACTGCTTTTATTGAATTATGGAAAATTTGAATTGAGAAGGACCAAGCCCAAGTTTCTACTCTTCAAATTTCCACACTCGTATACATTTATGTTGTCATCACTTTCATATCATAAATGTCCTCCTTTTCCCTATTATCATTTATATTTCTCCCCTGCTTGATCTCAGATATCATCAAGACATGGACACTTCTGACATAAAAGTTGCTACAGAAACCTTTAATCTCAACAAAAAGAACATCGCAAAAGTGATAATAACTACATTGTTTACTCAACAATATTTCTTTAAAAAATAATAAATAAATAAATAATGCTGACCTATTGATGTACTGCTGGCCACGAGGTTTTCTCCGAACGAAATGTTCAGATCTACACATAAGAGTCCCTAGAAGATCTTCTGTAACATTTGCAACTTGAAAGCAACAGAGAAGACCAGTAATTCATTCATATTTGGAAGTCATCTGCACAATTACCAGCAGTCATTTCCAACTCAGGTTTTAAGCTTTAAGTGCTAAATTTACAAATTTTTACAAGTTTAAGAGATTCTTGAAAGATGATACAAGTGCAAATCATGATACCTTTTTATAAATGTTTTACATTTTGTTTCCTTTCTGAACTAGTATATCATGCTGATGTTTTAGGCAAGTAGAGATATCCTACAGGGTTGTATTTACTGTGTTGCCTCATCAAGGACACGACACACACGACTTACTAAATTAATTTGTGAGTGTATAAAATTAGCAGGGTGTTAACATTTCACTCAGACTGGGGCCTTCACCTGGGCCATTAAAGTAATAAAGAGCACCGTCTCACTCAGGGCTGACTCTAGAAAAAAAAGAAAAAAAAAAGAAATAAAAGTATATATATATATATATATATATATATATATATATATATATATATATATATATATATATATATATATACACACACACACACATATGACGCGCTCATGTATGGTATTGATAACAAAGTTAAAGGAGATGGGTTCTCCCATTGCAGTTTCAAGTGCAGCGATCTTTTTAAATTCCAGCAATGAGCTTACAATTGTGGATACCTCAAAACCGATAATAATTTTAAAATACTGGCCTTTAAATTTTAAAGTTTTTCTTTAAAGGTATCTCAAATAGAAGCAACTTGGGTCGTGTTCGCTTTTACTACCGGTAATAACTTGAGGCGCGTGCAATGCAGTTAGAACTCGGCACATTTTTAAAAGATACGTTTCAATTTATTTTTAAGCAAAGCTGAAGTCTGTATCAGAACGTCTTTAAAAGACAACTTTTTTAATAAAGCACTTTAACAAATAAATCAACGGCATTTAACTAACATTTATTTCATAATAACTCTCTGTATATATTGTAGCGACCCGGCAGTCAGCGCTGCCGGAGTGATGCATTGTGGGAAGGTTGTACGTTCACTACTTTTTATAATGTTTTTCCTGTTGTATTTATTAATGTCTTAACTTGTAAATAATTGTTGTGTTTGTGTTCAATTAGTTGGGTGGGTTTGGGTCATCGCCGTCCGGGGTTATTTATTTTGTAAAAAGTACCGGTTATGTGAAATGTGTCTTCGTGCATGACCTTGACCATGGCAGTGCAATAATGTCGAGCTTTGTTTACTGGCTATCTGTGAATAAAGAGATACAACAGGACAGAGCTGTTATTCATTGCTAAGATTTCATCTAAGCAATTAATGCCGAGACACTTTCGAGTCGTGCGGTGTATGGGACACGAGTGCTCGTTACTTAAGAAGCTGGGTACAGCTGCGTGCTGCCGAGACGCTCGTAGTCGTGCGGTGTATGGGACACGAGCGCTCGTACTTAAAGAGCTGGGTACAGCTGCGTGCCTAATGCTGGCAATCCGCTAGCCGACAGCTTGGGAGAGGTGCACGGCAGAGATCGGCTTTAAAAACTTCAAGACTCGACCCCAGGTCGCTACATTGGTGTCAGAAGTGGGAGACCAGGCTGTTTAGAAGACGCCGTCATGGAACAGAGTCTTGAAGAATTAGAGCGTGCCATCTTAGAGAACAGCGTTACGTTAGAGCGCCTGATCAGCGGAGCTGTGCGGAGAAAAGCGGCAGACCGGCCTGATGGTACCAGTATTCCCCGGACAGTGTTGCGATCTTCTGAGCACGGCCAGAGGGGGCCGTCGGCTGCCGCAGCGATACCCCAGGTTACCAGTCGGACGGTCCGCTTCTCACGGTCACCTGCTAAGCTGCCGCGATACAGCGGATTGACTCCTTTAGAACCATACCTCGCACAAGTGGATCTGGCGCGATACACAATGAGTGGAACCGCGAGGAAGCTGCGACACACTTGGCCCTTGCCTTGGAGGGTCCCGCACTTCAGGTACTCATTGATCTGTCATCGGAAGAGTGTCGTGATCTTCAGGCTCTCACCGCTGCTCTCACCCGTCGCTTTGGACAAAGAACTTCAGCAGAATGCAGCAGAGACAAGCTGACTAGCCGACGTCGGCATGAAGGTGAGAGTATAGGAGCCTTTGCCGCTGACGTCAGGGTTTATACACGAAAAGGTTACCCTACTTTCTCGACAGCAGTGAGAGAAGAACTCGGTCTTCATGCTTTCCTGCGGGGCCTCACACCAGAACGTCTTCGCCAGCATGTCTGTCTATCGTCACCCCGAGATTTGGCGAGGCACTAAAAGAGGCTGAGCGGGTTGAAGGCGTACTACAGGCTGAGTCACCGACAAGACGAACGCCACGACCGAGTCGACTAACAAGAGCCGTTGAACGAAGGGCGGAAGGGGACCTGTCTGAGGCAGTGGAGGTCAGCCGCGCCCAATCAACATCAACCCCGACAGAGACAACGAGTGGACTGCTGTTTTCGATCACGGAGAACCAGGGCACTTTGCCAGGGATTGCCCTGCCCCAAGTCCGTTGCCTCGTACAGCATCACCGCAGGGAAACGACATCGGGGTGAGGCCGTGAGGGGACCCTCGCTCCGTTTTTCAGCACCCCTCAACAAAGACTGCTTCAAAGTTGGGCTGTGGATTTTCCACTGGACTATACCTAGACTGCACTATTGATGGACGGCCATGCAGTGCCTTAGTGGACACGGGGTCCACTATTTGTTTGCTAAGAAAAGGAGTGTTGCCAGAAACAGCTAGTCTTCTTCCCGAGGGCTGGACCCCCACAAATAGCGAACTACGCGCGTTCGGGTGAGCGGACAGTAATGCCGGAAAGAAACTGTTATCTGTGGTGGTAGGGACGAGCCAGACCAACCACGAATTCTGGCTTGCGGACATTAAAGACCAGTGCATTATTGGGTTGGACTTGTTGGCCCACTGGGGAGCATGTGTTGATGTGTCTAGGGCCGTCCTCTGCCTAGGTAATGAGACTGTGTCGCTCAATCGGGCTGGAACCGTCCTGGAAGGGCTGCTGGCTTGGATTTGCCTGGATACCACGGCTCACCGGCTCCCGACCGTTGTTCGGAAGATGCAGAGACTCAAGGGGACCCCCAGGAGAATGTTGCAGCTCAGACCAGTGCTTCCCAACGGTTTTCCTCACGCGACCACCCATCAGCTGAGACAGTTGCGCTGTAGAGGAATTGGGCGTCGAAGTGGGGAACATCTGAGCGCCACAGCAGGAGCAACTTCAACAACTATTGAGAGACTTTGTGGACATTTTGCGGCTCGAGAGGAGGACTGTACTAGAGCGAATTTAGTGAAACACCACATAGACACTGGCCATGCCGCTCCCATTCGTTTGCGCCCCACCGATTGCCTCTTGCGGCGTCAAGCTGCCGAGGAAATGATTTGTGAGATGGCAGCCAACGCGTTATTGAGCCTTCGACAGCCCTGGGCTGCACCAATGGTCATGGTACGGAAGAAAGCGGGGGTTGGCGCCTGTGTGGACTTTCGGAGGTTAAGCGAAGTCACTCGAAAAGACTCATACCCACTGCCACGCATCGATGATGCATTGGATTATGTGGCTGGATCCTGTTGGTTCAGCACCTTGGACTTGCGCAGTGGGTATTGGCAAGTGGAACTGGCACCAGAGGACCGACACAAAACCGCATTCACCATAGGACAAGGGCTGTGGCAATTCAAGGTGATGCCGTTTGGACTGTGTAACGCACGGCCACCTTTGAAAGACTGATGGAGCGGGTCCTAAAGACATTCCCCGAACCCGATGTGTGGTCTATCTGGACGATCTTTTAATCCATGCCAGAGACTTTGATCAGGCTGTCCACAATTTAAGGGAAGTCTTGACAGCCGTTGGTAGCGCCGGGTTGCGGTTGAACCCCGCAAATGTAACCTCCTCTCCCGACAGACTCAGTTTCTGGGACATGTGGTTAGCGAGAGTGGAGTGGCTACCGACCCAGCGACGGTGGCTGCCGTGAGCAACTGGCCCCACCAGCCAACATCACCGAGCTGCGGAGCTTTCTGGGCTTAGCCTCATACTACCGGAGATTCGTGAGAAACTTTGCAACCATTGCTAGCCCCTTGCACCAGCTGGCGAGTAAGGGCCAACAGTTTGGGTGGGCGGAGGACTGCGCCGCCACTTTTCAACAACTAAAGCTGCTCTTACCAGTGCACCTGTCCTGGCTTACCCTGACCCCAACCAACCCTTTATTTTGGACACTGGCGCTAGTAATGTGGGGTTGGCGCAGTACTCTCCCAGAGGGGAGACCGGAGAGAGAGTGGTGGCCTACTATAGCTGCAGCCTCAGTCGACCGGAGAAAAATTACTGCGTTACCGGCGGGAGCTATTGGCAGTGATCTGGCAGTCGACACTTCAAGCCTTACCTTTTGGGCACTAAGTTTACAATTGAACTGACCATGCTAGCCTTACATGGCTGTTAAACTTCCGGCAACCTGAGGGCCAGGTGGCAAGGTGGATAGAAATACTTCAGGAGTATGATTTCGAGGTGCAACACCGACCAGGACGGCAGCATGCAAATGCTGATGCCCTCTCCAGGCGACCATGCGTCCTCGGCGACTGTCGATATTGCCGCCGGCAAGAAGAAAGGGTATGGGACCATCATCATCAGCAGCGGGCTAGAGGACACTGATGGAGCAGGGGAACCATTCACCATCGACCAGTTACGGCAACTACAAGCAGGCGACCCAAGTGCTAGAGGAGGTAAGGGGTTGGCTGGAGACCCAGGAATGCCCGATTGGCAAACCGTGTCTTCCCAGGGGCGGAACTCAAGTTGTTACATTCGCAGTGGGGCAGCCTGGAGTTGCGATGGTGTGATCTACAGAAGATGGCAGGCACCAAGGGGGTACTGACCGTTTGCAACTTCTGGTTCCCCAGGCTTTACGCAGCGGTCCTCCGTTGGGTTCATGGAGCAGCTGGATCTGGGCACTTTGGAAATGCAAAGACAGTCGTCGGCTGCGGCAGCGATTCTATTGGCCGGATGTCGACAAGATGCGGAGATGCACGTCCACTGCTGTGGCGTTTATGCGGCGCAGAAAGGACCTGGCCAGCGCTCTCACGCGCCACTACAACAGTATCTTGTCGGGGCTCCCATGGAGAGGATTGGGGTAGATGTACTGGGTCCTTTCCCTATCAACGAGGCAGGAAATCGTTTTGTTTTGGTGGCGATGGACTACTTTACTAAATGGCGGAGGCATATGCCATTCAGATCAAAGTGCCTCCACAGCCGCCAAAAATTGCTGGATGAAATGTTCACTTTCGATTGGGTGCGAATGAACTGCACAGCGATCAAGGCGGAACTTGAGAGCCGTTTGTTTAAAGAGGTGTGTCAGCGGCTGGGGTGAAGAAGACCGAACCACTCCCCTTCACCCTCAAAGCGATGGACTGGTCGAGCGGTTTAACCGCACCCTGGCCGCCCAACTTGCCATCCTCACTAGTCAACACCAGAGACTGGGACCAACATTTGCCTCTGGTCTTGTGGGCGTATAGGGCGGCCGTTCAGGAATCGAGTCAGTGCACACGGCGGGGCTGATGTTCGGAAGAGATCGCCGCCGGTGGACTTGGTGTTTGGCTCGCCCCTGAACCTGAGCTTGTTGGCGGTCACGAGGCGGACTATTTCCGGCGATTAAAAGAGCGGCTGAACACCGTGCATCAACTGGCCAGGGAGGCCCTAGCGGGAGCTGGAGCCCGTCAGAAACGGGCATATGACATTCGGGCTCATGGTCCAACTTTCAAGCAAGGGGACAAAGTGTGGGTCTTTTGCCCACAAAGGAAACGGGGGTTGTCCCCAAAACTGACACACCATTGGCAGGGACGGGAGAAATTCTGGACATGATTTGGAAGTTGTTTTTCGAGTCGAATGCCTGGAGGGGCAGGCGGGTGGTGCTACATAAAGATCGTTTAGCACCATACCACCCATTGGCCCCAGCACCAGAAGGAATTGGAACTCAAAGTGGCTCTCCAACCTCCACACTCGGTGTCGAGACAGACATTGAAAGTCTCGGACTGAACCTGACACGAGTAGTGGCGAGTCAAGCAGGCCAAAGCGTGTTCGTCGCCGACCGGGATATTTATTAGACTTTGAATGTAACGACTAGGGTTGTGAGGACACTAAACCCTCTTGGGAGGGGGCTATGTAGCGACCCGGCAGTCAGCGCTGCCGGAGTGATGCATTGTGGGAAGGTTGTACGTTCACTGCTTTTTATAATGTTTTTCCTGTTGTATTTATTAATGTCTTAACTTGTAAATAATTGTTGTGTTTGTGTTCAATTAGTTGGGTGGGTTTGGGTCATCGCCGTCCGGGGTTATTTATTTTGTAAAAAGTACCGGTTATGTGAAATGTGTCTTCGTGCATGACCTTGACCATGGCAGTGCAATAATGTCGAGCTTTGTTTACTGGCTATCTGTGAATAAAGAGATACAACAGGACAGAGCTGTTATTCATTGCTAAGATTTCATCTAAGCAATTAATGCCGAGACACTCAGAGTCGCGCGGTGTATGGGACACGAGTGCTCGTTACTTAAGAAGCTGGGTACAGCTGCGTGCTGCCGAGACGCTCGTAGTCGTGCGGTGTATGGGACACGAGCGCTCGTACTTAAAGAGCTGGGTACAGCTGCGTGCCTAATGCTGGCAATCCGCTAGCCGACAGCTTGGGAGAGGTGCACGGCAGAGATCGGCTTCAAAAACTTCAAGACTCGACCCCAGGTCGCTACAATATGAAATCTAACAATGATGGCGCTCGATAAAAAGAGTCTGGTGTTATAACATAAACACCTGCATTTATTTTTTTTAATTTTATGTAATGGTTACACGAAACTAGCTTGCCCCACTACTTCTGTTTTGTGTCGTAATGATTATAGGTATCAACGTGGACAGGTGAATTCTTGTGGATTCATAAAAACAGAATGCACTGCAGCAACAGTAAATGTCAATTAGAAATGTACCTTTTAATATTTCCAGTGTGACTTTGTCAAGTGAATCCATTGGTTTATATGCGTAAATATGTTACTTATAAGCTGCAAAGAGCAAAGCAGTATTTTAGCTATCTATGTAACGTTGTTAATAACCTTACGGTGAGAACGTTTCGAAATGTAACATCTTATGCGCGGGAAAGCTAAGGACGCTTCACAAGGAACGCGTTTACGCATGCTCAAAGAAAGGTATGTTCCATTACAAGACAAAGGGGTCAAAAACAGCACTGGATATTATATTTGAAAAAAAAACAACAATTGGACACTGCAAGGAAACTGTAATTATACCGTTAGCTTTTTATATACTCAACAATGTCATTGACGTAAATTATTTTTTTTCCTAAAATAATGGAACGATCCAGAACAGCTACAGTCGCGCAGCACTCGTGCTTTTTCTTGTTTAAACACCAAGGATGATTTGCCATTGTTTTATTTGCTGCTCGTTTGTGCCTTTGAGTTTAAAACGACTTTTGAGCCATAGCAGCACTACACATTATATTGTTTGGAGTTTCAAGTTCATGATGCTGTGTCTTTGATAGAGATGTTTTGTTATTTGAAATTAAAATCCCTAACCTGGATAAGTCCACCTGTTTTGTTGAAGCTATGAAGCCGGTTAATTTTAATTCCAGTGAGACTATATGACTGAAAAACAAAATATATATTCTTGAGAAGTACTACCATGGGGATATCATTGAACTATATAAAACTTTTAAAGATTCCTATATTCTTGAACATTTCTTTTTATGTTAATAAATTCCAGCAACACTGTTTGGATTAAGCCATTTATTTGACAACATCAAACCACTAGACACATTTTTTATACAAGGGTCATTTATTTTAAAATGTGGAAACTATTTTGATTTGAAGAAAACTGTTACCATTTGAATATAATAAAGTACTACCCTTTGCACGGAATCCAGCTGTTAAATCATACTAGTTACAGAGAAAGGCCACTGAATTAGGCAAGTGTTAATCTGAAATGTCGCAGTTGTTAACAAAATCAAGGTTGTATTCTAAAACCTTTCTGGAATAAAAAGAGTTTAATTTAAGTCTCTGGGTTGTGCCTTACTCATATCTTAAAACAAGACAAACCTAGAAAGTTTTGGTTCTTGAAATAAGAATACATGTCCTGCTATGCTCATCGCTGTGTGATAACAAGCTTTTCTCTCACAGTTGTACTTTTTTTAAGTTGAAATTGTCTTGGAATTACACTTTTATATCTAAGTCAGATAGCGTAAGACCAATTATCTTGAATTGAGCAAAATAATCTAGCAAGTATCATTGCAACATGAGATATTAAATCTCCTGGGGCAAAATATTAGATATATTACCTTAAACTAAGAAATTTTTACTTGTTAAGAAAAAATGTTTTGCAGTGTAATGGAGTACAGGGAGAATAGTTTATCTGGGAGTACATCTGGGAGATGAGCACTATGTCCAGAAGAACTGGGATGGACTCTTGATGGACTTTTGGAGAAAGTGACAGTTCGTCTGGCCAGATGAACGTAGATACTACCCCAGATGTCATACAGAGGCTGAATGTTAGTAAATAATAATCTGGTGACTTTGAATCTGTGACACCAGTATATCTGTCTGGAGCCTCTACCACAGATTATTCAGGAAATTCAAGAGGCTGTCATTATATTTTTTTGGGATATTCTTCATTGGTTGAGAAGGAGTGTAGTACACTTGCCACTTGATGAAGATGGACAAGGGATTATGGACATTGAAAACAGAATTACTGCTTTCCGCCTTCAGACAGTGCAAAAACTGTTATATTCCACAATGCTGAACCCCTGGATACATTTAGCACTGCTCTTTTTTAACCACGTGGGACAAATGGGATTGGGAAAAAGCCTGATATGGTGTCATCTGGAGAGAGTTTAGACCTTAGAAGTGCTATACTTTTATAGGAGTCTTTTTAGAGTTTGCTGAATTTCATCACTTGCATACTTTATT
Source organism: Polypterus senegalus (assembly GCF_016835505.1). Taxonomy (NCBI): domain Eukaryota; kingdom Metazoa; phylum Chordata; class Cladistia; order Polypteriformes; family Polypteridae; genus Polypterus; species Polypterus senegalus. The sequence goes on from NC_053157.1 coordinate 225,195,627, forward strand.
CATAATCTCTGTAGAAATAATATGATCTAACTAAAACATCTAATCAACTGGAACAACGTCACTTGGAAAAGTGCAGAGACAATAGGGACAAAGACGAATGTGCTTTCAGTGCGGCTCGTGGAGACAATTCCTAACACACGTGCAAGCGTCACCGAACAGTGAAGTCAGGACACTCCTGCAGACCATCTTCAAAGACAGACTAAAGCCACCTGAAGACCCCACCTTCAGTGCACTTGTGCTGTCTCTAGCAGGAAATTAGACCAATAGTGACATCAACAGATTAGTTTCAATTAAAGATATGAAAGACTTGGTCTTACCCACAGTTGCAGGAAAACAGCTCTAGAAGATCTGCATGAAGGTGAAGCATTAAAGTCAACTGAAAGCTGGGAAGGACAACACATCATGGAGGAAGAAGATCAACATTCCTGAAGGAACACTGCCAGCTTTGAGAGCGCTAAATAAAACATCATTGGCCAGTAGGGTGGGGGATTAACAGTGGAGGATATGGTATAGTTAGACATAAATGTAATACTGTATTTCTATTGTACTGTTATATTGTATTGAGGATTACTTCTGTTCTGTTCTGTTCTGTGTATTGTATTGCCTCTCTCTAAACTGCCTTTCCCAAGGTTTCTTCCATTTTTTTTCTTGTCTTCTTAGAGAGTCAAGGCTGGGGGGCTGTCAAAAGGCAGGGAATGTTAAAGCCCATTGCAGCACTCCTTGAGTAATTTTTGGCTATAGAAAACTAAATTGCATTGTATTGTATTGTATAGTAAAGGTGAACTCCTTCTTATCAATTATCTGGCTAGGGGTTTCACATACCTGTCCTTTCTTTGGGGAGAGAGAAACTGTATTTCACTGGTTTATGTTTTGTGACAGACTGGGGGGCTTTTTAAGAATGTTACAGTGGCTAATTGAAGGCCTTGGGATTAATGCAATGCGATGTGGGAACACATACTCCAAACTGTAGTAATATACAGCGCCTTCACCTGAAAAAATGCAATGCCATTTGTGTTTGGGGTAAAGAGATCAAACAAAATAAAACAAATATTAATGTAAACCTGGTTAACTTTACTTTAGGACAGGCAAAACTGTTAATATGGAAAACCAGGAAAAATAAAGTAAGGGATCACACAGCACAGATCCCACAGCATTATTTAAAGTGTTATATAAAAGTAGGCTAGGAGTTAATCTGAAATTTTATAAATCTACTCGAAATCTTCTACACTTTCAGGATAAGTGGTGAGTAAATAATGAACTGTGTAAATATGAAAATGATGAACTTCATTTTATATTCAATTTGTATCATTAATAGAATATTTATTATATAGAATTAGAAATCAATAGAGTATTGCAGGGAATGAGTGGGATTGGGGGGTGGAAATGACAAATGGGGGGGTTGGGGCTTGGGTGGATGTTTATGTAATGAAAAAGGGATGGAATGGGAGTGTTTAAAAGTCCTGATTGTGAATTTATTAATAATGTTGTTTGTTATGGTTAGATCTTGTGGTTTTAGTCAATTTTACAATGAGTTTAATAAAGTTTTTTTTTTAATAAAAGCATCTATCTATCTATCTATCTATCTATCTATCTATCTATCTATCTATCTATCTATCTATCTATCTATCTATCTATCTATCTATCTAAATAAACAAATAAATAAATAAATAGATATGTGTGCTTATTTTCAGGGTTTTTGTCTACTGTTATTTGGAAGGAAACGCATAACTGAATGGAATAAGTAAGGAGGAAGTAACTAATGTCAGGTTCCTCTTTTCAGACCTTCTTGCCTACCTTGACAGAAGTTGCTTACTTCTCTCCTTTTGCATATTTCATTGTACATACTTTTAACAAACAGTCCTTTATGCAATTTCTTTCCTAATTTGTATTGGTTTTGTATTAAATTACTTTTTTTGTGTGTGTAAATACAGTCTGACATTTAGAGTAAGTTTTTTTAATAGAGAGAGAGAGAGACTGAATAATTGTGCTTATTTAAAGAAAAAAAAAAGTATTTTTCAGTAATGTAAGCATTTATTAATTAGACATAGTGTGTGCTTGGTGTGTGAGTGTGTGTGCCCTCTTCCTGCCTTGCGCCCTGAGCTGGCTGGGATTGGCTTCAGCAGACCCCTGTGACCCTGTGTTAGGATATAGCGAGTTGGACAATGACTGACTTACTGACTGACTTTTGAATTTGTTTGATGTTTTTAATAAAAACACTGTTTGCACTTTGCACATTCCCCTTGCTTTGTTTGGTGTCCTCATTGTCAAGCTCATCAGGTTACATTACCGACGGTGTCGGGTTCAAGAGGATCCCAAAAGAGATGTGGGAGCATGGAGCTGGACCCACACCGTCACAACCGGTCTCATCACATTATTATTTAGCTCATTCGAACCAGGGTTTGCCCATCTAACAGCTTTTTTCTATAATTACCACTCATTTTAGGCAAATGTGAAGGTTTGCCTTCTTTAACTTGCTCCTGTGCAGAAAAGCATTATACCAAAATGCCTTAAATTGACACAGTGCACTTCTTATTGACTACCCAAACAATCCAGCCACTGCTTCTTCCTGTTTTAAATATATGCACTTCTGACTTATCTGACAGATATTGGATACCAAGATGCATTGGTTAATAAACAGTTCCATACACATTAGACAAATATCTGAAAATAATGATGTAAATACAGTCTAATCGTTGGCTACTATTTGTTCTGTCAAATTATTTCACCATCCTAGAGATACTTACTTTGAGGCTATTCGTGACATACATTTCCAGAATGGTCAATAACAAAGATGTCATCTCGAACAGGACCTGAAAATGCATTATTTTTCATATCTAACCTGAAAACTCTTATAAATGTAATAGGCCATATTATGAAGCTTTTTGCTGCACCCAAAAATTTTCACAATTTGTAAATTTATCCAAACATCCATAAGAATGAGCGCTTTCACTTTTACAACAACATTTATTTATATAGCCATTTTCATACAAACAGTAGCGCAAAGTGCTTTACATAATAAAGAATAGAAAAATAAAAGACACAATAAGAAAACAAAATAAGTCAACATTAATTAACATAGAATAAGAGTAAGGTCCAATGGCCAGGGGGGACAGAAAAAACAAAAAAAAAACTCCAGACGACTGGAGAAAAAATAAAATCTGTAGGGATTCCAGACCATTAGACTGCCCAGTCACCTCTGGGCATTCTTCCTAACATAAATGAAACAGTCCTCTTTGGATTTAGAGTTCTCACGGAAGGGCTTGATGATGATGGTCACGTAGAATTCTGCCTTTTAATCCATCCATCATTGTTGGAGCATCATGATGCTTTCAGTAGGTGGTGGTGGCACAGGCCCCCACCACAAAGAAACCGGAAAAAGAAACAGAAAACAGAGTAGGGGTCAGTACGGATTTTAGAGCCACCATGAATAGTTATTATGAGGAAATTAAACATATAGAGTATCAGGATTAAGTTAAATTGAAGTTATAGAAAGGCCATGTTAAAGTAATGTGTTTTCAGCAGTGTTTTAAAGTGCTCTGCTGTATCAGCCTGGCGAATTACTATTGGCAGGCTATTCCAGATTTTAGGTGCATAGCAGCAGAAGGCCGCCTCACCACTTCTTTTAAGTTTAGCTTTTGGAATTCTAAGGAGACACTTATTTGAGGATCTGAGGTTACGATTTGGAATATAAGGTGTCAGACACTCCGATATATAAGATGGAGCGAGATTATTTAAGGCTTTGTAAACCATAAGCAGAATTTTAAAGTCAATCCTGAATGACACAGGTAACCAGTGTAGTGACATTAAAACTGGAGAGATGTGCTTGGATTTTCTTTTCCTAGTTAGGATTCTAGCAGCTGCATTCTGCACTCGTTGCAAACGATTTATATCTTTCTTGGATAGTCCTGAGAGGAGTGCGTTACAGTAATCTAGTCGACTGAAAACAAATGCGTGAACTAATTTCTCATCATCTTTCAGTGATATAAGAGGTCTAACTTTACTTATGTTTCTTAAGTGAAAAAATGCTGTCCTAGTGATCTGATTAATATGCAAATTAAAATTCAGATTACAGTCAATTACAATTACCCCTAAGCTTTTTACCTCCATCTTGACTTTTAATCCTAATTTATCCAGTTTATTTCTAATAGCCTCATTGTATCCATTATTGCTAATCACTAAAGATTTCAGTTTTCTCTTTATTTAATTTGAGAAAGTTACTATTCATCCATTCTGAGATACAAGTCAGACATTGTGTTAGTGAATCAATAGAATTGGGGTCATCAGGTGCTATTGATAAGTACAGCTGTGTGTCATCAGCATGGCTGTGGTAGCTCACGTTGTGCCTCGAGATAATCTGACCTAACGGAAGCATGTAGATTGAGAAGAGCAGCGGACCCAGGATAGAGCCTTGTGGAACACCATATTGGATATCATGTGTCTTCGAGTTGTAATTACCACAACTAACAAAAAATTTTCTCCCTGTCAGGTAGGATTCAAACCAATTTAAGACCGTGCCAGAGAGGCCCACCCATTGACTAAAGCGATTTCTAAGAATGTTGTGATCAATGGTGTCAAATGCAGCACTCAGATCTAAGAGGATGAGAACAGATAAATGGCCTCTGTCTGCATTCACTCGCAAATCATTTACTACTTTAACGAGTGCAGTTTCTGTGCTGTGATTTGTTCTAAAACCCGACTGAAATTTATCAAGAATAGCAAGTTTATTGAGGTGGTCATTTAACTGCATAATGACTGCCTTCTCTAGAACTTTACTTAAGAAAGGCAGGTTAGAGATGGGTCTAGTCTATTTTCAAGAGCCGAGGGGTCAAGATTATGTTTCTTAAGAAGGGGTTTAACTACAGCAGTCTTAAGACAGTCTGGGAAGACCCCCGTATATAATGACGAATTTACTATGTCAAGAACATTATCAATTAGCATGCCCGATACTTCTTTGAAAAACATTGTTGGTATGTTTACAATGTCACAATGTCCTGTGTGGTTTCCCTTTAACATTATAGTTCGGCTAAAATTATTACACTGATGCCCAATAAATCACATTTTTGTTCTACTGACCATTCATGTCTTTTTGTTTTGAATATTTTTACATACTGCTAGATTCATCAAGGTCAGCCATATTGAATTCTGGATGCCTTTTTGTCTGTTTATGCCATTCATACTACCTGTGTTGCATTTATTTTGTATCTCTCAGGATGCAAGCATTTCTTGTCAAGGATAATGAAATGTGTGATAATCAGCATTACTGTGATGCTCTAATTTGCAATAAATGTAGGCTGATGGCATAAATGAATGAAATTGGATGGTGCAATGGCCAATTGTAGAAAGCTCTGTGAAAGTCTAAGGTGAGTCACTAGGCAAAACAGTCAACTCATACATACTGATTTGAATTCTGTACCCTGTAAATAAGTCAAAAGCCTTCATTTTCTATTTGAGAATATTTTGCTTGTACTTGTAAGTGTGTATGGGTTGCATTAGCAATTGGACATTCATGTTGGTATGATGGAGAACAGCCCCAAAACCATTCACACTTCCATCACATATCAGAGTAACAAGCAGCTTTGGACCATAATAGACTATCACCTTATGATTCCATACTCTTGTCACATGCATTTTGGTTTGCTTTACAGAACAGATAAGTTGGTCCTTCATCAGTCTATAATGTGGTACAAGCATTGTCATGCTCTGGTTTGCCATTGAGAATCCATAATACTAGAAAGGCTGTGAACTCTTTCATATTATAGAAGAAACCCCCTGTATCTGACCAAATACTTGGGCTCCATTGCGGAATGTCCTAGTTACTTTGTCTGTTAACAAATTGTAATTTGGATCATTTTACACATAAACCACTGTTGTACAGACATTGAAGAACCTGTTTTACATTCTTCAAATGTGACTTTTGATAGTCTGACAGTTATCCACATTAAGTAAACTACAACATATAACTCCTTCCCCAGCAAACTTGCACACAGCGATGTCCTATGGACAGACCATGGGCAGTGTGGGCTTAGGAAAAGCCAACTAAATATCTCACTGGCCCAGTCCGGGACTACTATAAGGGGCCCCTTATTAAAGTGGCCTAAAACAGGTTAATCACAGGCAGTACAACTTCAGTTAGTTCCGCATTGGCCCAGTGATTGAATGGCAATGCTGGCCAATGTGATCATTACTCCATAGTTTCCTTACAAAAGATAGTAGTTTGTGAGACTGAGGAACAGTGTACCAGACATTGTGGTGCGTAATACTGTAGCATCTCAGGGAACTGTCTTGTCTCCCTTCCTGTTCACCCTCTAAACAACAGACTTCCAGCACAATATGAGCGCTTGCCATCTAGAGAAATTTTCAGATGACTCATCTATCAATGGCTGCTTTAATATGATACCCCTAAATCATCACTTCTGCAGCCCATTGGTTTAGAAATCAGACAATTAGCTCAATGTAGATCGCCTGTCTGAGGCTTCAATTGATTTTAGCATGAATGTGCCTGTATAAGGTCCATCTTGTGGTGAGCCAGTATGGTGGACTAACCTACACATGGAACACAAAAGAACACTTCAAACAACTCCATGAAAACTACAAGTCAGGGGATGGAGACAGGAAGATATCCAAGTCACTGAATATTCAATTAAGTCAATTATGAAGAAACAGAAATCTCTCTAATGTTTGTTCATGTTCTTGTACAGTGCGATTCTCTTGAAAGAGGTCCAGAATATTCTGTAAAAACTCTCGCTAGGATGAAACAAACTAAACGAAACAACGTACAATGTCCTCCTCAGTACTGTATATGGAGCTTCCAACAAGCCGGGATGCCCCTGCATCAAAATGATGAGGTTTAACCTCTGTTTGCAACTTCTGGGTGCATGCCACCCATACCCTTTCACTCAGTCATTTGACTTCTTATCAGGATGGTGGTGTACAGTATTGAGCAGCGCATCTTCATGGTGCAAACCATTTGGGTCACCAATTCATTTAAGCGATGTCAGAATCAACTGGATGATCGTGAGTTAATGAAAGGTTACTTCCATAATGTGGAGCAACATGTCACACGTTGGCAAGGAGCATTGCAGAAACATTTTAAAAATAATGTAACATGATTGTCAAAGTAATTGTTTTGTGTATTTGGCGGCAGCGTCACGAAGTTGTTTTCGGTAGCTGCATCAGAAAATGTACCACAACGTCTGACACGCCTCCTTTTTACTGTTTTCTCACAGCTTGGATTGCTGCTGTCATATATATATACACACACACCCACACACCCACACACACACACACACACACACACACACATACATACATACATACATACATACATACATATATATATATATATACACATACATATCTTCATATCTACATATCTATATACATATCTACATATACACACATATATATATATAGGGAAAAATAATAAATTATAGTCTATAAGTTATTAAACAGTAAAACATTAACGTTTTAAGAAGTACAGGTACATTGAAATTACATTTTCTATGTGAACGCTCAAATTTGTGCCTCTGGTAATGTGCCTTACCGGCATTTAAAGAAAATTAGTTTTGTGTCCTCTGCAGTGTTAAGAGAGAAAGGCTTTGGTTTGGGATAAAAGGAAAAAAGGTGTAAAGAAAGGAAAGTTGCCTTTTTCTTTTATATAGTATAGAGAGATGTGTTCGCTGACGTTATGATCGCTTTTGGGGACAGTCGCGGTGGGTCTTGTGTGGAGTGGTGAGACGTCCCGCCATTAATCGGCTGTGATGGCACTGTCAGTCCTCTACTCGAGTGCGTGTCTTCATAATCCGAGGTGAGGACCTCATAATCGTATACGTGCAAAAGAAAGTGTGAATCGCCTTAATATTATTTTGCCGTGGTGTAGAAAAGGGGTCCCGTGTATGCACTTGTCTGGGCTATAGCGCAGGGGAGGATGAAAAAAATTAAAAGTGCTCACTTTGACTTAAGGCAGAAGCGCAGTCAGCGTCTCAATGGCCGGCACAGCTATGCACGCTGGCTGCTCGACTTTTGCTGGGCAGGAGACCCCATTTTGCAGACACGCTCATGATATCAAAAGTCTCAGCGCTCTTTGAGGTCATTCATATATATATATATATATATATATATATAGCAAAATACCAGCTACCGCAGCGGAGAAGTAGTGTGTTAAAGAAGTAATGAAAAAGAAAAGGAAACATTTTAATAATAACGTAACATGATTGACATTGATGGCTTTACCAAAACAATTATTGATGGCGAATCGATTATTCATAAAGCTTGAATTGGTGATCTGTTTTTCTGTGTTAACCTCATATTTTTTCATACTTCTCAAACTAAGGTGGTGCGAGGGTAAAATTAATTGGGATGCGCTGATCAATGTAATCGTGTACCAGGAAATCATGTATTGACAAAAGCTCCCCTTTGCTTGTAATGCAAAGTGTGATTAAATGCATTATTTTTAACGTTATGGAGCACATGCATCGAAGCTTCTCAGCTGTGCTTGTGCTAAGAAAAGGAAAGATTGTAAAAATAACGTAACACGATTGTCAATGTGACCTTTTGTAAGTAGTGCCTGGAGGATTCAGTGTGTAGAAACTCTAGAGACAGCGTGTGTATTAACTTGTGGATTTTTCTGTGAGTATTTGGTGGCAGTCTGACGAAGTTGCTTCGGAAGACGGCGTTAGCCGCGGAGCGCAGCTCAGAGCGAAATCAGATGAATGGGAGGGGAGATGATGACGTCACTCCCCCACCCGCCTTAACTGTCAATCCCCCACAAACACAGTCACTCGGAATTTGCATAAGCACACCCCTTCACCTACAATTTTAACTTAGTTACAAAGTGATCAAAACTCGCTTATATCCTCCCTCTCATTAAACTTGTATCCCGCATTCCCGTGGGCATGTGAAACGCCAGCAGTAGCCTGTCTATGAACTTAATTTAAAGTTTAGGTTTACACCTTGCTTTCTTTCCAAGGTAGCAGCACTCATGAATATGGTAGTAAATGTCACTCGCTCGCTTCTTATTGTTTCGCTGCCTTCTCAATTATATAATGCATGTTTTCTTAAGCGCTTTTTGGAGGTCTTCCTGGTTTTCTACGCACTGCGTTGACAGTCAGTTCACGTGATTACGTGGGAGGCGTGATGATGTCACGCGAAACTCCGCCCCCCACGTCTTTCCAGCTCAACTCTATTACAGTTAATGGAGAAAAATACGACCATTAGGCGTAGAATTTCGAAATGAAACCTGCCCAACTTTTGTAAGTAAGCTGTAAGGAATGAGCCTGCCAAATTTCAGCCTTCTACCTACACGGGAAGTTGGAGAATTAGTGATGAGTCAGTGAGTGAGTGAGTGAGTGAGTGAGTGAGTGAGTGAATGAGTGAGTGAGTGAGTGAGTGAGTGAGTGAGTGAGTGAGTGAGTGAGTGAGGGCTTTGCCTTTTATTAGTATAGATTACATAAGAGTAAAGAAATTTGAATGTTTGTTCTTTTAACGTTTACTTTATTTCTAACTTGTATAATTTAGACAGGATATATTTTTATGGAGAGCAAAATATTATAAGTTGTTTAAGGTTTGAGTTGATTTATTCACGAATAATATTCCTGTCTGTTTTTACCATTCCTACCAAAGATATTTCTGTCGACTAAATAAAAATTCCTTCTATTTAAAATTTAAATAGAACTTGAACAAATACTGATAGTTCATAATATCCACGCAGACTTGCACGTAAGAGCGGGAGTTATCCGTTTTAACAAGCAGCGTATTGCACTGATACGAAATAGCTGTGTGTATATATATGTAGATATGTATGTATATGTATATATGTTTATATATGTGTGTATGTATGTATATATATATATATATGTATTTGTGTGTATATATGTAGATATATATATGTATGTATATATGTGTGTGTGTATATTTATGTGTATATGTATAGATATGTATATATATATATGTTTATGTGTGTGTGTGTGTAAATATATATATATATATATATATATATATATATATATATATATATATATATATATATATATATATGACAGCAACACTCATCACTCACAACAGTGACAAAACAATTACATTGACAATCATGTTACGTTATTTTCAAAATGTTTCCTTTTCTTTTTCATTGCTTCTTTAACACACTACTTCTCCGCTGCGAAGCGCGGGTATTTTGCTAGTCTCTTATGAAACTGAGAAGTTTTATTAGACTTTACTAAAATACTTTCCTTGACAACCCTCAGAAAGCTTAGTTCATCCACTGGTTCTTTTGGATTCAAGTTAAGCGCATCATTCAAAGACACGGTCTCTGACTTTCTGGGTGACTCCCATTTTATTTGTGATCATTCAGCTCAAGGGTCCCGTGACTAAATTCATCCATATAATACTGGCTCTGCTCCCTTTAACACTACCATCACCAGAAATGAGAACATTTCCTTTTTTACTAATTTTCTGTCACATTAAAAAAAGTAAACTATTCCAACAGAGTAATATTTTCACCAGTGTATAAGTTAAGTGTAACAATTGCTCCCCCCTGTGGCTGATAATTAAATACTTGATCCCATAAGCTTTTGAAAGACCATGCTGATGCTATCCCTCTTTTCTATGAACAAACTGAGGAAGTTTTCTTTCATTGTGAAATCAGCTTTGGAAGAAACCTTGTGTAAATTATTAGCAATATGAACTAAAAACACACCTGGGCCCTGTTCTGCTGCCTCCACATTATCCAGATGTTTATTTTGCTGTCTTTTTCACTATATGATACCTTTTATCATTGTCTTAGAATTAAATAATTTTTAAGGACTTGAATATTTGTTTTAAAAAAATACTTGCATTTCCACTTACAGTCCATGCTCACTGCTGTATATTTTCTGTAAATAATTGTACAATTTTCATATTGAGGCACCTTTTTAACAATAAATGAAAAAATAGGTGGATGATTATAATAGCATATATATTTGTTGATGACTTGTTTGAAGCAAGAAAAATATTTTCTAAGCTATAAACATGGAAACATCTTTTAGATTAAACATGTATGCTCCTTGGATTCTTAAAGGGCACAGTACTCATCATTATTAAAGTAGATAAAAACATAAGATAAGGCCATTCAATCCAATTTAGCCGATACATTCATATCACCCAACATTTTCAAAATTTATCAAGAAATGAATTTAAAGTTCTGTGGTGGGCTGACACCCTGCCCACGGTTTGTTTCCTGCCTTGTGCCCTGTGTTGGCTGGGATATGCTCCAGCAGACCCTCGTGACCTTGTAGTTAGGATATAGCGGGTTGGATAATGGATGGAGGGATGAATTTAAAGTTGCCAAACTGTCATTTGGGACTATACCTTTTTGGTAGCTTTTTCTATGAATCTTACAGGTCCTCATGTGAAACAAAATCTTTGAAACATTTGTGTGAAATTTACCTTTAACTTGAACAGCACCTTTTAACTTGCAATTACTGACCTTAACTTATTCTTTTGGTGATCACTATGTGGCTCCACCCCCTGCACACTTCATTGTCCCACCCCTGGATTTAGTTAACCGCAAATTGTTACATACTCTTTCAATTCTATGTTGCATCACTTCTCCGTGATCATAAATATAGACCTGACTGAATTGTGGTTTCTTTGAAATGAAACTTGTCATAGCTTTAATTGTTGTGGGACCACAGATTCTCATTGCTTATGGTCCATTATTGTGTAAATCTACATTTTGAGCATTAAATGATGTGATTGCGAAAAGTTTATTGTAGACTTGGATATTTTGCCTGTAGTGTTTGTGGATTTCACTTTCACCAAACAACAAATCTTTTCATTCTCACAGATATGCCTCTTTATTGGGAGGCAACACTACTTTTCCCTGATGGCAACACAAATTAGATGATCTACAAGTCTCTGACTTAAACTTTAAAGCCTTACAATATCTACATACTTCTGACATATCACCTATGTCCATATATTCAATCTCTTTTTGCAGTTCCATTATTTCACCATGTAATAATTTCCATTTGTTTGTGCTAATGTGGTCTTTACTTTCTTTTTTTTATACTTTTGAATTTTACTACTTTCATATTCTTTAACTTACTCTGCATCTATATCATGCCAACATTTTTTTTGAGCCTTTTGAATTCCACTGCTTTCATAATCTCTAACCTGTGCTTCATGTGTATTGTACCAATGTATTTGAATGTCTTTATTAAGTCTTTTATTTCTGACCCCAATTGGACCTACGTGGTTTTCAATTCCACTTGGTCCAGGCTGATTATTAATTTCCTTATTTTCTGAATTTGCACATAGATTATTAATGTTCTTTTGTGCATTCTTTTTTGCCTTCTTTTCTCTCCAACGTTTTTGTGTCTCTTTTCATAGTGCTGCTCTTTCTTCTTTGCTTAGTCATTGACGTGTCATCTAGAACATAATGAAGTGTGTCTGCCAAAAACATTTCAACAACTGAGAGGTTAGATGTCCGTGATGTTGTTTTAAATTGCTTGTAAGTAGGGCGTGATGTGCAAAAGGCACCGTCTCACGGGTCTTGCTTCCAAAGGTTGTAAAGTCTAGTCTTGTAGGACGTCAAAGTGTCTTTCTGAGAAGATCACGTCTCGACCCAAGATTTTTTTATTATAATAAGATAATCTCCTCCTGTACTCCAAGAGAAACACGTTCTTCCATGGTCAGTTGTTCTGTACACTTAACTCACTTTTGTATCAATCTTTACATTCCATCCTAAATTCTTGTTAGTAAGAAAGTAAGAATCTTAACCAAAAAATGAAATTCGTACCCAGTTCATTAGCCTTAGTTTTGTATAGTATAGCTCTTACTTGGATAGATAGATAGATAGATAGATAGATAGATAGATAGATAGATAGATAGATAGATAGATAGATAGATAGATGTTTATTTGTTCTCAGAAGATCTTTAAATATATAATTACATAAATAGGTAGAAAAGTAAATAAATATACACACACTGGTCTTAACACACGCTGGAATGACTATAAAGCAAAAAAATTAAAAAGAAAGAAAACTTTGAATTTGGCAGTCCCAGTTAATAATAATCATCATCATCATAATAATAATAGTAATACATTTTTGCATTGAGGTATTGTACAGGTGTATTGCTGTTTGTATAAAGGATCCTCATAGTGTTTTTTGACACACTTGTGCTGGAACTTCGTTGGCTGGATATCCTCAGTGTTAATGTGTCAGAGAGAGGATGTGCAGCATTGTTCACAATGACAGTCAGATTTGTTTAAATTCTCTCCTTCACTATGACCTCCATTGGATCCAGAGTGCCTCCTTTATCTGAGCCTGGCCTTTTAATTAGCGTGTTGATTCAGTGAGCCTCTCTTGAAATGATGTTACCAACCCAGCACACCACAATGTAGAAAATTGCACTGGCCATCATAGAGTTATAGAAGATATGAAAGATGCCACTTCCCATATTAAAGGAATGCAATCCATTATATAGGACACCATAGGCTCACCCACTTGCAAATCTCTGAGTTTACTCCTTAACAGAGATGGCTGGATGCTCTATTAAAAGCACTGGAGAAATAAAAAAAACATAATCCTCACAATTCTAACAGCTTTCATTATAATTACCACACCAGCCGACAAAGGAGACACAATTGTCGTCTTAGACAAAGAGCAATACACCACAGCTATGGAAGAAATGCTTTCTGACACTAACACTTATCAACAGCTGAGCAATGACCCAATGAAAACCACACTTAATAGAATGAACAATACTTTGACCAAAATCCGAAATAACAACCACCTAGATGCACCGAATTATGCTAACTGCCCTGAATTTTATGGACTCCCAAAAATAGATAAAACACCACTGAAATTCAGACCAGTGGTCAACCTAATAGGCGGACCATCTTACAACTTGTCAAAAAGACTTTTCCAGTTACCCAAACATTTAACTTATAACAGAATATTCGGCGAACAGCGCTGAGTTGGCATTACAGCGCTTGAAAGATGTATCCATCGCCAAGGACGAGATCATGGTCTCGTTTAACGTTGTGTCGCTATACACCATGATACCGATTCATCTGGCCACAGAAACACTATTAATGAGACTGGAAAGCGACCCCACCATAGAGACAAGAACTAAATTGTCCATTAAAGACATAATGCACCTAATATCACTTTGCCAAAAAACTTACTTTCATTTCAACGGAAAATACTACACTCAGAAAGAAGGCATGCCAATGGGATCGCCGTTATCAGGACTTCTAGCATGGCTGTATCCCAGTTCACACTGTGAACTTTGACCTGGACACAGACAGACGGACATCTTTGTTTTTACCCAACACACCATTTATTTACACTACTATTTACAGATAATAAACTCAGTGCACTTCCCAGTGCCTTCTGCACCGTTCCCCCAAATGTCCAGGCCTCACAGTCCTTGTGCTTCTTTCCTGGCCGCCTCCACTCCTCTCTCCAGCTCTGTCCACTTCCACCCGACATCCACTGCTCACTGAAGGGAGGCGGCCCCTTATATATGCTTCCCGGACGAGCACCACGTGTTCCCGGCATTCTTCCCTTGGCCACGCCCCAGCGTGGCGGAAGTGCCGGCTGTCCTCCGGCAGCTCTCCGGGTGTCCTCCAAAGTCTTCCCCCCAGCACTTCCTGGTGTGGCGGAAGTGCCGGGCTCCTGGGATAATCAGGCACTGGGGCGCCGCCTGGCGGTGGCCACGGGTCCCTACAAGGCTGGGCTTCCAAGCCCTCTACCCGAGGCCTCCAGTATAACCAGGACGGACGCCCCCTTTTTGTCTGGAGGAGGCACAAGCCCTCCTCTGGTCCTCCTAAAATTTGGATACGCTACGTAGACGACACATTCGTCATACTAAAAAATGATCAGCTGAATGAATTCTACAATTACATCAATCCAATTCACAATGGAAAAAGAAATTAACCGACATATCAGCTTCCTGGACATCTGTATCGAAAGAAATAATAACGCCACCCTGTCCACAAGTGTGTACCGTAAAGAATGCAACGCAGACAAGATATTACACTTCACCAGCAACCGCCCGGTATCTCATAAACAGAGCTGTGTTTAAACTCTATTCAGAAGAGTCCACACCCATTGTAATACGAAGGAAACAAAAATGAATGAAAGACGCTATTTCGTCCATCTTTTCACTTCAAATGGATACTCAAAAACATTAATTAATTGAAGCCTACACAGAAGACGCCAAAAAACTCAGCAAACAATTGACTTGAATCAGAACCCCCACCCAACCTGGCACTCACTCCCTTATCACCACAGGGAGTCTGAAGGTGCAGCACGCATCCTGGCTAGGTCAGGCATTAGAATAGCACACAAACCCACAAACAATCTGTGCACGGTCCTCTTTAATGCTAAAAACAAGAAATCGATGGCAGAAACACGAAACGCAGTTTACAGCATTCCATGCAGTTGTTGTTCAGCGGTATACATTGGACAAACTTCAAAAAGAATCACAACACGAATACAGGAACATCGCAACACCGTCAGAAGAAAGGACTCACGATCATTGATCTATACGCATACTAAATCAACAGGACATACATTAAACTGGGACAATGTACAAGTAAAATTCAAGGCCAGTACAAAAAGTGTCAGAGAGCTGGCCAAATCGTGGTTATCAAATGAGAACACCATCAACAGACACTTGGACATAAATCCAGCATATACAAACTTAAGAAGAACATGTTCATAATAAACAAGACTTTACACCCAATACTTCCCCCCCCTCCCCCGACCACACTGACTTAGCCACCTCCCCCACCTTTACCCACCGCAATTGTTTGCTATATATTGCCATTGATTCTTGTAATTATAAGGATTATCCTCTGATGAAGACCCCTGGCAGGGGTTGAAAGCTCAGGAATAAAAAAATACTTTTGATACGCGATTCATTTTCTTCCTTTGTGGATTTCCAGCTGCAAATATGCAACTCGTATCACAGACCTTCTCTTCCATATATCTATACTAATAAAAGGCAAAGCCCTCACTGACTGACTGACTGACTGACTCACTTACTCACTCATCACTAATTCTCCAACTTCCCATGTAGGTAGAAGGCTGAAATTTGGCAGGTTCATTCCTTACAGCTTACTTACAAAAGTTGGGCAGGTTTCATTTTGAAATTCTACGCGTAATGGTCATAACTGGAACCTATTTTTTTGTCCATAAACTGTAATAGACTGCAGCTCAATGGCCGTGGGAGGCGTAGTTGCGTCTTTCGTCATCACGCCTCCCACGTAATTGAGTGCCTGCCCATATAAGGTAAATATTCGCGGGTGAAGTACTGTGCTTAGCATATTCATAAGTAAAAATATCTGAATCACAAACTGATGTTAATAATATTTTGTCCATGAATACTTATTAAATAATTCCAAATAGTCTGTCATCTTCCTTTCATAGCTTTTCCGATGGTTGTGCTGCTTCTAGGCATTTCAATTTCAATTTCTAGGCATTTCAATCACATTTCAGCCATCATTTGTTGCCAGGCAGAGAGGACTTCACAATCCGTTGAGCAGGCACTCTAACACAGAATAAATGTCGATTAACCTGTTGCTTCAACCAATCAGATTTTGAGTTGGTATCAGTACGGCCCTCTAGTAGGCGTATGGTGACATCACCGTATACAGACCCATTGATTGGATAGAAGCCGCAGGTTCGATTTTCAGCGTTAGTTTTGATGGCAATAGAAAGGGACTTTTTGATGGAATTGAGGCGCACGGATAATCCATACGACAGAGTGATTGAACTGTTTTTGAGGAAAGAGAGGAGGATGGATTTTGTTTACAAATAATCCGAATCTTTGATGAGTAAAATGTTGCGATTTTCCTAAATAATATTGCAAGTTTATGAGTTATTATTGATGTTTTTTATGTGTGTCACGTCTAGGGTTGCCACCCGTCCTTTAAAATACGGAATCGTCCCGTATTTGTCGTCTTGGCCCCCAAGGGATGTGGCCCCCGCTGCAGTATGCGTCCCTTATTTTTTTGTATTAAAAGTGGTAACCCAAGTCATGTCTGTGGCTGCAGTAGAAAGGAACTTGTTCACCCCTGGTTTGTCTGTTCAATAAAGGCATTTATTGTGGCTACAGGAGTTATCTATCTGCGATGCAGCGGCTCTTTATACTGTACAGTGATCCCTCGCTATATCGCGCTTCGACTTTTGCAGCTTCATTCCATCGTGGATTTTAAATGTAAGCATATCTAAATATATATATAACACGGATTTTTCGCTGGTTCGCAGATTTCTATGGACAATGGGTCTTTTAATTTATGGTACATGCTTCCTCAGTTTCTTTGCCCAGTTGATTTCATACAAGGGACGCTATTGGCGGATGGCTTAGAAGCTACCCAATCAGAGCATTTATTACATATTAACTAAAACTCCTCAATGATATACGATGTGCTTCTCGCGCGGTGCTTGATTGTTTGCTTTTCTCTATCTCCCTCACTCTCTCTGCCTGACGGAGGGGGTGTGAGTAGAGGGGCTGTTTGCACAGAGGCTGTTTGCTTAGAGGACACGGACGCTCCTCTACAAAATGCCGCTTTATTGCGGTGCTTCGGCATAAATAAAAGCAGAAAAGCACGTATTGATTTTTTGATTGTTTGCTTTACTCTCGCGCGCTCTCTCTCTGACATTCTCTGTCCCTGACGTTTACTTCTTTGAAGAGGAAGATATTTTTGCATACTTTTAATTGTGAGAAAGAACTGTCATCTCTGTCTTGTCATGGAGCACAGTTTAAACTTTTGACTAATGGGTGTTATTTCATGTCTAGGGTGCTCTAATAATGTTAACAGTGTGGGAGAGTTTATAAGGGCTTAAAATATATAAAAATAACCATACAAACATATGGTTTCTACTTCGTGGATTTTCATCTATCGTGGGGGGTTCTGGAACGAAACCCCCGCGATCGAGGAGGGATTACTGTATTTCTGCATCTTAAGGTTTTTATAACCATAAATTAGTTTTTGAGGGGCGGGTTGATTCAGACGGAGCAGTACTTAAGGCCTAGGTGTGAGATGTCAATGGACCAGATGATACGTAAATTTAATGAACATTACAACCCGAAAATAAAACTGTAGAGAGGCCCATGATTAAATGAACGGTAAAAAAGTAAGAGCCAAGCAACGGTGACTTATTGAGGCAGGTAGGCCAGATCATAATAGCAAGGGGCTCGATGTGGTGCACGTTAAGTCGATCTAAAATGCGCGCTCAGATTCGAAAAAATATATCTTTTCAAGTTCTATTTGGATATAAGTAGCTTCTATTTAGTCGACAAAAATATCTTTGGTAGGAATGTAAGTTGAATTTAGTCTTTACATTTCTATGGTGAAGAAAAATTTATGCAATGATGACAAAATTTAACTTACATTCCTAACAAAGATATTTTTGTTGACTAAATAAAAATTACCTATATTTAAAATTTAAATAGAACTTGAACAGATACGATAGTTCATAATGCCCACGCAGCACTACATGCACGTAAGAGCAGAAGTCATCCGTTTTAACAAACAGCGTATTGCACTGATACGAAATAGCCTGCCCATTTAATTATTCAGGAATGGGTAGATAAATTAAGAATTTGTACAAATAATGTTTTTCTGTTTTCTTCCTCGATGGATTCTGGCAAACCCAGCAACAGCTGCTCTCACCCCAAAGGGTGTATATACTGTGTGTATATATATATATATATATATATATATATATATATATATATATATATATATATATATATATATATATATATTGTCACGCACGCAGTAGGAGGCATGGATTGATTCGACAGCACCTGGGAAACCACTCGCCAGGGAATGGTGGGGTATTAACTTTCTCCCTCTGCTTCCTCATAGGAAAAAGACCGTCCTGCACCATAGGCATGGATGACCGCAGTGCGATACTTCCGCCCTTCCTCCGCCATCTTGCCCTGGCGTCATCCTTCCCATCCTCCCTTGCGGTCCTTCCCGACATTCCTCCACTTCCGGCTCCTCCCCAATAAAATGGCGCGACGCCAGGAGTCGGCGCGCGCATTATGAACTGTTTGTTTATAATTTTGACCTGTTTTTTGTTGTTTACAATATACGGGCCGGAAAACCCCAACCCTTGCTACTGTCTCTCGGTCCTTTACAAGTGGCGTAGTCGGCAGGATAAGAGATCCCGGAATGACGGAGGGACAGGACCTGAACACCGTGCTGCAGGGAATGAACGCCCAGCTCCAGGCCCTGCAGCAAGCGCAAGCCGCTACCAACCGGGAGCTGGAGGCCACGAGGCCAGGTTAGTGGAAGCCCAACGGGCGAGACCAGACCCGCCCAGGCAGCCGCCTCCTATGGTACCGATGGGCCCTTCGAGGACGCCGATGCCTACCTGGGCATGTTTGAGAGGACGGCCACCCGGAGCGAGTGGCAGCGGTCCGAGTGGGCGTCCATCTTGGCGCCATACCTAAAGGACCAGCGCTGCGGGCCCGCTACGGCATTAGCCCGGCCAGCAGGCGGCGAATGGCGGAACTGGGTCTTTGACCCGAAAAGCCGCCGCGCCCAGGCGCTCGAAGTTCTGGGGCAAGATGGGCGCTGGCTACGCCAGAGAGCCCCGACGGGCGGAAAGTGGCCGAGCGGGTGGCCTGTGAAGGCCTGGTCAATGACCTCCGGTCCTCCGACTTGGGGGTCAGAAAAGCCTGC
This sequence comes from Polypterus senegalus, assembly GCF_016835505.1. NCBI lineage: Eukaryota > Metazoa > Chordata > Cladistia > Polypteriformes > Polypteridae > Polypterus > Polypterus senegalus. Next base: position 225,215,314 of record NC_053157.1, read on the forward strand.
TCGCTGGAACCGCAGGGACGGGCGGCCACCCCGAGCCCTCGAGCGCTGCAGAAGCGCCAGCCAGAGCCAAGAGAGGCCGGGTCCGCCGCGCTGTTTCAAGTGTGGCGAGACCGGCCACCTGCTGCCAAACTGCCCCCATCACATCGCCCCGGAGCCTATGGACTGCAGCTGGACATCAACGGAGAGGTATTGTCCCCCGCCGCATCCCTTGGCGAGTCCGAATACGGGAGTGGTGTTGCTAAATGGGCACGCCGTGGTGGCTTTGTTTGATTCCAGCAGCAACATTACCATTGTTGCTCGCCGCTTGTCTTACCTCACATTTGTTGGTTACCTGTGTACATGGGGGACTAGGTCAAGCCCGAGAAGGGACTAGCCAGGAACTCTCCCGGGCCCAGGCCCCAAGACCCTCTCGGCGCCTGGACCATCAATTTCGGTATTGGCAGTGGAATGATGACTCCCTGCGCTTTGCCCGAACGCATTGTTCTGCCTAACAGCTCGACAGCGGACGGATCCACACCGCTGGAACCCTTCTTTGCCCTAATTCCGCTGTACCTTCCGGCGGGAGATATGCGAAGTTGGCACATGCTCCAGCATCAATGAGGAGGTCCGGCGGTTCTGTCAATCCTGTCCGCGAATGGCGAAAGGATAGGGGTCGATTTGGTGGGACCCTGGAGCCCTCAACCCGTGGCCACAAGTATATCCTAGTCATGGTGGACTATGCCACCCGGTACCCAGAGGCGGTTCCCCTGCGCCCGCTAATACTAAAAGCATCGAACTGGGTCCTTGACCCGTTCAAGGAGGTGGCCAAATTACTGCAGATAAAGCACCTGAAAGCGTCAGTCTATCACCCGCAAACTGACGGGTTGGTCGAGCATTTAATCAGACGCTTAAGCAGATGCTCCGCAAGGTAGTCAGCGCGACGGCAGGAACTGGGACCAGCTCCTCCCGCCGTGCTTTTGCCTACCGGGAGGTACCCCAGGCCTCTACGGCTTCTCCCCTTTGAATTACTATACGGGCGACAACCCCGGGAATCCTCGACATCCTAAAAGAAGGCTGGGAGGCCGAGGCTCTTCCCTCCTCTAATATTTTGAGTACGTGCGCAACTGCGCGACCGACTCACAAAGATCAGGCCCCTCCTAAAAGAGCACGTGACTGCGTGCGCAGCAGCGCAGGCCCGGTGTTACAACCGCAACTCCGTCCTCAGGGAGTTCCGCCGGGACCGAAGTTATGGTGCTCGTCCCGACCTCCCACTCGAAGCTGCTCGCCACTGGCAAGGGCCTTACGAGGTTAAGGAGAGAAAGGACTCGCCGACTATTTGGTAAAACAGCCCAATGCGTCGACCGAAAGTGAGAGGATCTATCATGTCAACCTGTTAAAGCCCTGGAGATAGAGAGGAGCTCCCAGCCCCGTAGGTCACTCTCCCTTTCGCAAGCACAACTGCCCTTAACCTCGTGAAGAGCTGACCCCAAGCAGCGGCAGGAGTTAGCCCAAACACTCCGAGCCATCCCGAGGTAGTGGCGAGTCACCCGGCCGGACCGCTGATTGAGCCGCGATATAGTCACGGAGCCCGGGTAATCGTCCGGGAGAGGCCCTACCGACTCCGGAGGCAAAACGCGCGAGGTCGAACTGGAGGTGAAACGTATGTTGGACATGGACATAATTGAAGAGAGCCATAGTCCCTGGTCCAGCCCTATTGTCCTCGTCTCCAAGCCAGGAGGCTCCTGGAGGTTCTGTAATGACTTTAGACGCCTGAATCAGATCTCCAAGTTCGATGCCTACCCCATGCCCCGCATTGGCGACCTCCTTGAGCGGCTGGATTACGGCCGATATCTGACTACCCTTGACATGACAAAAGGGTATTGGCAAATTCCTTTAACGGCATCCGCAAAGGAGAAAACGGCCTTTAGCACCCCTAGCGGGCACTGGCAGTACAAGGTCCTCCCATTTGGGCTGCACGGGCCCGCGACCTTCCAGCGCCTGGTAGATAGAGTGCTGAAGCCCCACCAGTCCTATAGTGCCGCTTACCTGGATGACGTTGTCATCTATTCCGGTGGGAGGAGCATCTAGGCGTCCTCCTAACACTGGCTAAAGCCGGCCTCCGCATAAACCCCGGAAGTGTTTTTTGGATTAAAGGAGGCCAAATATTTAGGCTACCTCGTGGGACAAGGACAGGTGCGGAGCTCCAAAGTTAAAGACATCAGAATGGCCCCCCCGAGTACCAAGAAACAGGTGCAGGCTTTCTTGGGGCTTCGGGTTACTACCGCCGGTGGGCAAAAAGGGCTCCCTATACGTGGTGTGGACCGACAAAGCAGAACACGCGCTCAGTGACCTAAAGAAGGCCCTAACGCCCACCTGTGTTACGGACGCCCGATTTTGGGCTCCGCTTATTCTCCAGACCGACGCCGGACACAGAGCACCCTGTGCCCTTAGCAAACTGATGGACGGAGACCGGTTCCACGCCTCTCGCAAGGGAGCGGGTGGCCTGTGGCCTGGTCAATTGCCCAGTTCCCTCGCCCAGCAGGTCGGCACGCCTATCATTAAGGGACGGCGGCCACCCGAGCCCCTCGGCGCGCTGCAGAAGCGCCAGCCAGAGCCAAAGAGGCGGGTGGCGCTGTTTCAAGTGTGGGAGCCTATGGACTGCACTGGACATCAGCCCGCCGCACCCTTGGCGAGTCGAATACTAAATGGGCTGGTGGCTTTGTTTGATTCCGGCAGCAACATTACCATTGTTGCTCGCCGCTTGTCTTACGCAACAGTGGTTAAAGCAACATTTGTTGGTTACCTGTGTGCATGGGGGACTAGGTCATATCGTTCCAATCAAATGCGGTCCTGGTGATGACAAGACTGGTCTAAAAGCAGCATGAGGGAAAAGGCACCCTGGCCTCCACGCCGTGCACAAGGGCAGGCATGAGCTTTTCGTGGCAGGACCTGGAAGGGACTAGCCAGGAACTCTTCCCGGGCCCAGGCCCCAAGACCCTCTCGGCGGCCTGGACCATCAATTTCGGTCCACGCCGGCCTGTCATTGTTCTGCCTAACAGCTCGACAGCGGGCGGATCCACACCGGAACCCTGTCCTTGAAATGATCTGTTGTACCGAAAGTGGCTACCCATGAGGCGAGGTGCAATTCAGCGTACCTTCCGGCGGGAGATATGCGAGTTGGCACATGCTCACCTCCTAGTGGGGCGAAAAACACTGGAGATTAAGCAGGCCTTCCTAGGAGGGACCGTGCTCCTCTAGTCCCTATTCCCCTCGTGGACATCCCCTTTGAACCCCTGGAGCCCTCAACCCGTGGCCAGTATATCCTAGTCATGGTGGACTATGCCACCCGGTACCCAGAGTGCGCTCGCTAATACTAAAAGCATCGCGCTTTAACTTGTTTTCCGCGGCTACCCAAGGAGGTCCTCACGGACCAAATTACTGCAGATAAAGCACCTGAAAGCGTTCTATCACCCGCAAACTGTTGGTCCGATTTAATCAGACGCTTAAGCAGATGCTCCGCAAGGTAGTCAGCGCGGGCGGCACAGCGAATTACTATTGCACTGGAGTACGTGGCGCAACTGCGCGACCGACTCACAAAGATCAGGCCCCTCCTAAAAGAGCGTGACTCGTGCGCAAGCAGCGCAGGCCCGGTGTTACAACTCCGTCCTCAGGGAGTTCGCCCGGGGACCGAATGGTGCTCCCGACCTCCCACTCAAGCTGCTCGCTCACTGGCAAGGGCCTTACGAGGTTAAGGAGAGAAAGGACTTACTATTTGGTAACAGCCCGGTGAGAGGATTATCATGTCAACCTGTTAAAGCCCTGGAGATAGAGAGGAGCCCCAGCTTAGGTCACTTCCCTCCAGCCTGCCCATGTCCGGAGAGGCCCTACCGACTCGGAGGCAAAACGCCTTAATTAGGTTCTGTAATGACCCGCTGAATCAGATCTTCAGGAACAAGGTCCTCCCATTTGGGCTGCTGGGTAGGGGGAGGAGCTAAATTCCAAAGTGAAAGACATCTTAGAATGGCCCGTCCGAGTACCAAGAAACAGGTGCACTTTCTTGGGGCTTGCGAGAACCTTTGTGTGATGTACCTTAGCGGAAACTGATGGACGACAGTGGATGTCCCTGCACAAAGAGTGAATCCAGGGGTCACCAGGTGGTTCCTGGACTTACAGCCGTATAAGTTCACTGTCACTTATCGGGGGGCACCCTTCAGGCCAATGCCGATGCCCTCTCTCGTATTCCACGACCTCTCGGTTAGGTCCGCCCGACCTGGCGGTCCTGGGCTAAGGGGGATCGTGGTCGCGCCACGCGCGCAGTAGGAGGCCGGATTGATTCGACAGCACCTGGGAAACCACTGCGCCAGGGAATGGTGGGGTATTAACTTTCTCCCTCTGCTTCCTCATAGGAAAAAAGACCGTCCTGCACCATAGGCATGGATGACCGCAGTGCGATACTTCCGCCCTTCCTCCGCCATCTTGCCCTGACGTCATCCTTCCCATCCTCCCTTGCGGTCCTTCCCGACATTCCTCCACTTCCGCTCCTCCCCAATAAAATGGCGCGACGCCAGGAGTCGGCGCGATATGAACTGTTTGTTTATAATTTTGACCTGTTTTTTTGTTCTACAATATACGGGCCGGAAAACCCCAACCCTTGCTACTGTCTCTCTCGGTCCTTTACAATATGTATATACATATATATAATATATATATATATGTATATGTGTGTGTATATTTATGTATGTATATATGTACATATGTATGTATATGTATATGTGTATATGTATATATATATATGTTTATATGTGTGTGTGTGTGTGCATATATATATATATATATATATATATATATATATATATATATATATATATATATATATTACAGCAACAGTCATAACAGTGACAAAACAATTACATTGACAATTGTGTTACGTTATTTTCAAAATGTTTCCTTTTCTCTTTCACTACTTTAACACATTAATTCTCCGCTTGAAGCATGGGTATTTTGCTAGTATATATATATATATATATATATATATATATATATATATATATATATATATATATATATATATATATACTGAGCATAGTTTATACATGAAATATATGTTGTCGTACCTTGCATAACTGAATAACCTTTTCAATACAATTCAATAGTTTTATGATCACTACAGTATTTGGATTTAATAATCTTCATGTTGGAAAAGGCTGACTTGCATAAATAAGTACAGACGAATAATGCAGTCAAGGAGCTTTTGAATTCAGCTGAGTGAAAAATGACAGCTGTCCAATTAATTGCGATTTTAGTTCCCTCTCCTTTCTCTCTCAGATCGCTTTTCAGAAGGAACTCAGTTTCGTAGTTTTTATGAACAGTTCGAAAGTGCCTTTCCACATTTTCCTTCTTTGGAATAGCAATGATAGATTGACAGATCAGACAAACGCACTTTGATTGTGACATTGTGAGGGAAAAAAATCCTCTTACAATTCCACATCAGCCCATACCCTCCCCAAACATTTTTTTTAAATCCCTTCTTTAGTCGATATAAATTGGAAGGCTAACTAGATCACAGCCAGAGTTTTGCAATAACTCGCATGTTTGATCGTGTGTGGGATGACCAGTGTGTTAGAAGAAAAGAGATCTCAGACTGGCCGCCCTGCATGTCAATCAAGTGGCAAATGCTATAGGGAGGATATATGATAGACTAACATTTAAAAAAAAATTTTTTGAATGCAACGCAATCTACCGGCACTACCTTTGTGATCTACCAGTCGATCGCGATCGACGCATTGGGCACCCCTGCTGTAGGTGGTTTACTAGAAGAGTACTCATATAGTCCAAGACCAGTCTCTCAGTTGTCTTCATGATGTGTGATGTAGGTGCCACTGGTCTGTAGTCAATAGGTGAAGAGGCAGCTGCCTTCTTTAGAGCAGGAACAATGTAGGATGGTTTCTACAGCAGTGGCATTTTCTAAAGCCTTAATGACAGATTGAACAGGTGACAGAGGACACCACTCAGTTGGTCAGCACAGGCCTTAATAACTCAAGGCCTGACTCAATCTGGTCCCACAGCTTTTCCTGTGTGTAACTTCCTCAGTTATCTCCTTACTTGGTCTTCAGTTATGGTCAGTCTACACTGATGGTCAGAGGTGGACTTGTCACTGGCCATTCCAGTTGAGTTGGTAATGGTATATAAGGCTCTGATCTAATCAGGTACAGGTTATTGGTCTCATCTGTAGTCCAGGATGAATGTTTAAAATTGGTGTTTATTTTTCTGTTTTCCTTCAAAAAATCAAAGTATCCTGTAATTCATAATCTGAAAGGAACTGCAAAATTATATAGAACCATGAAAAGGAAACAAAAGGGAGTGAACAATCTTAAACAAACAGTGAAGACCCTTAAAGCGCTGGTGAAGTAACAGTTAATGTTACTGACACAGTATCGTTTGTCACAGTTTGAAGATGAGGAGACAGACTTTGGCCCTGACTAGCTGGGCTCCTCTAGGTAGAACATTTAACCTGGTCCTTAGTGAATGGACAAAAAAGGTTGGGAATGAAAGCTTGTCACACATAAGCTGCAAAAACAAGATACTTATTAATTAAGTTTTGAAGGCTATAAAGAAAATGCCTGATAGAATGAACTAATTGAGCCAGGATATAAAAGATAAGGAGGTTTGTCTAAATTGTAGCTTCGATGTAAAGTTGAACGACAATCTAAGAAAAATAAATGATAGTATAGAGAAAGAAAAATAACCAATTTTAGAATAAAATGAAAGTACTGGGAGCCCACCCAAAGGATGCAAAGTATATGCTCAGCACCCAAATTAAACAAGTGGAACAAAAGGCAACGGCAGCAGATAAATGATTACCTGCTTTTAAATCTAAATGAAATATACTCCTGTGATGCTCCTGGTTGGCTCCACAGTCCTTGGTTGCTTCAAGGAGCCACCTGAACCCAGAGCCATTACAAATGGTGGCAGCAGTGGCATGAGCAAGTGGTGGTGAAGAAAGAAGAATGAAGAAGAAACAACAAGAGGGACTGGCAACTGACTGTTTCACCCAAGACTGAAGAGGACTTTTTAGAATGTTGAACTTTTAATGGACTATTTATTGATGATTTTATTGTCTTTTAAAGTTTTTATCTTTTTAGTGTTATGTTTTTAGAAGGGGAATTGGGCTTTGTTTTAGTGCTTTCATTATGGTAAGGGTTTTATCAGTGCTTTTAGTGTAGTGTAATGGGGCCAATGCCATGAACCTTGGTCTCTAGTTGCACTGGGTTGGGTAGATTATACAGCCTTCCTATGTCTTATGGGTGGGAGGTGTATGATGAGAGAGGTTCGTAGCACTGCACATTTTCAATAAGTTATCGTAAGTCCAGGAGTAAGCAGGCTAAAGACGCATGCAGGTGCACGTGGGAATGTGCATACGCCACTCTGCAGCTGGTCTAGCATTCACATGCAAATGCAGGCAGATCAGTCAGGTGCTTCATTCATACCTCGGAGCAGATGACTGTAGCACCTGCATCTGATTGGTGCATCAAAAGGAGTCTGCACGGCAAAAAAAAAAAAAGGATGAGAGAGGGAGGTTAAAGAATGAAAAAAAAAAAACATAATGGAGACAACAGGATTGGGAGATGCCAGGATGCAACAGAGAGGAGGCAGCCAGGTAGAAAGCCCTGAGGGTGCTGAAGAGGGTCGCTCCAGCTAAGCATCCAGGATGGAGCAGGAGCATCCCATAGCTCAAGAGGGCTCCCTCATAAGGCTGAGGAGTGGCAGCAGGAGTTTGAGGGAGCCTGTGATGGGAAAAGGACACCAAGCCTGGATATTAAAAGTTGGCTGTGTCTGTCAGAAGGTTGTCTCCTCTTGGTGCAGGACACAATCTGGGGTAAACATGATGAAAAACCAACCAGCAGCCACCAAGTCCCGTCATTAGATAAACCTGACATTCACAACTCATGGATACTGCAGTCCTTGCTCCTGCTATTTGTGCGCAGCTTCTTGGCTCCCAACCAGTTAGCGGCACTGTCGGGAAGTCGATAACTTAGAATCCACTGTGACTCCTAAATACTTCTCATAAGGTGCACTCTCAATTTTCCGACCGCCCATTGTGTATTCAAACCTAACATTTTTACCTCCTATATGTCATACTTTACATTTACTGATATTAAATTTCATCTGCCACAAATCTGCCCAAGGCTGTATGCTATCCAAGGCTTTCTGTAATGATATAACGGATTCCAAATTATCTGCTAATCCACCTATCTTGCTATCATCTGCAAACTCAACCAGCTTGTTACTTATATTCCTATCTAAATCATTTATATATATTAAAAATAGCAGCGGCCCTAACACTGACCCCTGTGGAACACCACTCTTAACAGTTCTCATGAGGTACCTTACACCATCACCCTCTGCTTCCTGTGTCTGAGCCAATTCTGCACCCATCTAAAAACATCACCCTGAACTCCCACTTCATTTAATTCGATGCCTAGCCTCTCATGTGGCACCTTATCAAATGCTTTCTGAAAGTCCAGATAAATAATATCATCTGCTCCACTTTGATCGTATGCTTTTGTTGCCTCCTCATAGAATTCCAGCATGTTAGTCAAACACAACCTCCCTCTTCTGAGCCACTGCTGACTGTTCAGAATAACTCCTGTCCTTGCCAGGTGTTGTTCAATCTTATCCCTAATAATTCCTTCCATTATTTTTCCTGTGATGCACGTTAAGCTTACTGGCCTGGATCTGCCTGTGGTGTTATGGGTCCACAGCTCACTCAGCAAAGGCCAGCAGTTTTTAGATAATCACCGCGCTCGTGGCGGTTTAACGAGGGGGCGTGTGGCCATAACAAGCCGCAGGGCAATCTGCGGTGTTGGCGTTTCTCACCTAGTGCACAGGTGAGGGACTGCCCACATCCACGATTGTTCCTGTGGCTAATGTGCTGCAGCTGCTATGTCCTCTCAGTGTATATAAAAAGAAGCACGAGTCAGTTTAAAGGACAGAACAAAAAGGAAAGAAAGAAGTAAACGGAGGTTGAGAGAGAGAAAAAGAAAAAGAAAAAAGCAAGTGCTCGCAGACAGCCTGGGTGTTAGGCTGACACCCAAGGTGTAGTAGTTGTTGTCGCTCCCGCAGAGTTTGTTGCAAGAAGTACGGGAGTGACTAGGAGATGGGTGACTCCACATGGGGCCACGGATGGCAGCGGGAGTCAGGATTTGGGATGTGGTGTCCTCCATGTGAGAGCCTTGACTGTGAGAGGAATTCCCAAGTCACTGTCAGGGGGAGCCGACCGGAGCCAAGGATCGGAAAGTTGACTGACAGTAGCAGGAGGAGTAGGCAGAAGGTCAGCTGCATTGAGAGCGTCTCGCCTGTTGCAGGGCCCGTATGGGAGAAGTAGGTGAGACGCTAACGCTAACAGAAAAGAAGCTTCCTAAAGAACGTTTTAACTTCGTTTTAAAGGATTGTTTTTTTTGTGTGTATTTTTAACCTCCACTACTGAGAATTTTATTATATTATGGTCACTTGACCCTAGTGGTTCAATCACCTCTACACCCTCAATTCTATCCTGATTATTACAAAATACTAAATCCAGACAGGCTTCACCCCGTGTTGGTACTTAAACATGCTGTGTTAAAAAACAGTCGCTGATTACTTCTAAAAACTCCTGCTCTTGTGCTCCTCCATCTTCAAGGTTATCCCAGTTAATATTTGGATAATTAAAGTCCCCCATGACTATAATATCCCCTGCAAACTTGCCTTTTTGATATTACTAAAAAGATGTGTGTTGAAATTACTATATGAATTGGGTGGTCTATAACACACACCTAAAATAAGACCTCTTCCCCAAATATTTTCCAGGTGAAGCCACATGTCCTCACTAAGATGGTGCTCATCATCCAACTGAAGAGAACTTACATTTAAACAGTGTTTGGCATAAACAGCAACAGCAACCCCACCTCCTTTTCTGTTCTCTCTATCCTTCCTAAACAATGTGTATCCCTCTATGTTAAACTTATCCCCATCTTGATGCTATAATATCATAATTATGCTCTGCTACATACTACTCCAACTCACTTACCTTATTTTTGATACTTCTAGCATTAAGGCAAGCTATTTTTAATGTGTTACCCTACATTTAAATGTTTGCTTGGAATTTACATTATTATGCATTTTTATTTCTACACCATTGTTTGTTCTTCCATGTATAGATCTAAACCTGGCCTGTCCTAAACTCCCTGCCCCCCCATTCCCTAGTTTAAACAATCCTCGACTAGCCCACACATACGCCTCCCCAATACATTGGTGCCCCTCCAGTTCAGATGTAACCCGTCACGGTGGAACAGGTCCCATCTGTTTCAAAAGGAGTCCCCATGCCCCATAAACCTATACCCCTCTACCCTGCACCAAACCTTCTAATCTCCTCAATCTTACCTGGACTGGCACGTGGCACAGGCAGAACTTCAGAGAAGACTACCTTGTCAGTTCTGCTCATCAGCTTGGCACATAACTCTTTGAATTTGGATCATAGATGTGACAGACTACCTTCATGTATGTCATTTGTTCCAACACGATCCTCCCCCACTCTGGCCAAGAGCCTATCCACCCTTCCATGGAGGTCTCCTACCTGTGCTCCTGGACTCTCTCTTTCTTTTTGAGAACTGGTTTTGAGGTGGCCCGTTGGGGCTCCTCATCCCTTGCCTACCATCTCAGTGTTACCAGAGGCACCGTCCATCTCCGCAAGGACATGATAACCGTTTCACACTTCTAATTCTGGGGTTGATGCCCCCAGAAAGTGTGCACACTTTACCTTATGCCTTGTGACCGTGACCCACCTATTCCTACCGGTCTGATCTATAATCTACTCCTGCGCCACCTTAGGGGTGCACACCATCTCTCTAAAGGACACCTGGGCTAAGTCTGCCAATTCTCTGTTACAATGCAGGTCAGCCAACTCCTCCTCCAGTTCAGCGACCCTGAGCTTGAGGTGTTGGATCAGCTGGCATCTCTTGCAGATGTTGCCCTCATAAACTGGCTCTTCCAAACCATCATCTAAAAAGTCCAACATCCAACAGGACTTGTATTGCACTGGCCTCATTATTAAAATTTGATTTGGGATTACTAAACTGCCTTAACTTTTTTTTCTTAAAATTTCTTCTTCTTTCAGCTGCTCCTTAACTTAAATGGTAACACTAAGATCTGCTACAGATATTTTACACCTTTTCCCCTTACGCTCCTGTACTGTTCTCCCTCTCAGCTGCCTGCTATTTGTCTTTCAATGAGGTTAACTTTACTATTCTCTGTCTCTTCTCCTAAACTTTGCGCTCCTCTTACTTATAAGCTCTCCTCCACTTGCACTGTTTGTATTCGTATTAATGAACCCTTACGCTGTTGCCCACTTAACTGTTCTGCTTCTGGACCGCTAAGGACTGTTTAATCTAAAATAAACAAATAAATACAACTTTACTACCTTATTTGCTCCTACAGCCCCTTGTGCCTGATCAGCGTCTTAACGCAGGCCGCTTACCTTCGCACTACTGAGCTTCCACCTTTTACTGTTTTGAAGTCAGCCGCGGCCTTTTTTTCTTTTCCTTTAAACTAAGGAATCGCTGTTACAACGACGCGGTTATTTACAAATGCCAATATCAGTTACTGCTGCTTTCTACCCTGCAGCCTCGATGCTAATTCAAATATAGATAAAAAGAACAGGTACAAGTACAAATAACTTTTCCAAGCGCACTTCCAAACACCCAACTACTTTTGCTCTTGTGCAGGCGAAAAAAAAGCAAAAAAAATCCTTCTAAAGGGAAAAAAGCTTTAAAAATTCCCACACAGTTCCTTAGCAGCAACCAAAACCCAAGTTTTTAAGAGCAAAATGTATTTTTTTATTTAAATCTCACACCACAGAACAGACCAAAAACTCTCAACAGCCTCTAGTGTTTGCAAAGCACAAGTCAGCACAAAGCACACATCAGTTTCTAGGACCACTTGAAGCCAGTTGCCCACTTGTCTGCATATGCTTTTCTGTGCATTGCTTTCTGCAGAAGACACCAACATGTCCGGGATGCCTCCCATGGGTGGATCACAGCAAGTTCTTATAACAGATTCTGTTTTTCCCCTTTGTATTTTCCCCATTGTGTGTTTAGCTGATAATTTATATCCTAGGGAACTTACAAGGTCAGATATACTGTAGTACAATTTTTACAGGCATGTTTTCACTTGTGGTAGGCTGGCACCCTGCCAGGGGTTTATTTCCTGCCTTGCAGCCTGTGTTGGCTGGGATTGGCTCCAGCAGACTTCCATGACCCTGTAGTTAGGATATAGTGTGCTGAAGGTCACAGTGAGAAAGGAATTGATAAAATGGGTACCAAAAGCAGCACAGTTAAAATAAAAACAGATGTTTCATTCACAAAAATTATAATCTAAGAAGGATAAATTAAAAATGAGAGAGTGGAACAAAAAAAAATTTTAAAAAATTACGAAAAAATTTGTCTTGGTCCTTATTTGCATAATTTTATCCGTGGTGATTTATCACGTTATTACAACACCTATGACATGGCACCTAACACAAAAGGCACTCACTAACATGGTTCTTTTCTTAAAGGAGGATATGAAGAAATTCCAAAACCAGCTATGCAACTGTTATCTGTAACCTCTTACCTCTGTTGCTGTCCTTGTTGTAACCCGTCTATTCAACACAAGAAGCTTCTAATGGCAGGCTACCTGCTAACTGGGGCTGTCTTTACTTTCAAACCTTTACTTCAACCCAATAACCACCAACAGAGAACTTCACAAATTCATTCTTTTGTGCCCTTAGGTAATCACAGTTAGACAAGCAATGAACAATCTAACCTCCTCGCCTGTTAACTCTAGTTAGACAGAGTGTCATAAACTGAAGTTTACTATTAAAAATTAGGGTGTGAGGCTTCCAAAAGGCTTCAAAAGTCAGGCCAGACATCCTTGCCTGTCTGAAACAGGCCTCACCACAGCTCTAGGCCAAACTTTGGCTCTACTGGCCTGAGGTTTTCTACACAGACCTAAAGGGGTTTAAGCCAAAATATTGCTTCAAAATACATCCAGAAATAAATATTTTATTAGAGAAACAAAACCATAAAAATTTCGGCTGATAGACAGTCGCAAAACAAAGTTCTTCAAAAATATACATTTTATTTTTAGAAGGCAGAAAATATAAAGTAATACTCACAAGAAGATTCCACTCCACTCTAACACATTCAGACGAAACACAAGGAGTCCACTTTGCCAGTCTGCGTTTATGTTTGAAGTCATGGTGAGGTGTAGCCCTGCCTTTATCGAGGTCCTTCCACAAAGTACAATGAACGTAGGAGAATATACAGTATTTAGGCACAAAAATACTGCATAATAAATAAAACTGACCTAAAATACATAATCAGAAAAATAATAAAAATAGCTAACAATATTACAACAAACATTAATAGTCCATCCATCCATTATCCAACTCACTATATCCTAACTACAGGTTCAAGGGGTCTGCTGGAGCCAATCCCAGACAACACAGGGCACAAGCCAAGAAACAAACTGTGGCTGGTTGAAGCTCACCGCAGACATTAATAATCAAAGATTAAAAAATTAACAGATTGAAAGTAAAACAGGCATTTAAGGTTAAGTCAGAAGGGAAACTCTGGTTTACTTATAACACAGAGACAATGGCTTTAAGATTTTGCCCACAAACTATATTTACTTGCATCAACATCAATAAGACTGAGTATAAGCAGGAGCAAATCTGTGAAGAGCCATAGCAAGACCAAATGTGCACAGGGGCATCATAACTGCCAGGATGGCTTATAAGACTAAGGTAGAGGCCTATCTGACATACAATAACTTACAGCAGGTATGGCAGGGATTACAACAAATCACCAACTATAAAAGCAATACATGTGTGCTGATCTATGTTGATGTCTCATCTTTTCTTTGCTTGCTTTGTAGCAAAGTGGTCTCACACAGACTCTCTGACCCTGCTGATGCCCCAGCTGTGACATTCTCACTTTTCAGGAACTTTAAGTGAGATGGGTGCTCAAGACAGTGAATCCAAGGAAAGCTGCTGGACCAGATGTCACACTTGGCATGGTACTTAAAGCTTGTGCTTAGCAGTTGGCAGGAGTCCTTACTAAGATATTTAATCTGTCACCATTCCCTCCAACTTAAGTCGGCTATTATCCTTACTGTCCGTAAAAAGTCAGTCATCAATAACCTCAATGATTACAGATCGATTTCATTTCGTCAACTCTCATGAAATGTTTTGAAAGATTTATTGCTCAGCACATTAAAGTCAGCCTCCCCCCCACCTTCGACCCTCTCCAGTTTGCTCATAGATCAAACAGATGCAGGGAAGATGCCATCAGTACAGCCCACGATACATTGATGAGCCGCCTGGAATGCTATTTGTCGATTACAGCTCAGCATTTAATACAATCATCCCTAGCTAATCGACAAGCTGCACAACCTGAACTCTTCCCTCTCTTTCTGTGCTTTCAATAAAGGATTTCCTCACTGGCAGCCCACAAATTGTTAAAACTGGCCTCACAGCTCCTCCACCGTCATACTTAGCACCAGCTCCCCTCAGGGCTGTGTACTGATCCCACTTCTCTATGTCCTGTACACTTATGACTGCACACATAATTACTCCAGAAGCACTATCATCAAGTTACTGTACAGCGCTTCGGTCAGTTGTAATGCTGTGTTTTTAAGCGATGACTCCACTGTGGAATTTTATATTTTAAATACTCATAGAACTGTTTTATATCTTTTTTTCTGATATGTACGATGATTACTTTAGTGGATAATAATTCCCAGCCCCTTATTTATTTATGTAGGGTATTTGTTATGGGATGTGTGCTTTTTATATTATTTGTTTGTTATCTTTTGTTGTACCTATTGGTGTAGATTTTACAATTTCATTGTACTGGTACAAATATCAATAAAGGCTTTCTAAACATACTAAACAAGGAATTTGCCTGGGTGGGCTAAGTCTTCATGTAATTCCTTCAGGAAAAGCAAGGCACTGGTAAACATTACGATTACTCAGTTGTTTTTTTTGCACATTAAGTGTTCTCAAGCAATACAAACATATAGAGAGTGCATCCAAAAAGTATCATCTTTTATTAAAGGCAGCAACTTTCCTCCTCCCTTCTTTCCCAAACAACGTATAACACTTTCTCCTCCCTGCAAGCAGGACACGTCACATTTTACAGTTTCTCAAAATACAGAAAATTTTACAAGCATCATCTTATATATAAATGTCTACACGTAGAAGTGTGTGTGTCTTTCCGTCCAGTCGGGAACTGAGAGGTAGAGTCGGGTAAGGGCTCCACCTCCGGGGAAAAAGAAAGTCATTTAACAGCTAATAACACAAGCGAGGCGTGCACATCAGCAAAATGAAACCTCCGAAGAAAGAGTGACTTGCTTAGCTGCTAATACAGAAGCAAGGCGAGCACATCAGCAAAACTGTATCCCTTTTACTATTCCTCCCACCATTAATAAACAAGTGAGGTGAGCACATCAGCAAAACAAAACCTCAGATGAAAGACAAAGTCACTTAGCTGCTAATGCACAAGCGATGCAAGCACGTCGGCAAAACAAAACCTTCTAGGAGAGAGACACCTAGAGTAGTTCCTTTCAATTACCTGACATCTCTTCATTTCAATTTTTTTCTGACGATTTCAATAGTTTCTAGGACTATAGGCTTTTTACAGCACAGGATTATACAGCTAGTTATTAATAAACTTGTAAGTAAAGTAAAAACACTTTTCAGCATATAGTTTAGGATTATTCCTCTGGGAAACAATTAGCCAAAATTATGCAAAACACCACTTCATATTTCAGCTCTCCCAGCATTCCAGGATCGCATTGATGTGCTGGTAAAGAGTGATGAATGGTTGATTAATTGTTTTAGACAACCCCGACTCATTCTGGTGCACTATGCACTAGTACGGATCCTATTCTGAAAAGATCAACAACAAGAAGCTGTGCCATATCTGTAGAATATTTGCAAGTGCTGTCAACAATTGGCTTTTTGGCTACAGTGACATTTCAGCAGAAGATTGGAGATAGGCCTTGGATTTCTCAGCCATTTATAAGTCGACTACTACCAGGTGTGATTATATCCAGTTCTCATATGGTGAGGAAAGGCAGGTGTAAATTAGTAGAGAGTGTTATGAGCAACCTACCCAGGGTCATTAGTGGAACAGACTGCACACATGTACTCATCCAAGCTCCATAACTTTATAAAATAACTATTGCTACAGTTTGAGAGGCCAGGTAAGAAGAATTTAAAACAGGACCAAAAGCATGTTTATAACAAACTGCCATCTTCTTTAACACTCTGGATTCTATATTACTGTTTTGTTCAAGTCACAGTCTCCCACACAGCTCATTCTTAATCTCTTAATCGTTTTCCAAGTTCTCCCAGACTCTCATTTTTCACTGTTGGACACATTTCACAAGATGCCTTTTACTGTTAAACATGTTTCCTCTAGGCAGTTTGTAGCAATATCATTTTTATGATATATTTGGAAGGACATTTACTGTGGGTGGCATGGTGGCATGGTGGCACAGTGGTAGTGCTACTGCCTTGCAGTTAGGAGACCCAGGTTCGCTTCCTGGGTTCTCCCTGCGTGGAGTTTGCATGTTCTCCCCGTGTCTGCATTGGTTTCCTCTCGCAGTCCAAAGACATACAGGTTATGTGCATTGCCGATTCTAAATTGTCCCGTGGGTGGGCTGGGGTTTGTTTCCTGCCTTGCGCCCTGTGTTAGGATATAGCAGGATGGATGGATGGATAGGACATTTATTGTTGTCTAAGCTCAGGACATTATTCTTCTCTCCATAGATACAGACAATTCAATCAGTGCTAACGTATTGATTCCTACTGTGCAAATGTCTTATAGACACCATACCTCTAATCAAGCATAACGGTGGTAAAAAATATCTGTAAAAATATGTCATGATATTCCTCATGATACTTGTAGGTGATATAAATAAAATTCCAGGTTTAAGCAGCAACTTTGTCACCACAACATATTGGAGTTTGGACAGAATTTTTTCTTCTCCTCTGACAGCTGTTAGCTGAAACAACAGAATTGCTTTGGTGTTGAAAAATCTTTAAACCAAATATTTAGGCTCTGTACCAGCCTGTGCAAACAGTTCAGCCCTAATGTTTTCCATTGTTTTGAAAGAGTGTCAGAGCTGGTTTTCATTTTACCTGTGAAGTACAGCTTCCACAAATTTCTTGCAATAGTGCAACAGTGAATCAGGCAATAAATATACATTAGCGTAGATGTTGCCATTGGCCTTCTAATAATTACCTCATGCAGACTCAGTTTCATGACTTTCTTGGGCTTCCACTTGAGAGCCATCATGACCAAGAAAGAGCCTGTGTCAACCTAAAACTCTGGACATGTTGTAAGTCTGTCTTTAAAGACGAGTATATTTTCTCATTCATTCCATATGTTTAGGGGTGATGGGGATATTAAAATTATTTCCTGAATTAAATATTGAAGGCTTTTTCATTACACAGGGTTTGGAGGTACTGAAAGGAAGACTACAGTTGGCCTCTTTTTATGTAGTTGCAGTCAGACTGTTTATTTCACGTTCAAACACTCATGCAAGAAATGAGTGAAATTTTAATTCACACTAGCACAGCAAGCCTGAACATTGGTTCTTCACAGCAGAGAGTGCTCCCCTCAGCTTTCCAGGGCTGAGTAAAATTCAGTGCCCTCTTCAGAATCATTTTTGAGGGAGATTGGTAACTGCTTTCCAGTATACCCTGCAAATATTCTGAAAAGAAATACCCCTGGTAAGGTGAGTCCTTCTGTTCAGCATAATCAAAATGTATGTGGATCTCTTAAAATTTGTATTCCTCAAGGTCTAGAAATTCCTGCCACTCTATTACTG
The DNA here is from genome assembly GCF_016835505.1 of Polypterus senegalus. NCBI lineage: Eukaryota > Metazoa > Chordata > Cladistia > Polypteriformes > Polypteridae > Polypterus > Polypterus senegalus. The sequence continues at coordinate 225,233,206 of NC_053157.1, forward strand.
TAGCTGCCGAAGTGTAAGGCGAGCTCAAGCACGGGTAAAACGCGTGCCGAAAGAAATCCGACAGTCCAGAAGTTTGTTTTAAAATATTTAGTGAAAATTCAAAGCAAATAATCCACACAAGAATAAAGAAAAAGGTTGTTACACACGTAGAATAAAAGGCAAAAAAAAAGGAAAAATGTGTCTTTTCTAAACTTAGCTTTTCTTGAGAAACTTCTTTCTTTCTGTATTTAAAAGTTCTTTACTTCTTCTTCTATACTTAAAGATTCTTAACTTCTTCTGTACGCTTTAAGTGTACGGCGCTGCACTTTAAATTTAGTGCTTTGTGTTACATGTTACTTGACACATAAAACAAACACACAAGGTACGCAATTCTTAAAAGGCTCATAAGGCACGAGAGGCACGGTTTAAAACCACATGCCCTCTACACCTTACACATGGCATGGCTGATCACTAACTGAGAATAATGTTTAGTCAGAGAAGCTAGAAATAACGAGAATATACCAATTCAATTCAACTTATGGGGGTTATAGGAACCTCCCATAGATTATGCACTATTATTTAGTAAAACATTTATGATTCTTATGTAACTAGGAAATGGCTCTTACAATTACTTTGTTTTCAATAATAACTTCTAACACAGTGTGAACGCTGGCCCCGGCACAGACAGACGGACAACATTTTTGCACCCAACACACTCTTTATTTACACTATTTACAAAGTAGTCCAAAACACGTGCACCCACAAACCCCAGTGCCCTTGGCACTGAATCCCCCAAGTCCAGGCCACACAGTCCTGTGCCTCTTTTCTCCTGGCCGCCTCCAGTCCTTCCTCAAGCTCCGTCCTTCTACCTCCCGACTTCCACCGCTGACTGGAAGGAGGCGGCCCCTTTTATGGGGAGCCGGATGGGCTCCAGCTGCTTCCCGGCACTTAACGGTGGCCACACCCCTGTGTGGCGGAAGTGCCGGCTGCGCACCTGGAAGCCGTCCGTGTCTCCCCGGTCGTCTTCCGCCCGGCACTTCCTGGTGTGGTGGAAGTGCCGGGCTCCCAGGACAATTAGGCACTGGGGCGCTGCCTGGCGCTGGCCACGGGTCCCTACAGGGCTGGGCTTCAAAGCCCCCTACCCGAGGCCCCCTGCATAACCAGGACGGACGCCCCCACTCGGTCTGGAGGAGGCACACACCCTCCTCTGGTCCTCTAAGGCGTCCCGGCCGGGGACCACAACAGCTAAACTTTCTAGAGTTTTCTGCTTTGCATGAAATCAGAGGTTTGGGACTATACAGTATCTTTAGAAGATGCAACTGTTTCAGCAGATGTTGCATGTTCAGAAACATTTAGCAGTCAGGTGAAGAGTTGTCTGTGGTGCGACTTACCTGTTTATGAACCCGGCAGCAACAATGAAACAGGATGCTGGTTACAAACTTTAACCGCTTTTGTCTATGAAGAGAAACAACAAAACACAGATGACAGTTGTCAAGGAGAGAAACTTGGAGCAGCCACAGAAAGGCCAAATGGCCCACTGTGTAAAATACACAATATCACAGGACAGCAGTCAGCAAGGTTAGTGATATTGTGACTTTACAGACAAATGTATGCTAATGGTCACTTTCTTGGAGTCTCGAGGAAGGATATTCACAGTACACATACAAAATGAATGACATTGAAGTGGCGATGGCCATCATCAGACAATATCACTGGTTCATAAGAGTTAGGTTGTTGCTTTGCAGACCCCTCCAAAACATGCAGAATTGATGTCCTCCCAACATCAACAAATGCCACTTGAAGAAGCTATTGTTTGGATAGCAGTCAAAGGACCCCAGCAATAGTTATTTTCTGCAGACCATTCTCAATTCAAACAAATCAAAAACCAAGAGAAAATAGCCGCTGTTTTCTGTCTTTTTTTTTTGTTCATTTTTTCTCAATGAATGCATATCATGATGAATTTATAGAGATGGAGTTCATGACAACACATGAGGAAATCCATGGACATATATTGCTTCACATATCCACAGAATGTATCTGCAAAATTATTAACATGCAAAAGTATAAACACCAAAAGTAAAAGAGGGTAAAATATAACTAAATACCCCTAAAATTTAGAAAAGGTGCAGAGACAAGCCCAGAAGCACCCCAAATTCTGACATGTCCTTTTGGAATAAAGAATGGATGCTGGACAAATGTTTCTAAATTATAGACTCCTTCTTTCTGAAGTACTGTATAAATATAACCAATAAAAGAGAATAGTGTGATTCAAGCTTAGGACACTGAATCTGTGAGGCAAAATCACATGTAATCACATTTAATTAATTTCTTTTGAATTATACAGACATTGTGTTAAAGATTCAAAATGTCAGAATCAAATGAGGAATTTTAAGAGATGTGCAGGCCTGTTCATGTTTTTCTCCATTTCTCATTTTACAGGGTGAGGCCACAAAACAGTATTGGAAACTTCCTGAAAACAAAGCAAAGTTTCATAAATCATAATTTGGGGCTGGGTTTAAGGTCATCAATCATCCATTTGAAAGTTTCTGTCTTATATTACTACTAGTTGGGAGCTTGAAAATAATTTTCAATGGGAAATATTAAGCTCATTTGCAGGGACTATCAAGAACAAGTGCTAGAGGACAGGGTTTCTACACTAGGGGACAAACCAGAATTATGATTATGAAAAGCAGAATATGAATCTAGATTTTAAAGTCTATTTACATTGCAACTATTTGAAATTCTTAACTACAGAGAAAGGCTACCATTACTTATAGTAGCAGCAAGCAGGAAAGACACAGCGAAAGCTAAACTGATTTTTGCTTATCTAGTCAACAAGGAAGAAACAGAAACCTTGCAAGATAAAAAACGTGTGATGGTTAAGTGGAATTACACAGCTGTAGAAATAGGCAGCTGGACACCCTACATGTCCACTGATCCATATATAAAATGGCCAGCTGAACATTTGCTCATTCAGAGAGCTAATTACAATATGTGTTTATCACAGTGAGCTGTGAAACAGTCACAGTCAACTCTAACATCTATACATCATCTCAGATATTATCATCTCCTTTGTCTATGCAGTCGGCTATAAATAAATCCCTTTTGCATCTGCACATATGTTGTTCACATCTGATCAGCAGTACTCCACAGAGGCTTTCCCCCACAGTGATCCAAATGAGCAATCAATGTAAACAGTTAAAGACGTAGCTTTATTAGTTCATTACTGTTTCATCTAGTCTGCATTCAATTCCACTCAGTGGCAGTCTCAAATGATAGCAAAAAAGGAACATATAACCTCCACAGAAATGTTTTATCAATAAACAGACCAAATAGCAGCACTACATACAGAGAAAAAGAAGAGCTGTAGAGTGGGTTTATATATGTCTGGTTAACAAATTAAAAAATGGACTGTTTTCTTTCAAAAACAAATGAGAAACTTACGAAACTGAATAACAATTGCTTTGCAAGACTGGTGCCCTCTAAGAATCAAAGAGTTGCAATTTGAAGGAGTAGTCTGCTGGACAGTAGCCAAAAATAAATAAATTAAAGATCACCGATTCAGTAGTTTCCTACAGACCCTACTCCCTCCAGGCCATTACGGTGGAGCACTTTAAAAAACTGCTAGAAACTCATTATTTTAACCTGGCTTTCTCATAGCTTCATTTTAGTGTAACCCTAATATTCTGTATATGCATTTAATTATCTATTTTTCATGGTTCTAAAATCTGTACTAATCCCTACTTTCTTTGCTATTCTTTTTTTGCTTTTCTGTGATGGTGATCTGCGCCACCACCACCTGATCAAAGCACTGTGATGTCCCTACATTGATGGATTGAAGGTCAGAGGTCCACATGACCACCATCATCTAATTTTTCCATGTGAAGCCTGAAAATCATGAGGACTGATTGAGATAATTGATGTTAGGTAGAATGCCCAGTGGGGGCTGGGTGGTCTCATGACCTTGGAACTCCTGCAGATTTTGTTTTATTTCTTCAGCCGTCTGGAGTTTTTTTTCTATTTTGTTCTGTCCTCCTGGTCATCAGACCTTACTTTATTCTTTGTTACTTGGTATTGCCTACTCTTACTTTTATATTTTTCTTTTTCATAAACTTTTCTTTCTTCGGCTTGTAAAGGACTTTGAGCTACATCATTTGTATGAAAACATGCCATTTAAATAAATGTTGTTGTAGTTTACTGATTCTACTTAGATTTATCTCAGACTCTACTGCGTATTTCTGAGTCTGCAAAGTGATCACTTTCAGCAGTTTTGGTTTTCTATTTTTTTCCGCTCCTCCATCTCAACATCTGCATGCACAACCAGACTTACTACTGGACCAGCAGTGTAAATCATTATGGATAGGTCCAATAATGGCATTAACGTTGCACAAGGAGGAGGAAGAACAAATTCATCATCTGAAACCACAACACGAATGTATATTTTTTGATTTCTGTGCACCTTACTCAACACTGTCACATACAGACTCCTAGGATGATCATTAGCTATTTGAGGCCAGGTGGTAGCATTATGGAGAAACTCTTGGACCTTGTAGTGAAACTGAGTGATCCTTTGCTACTTTCTGGTGAACTGTGGCTCCTTGATTGATATCCTTGGTAAATATTGGGCAACCCATGGTAGATATGACTCCTGCTCAAAAGTGGTTTGAATGCACTGATTATTGTGCATTTATTGGATATTTTGATTATTGTCTGGCAGATGGTTTGCTTTAACAGTGTTACTTGGCTAATTAAATATTAATTGTTTTGATTAATTTAAGACCAAATAAATGTTTATTTTGCATAATGCATGGGAAATGTCAGATTAGCCTGGGTGATACCTGATGTGGCAATTAGAGTATTGTAAACCTGGTTTTGGAGGTCACACTAGTTTCAAGTGTATATTTATGTGGTATTTAATGTGGTTTGTATAGTTTTCTCACAGGTTTTCTTTTATTGTTACATTTGTTTGTGTGTTTTGTTTTCTTTGGTATTTCACTAAACACTTTTTCACTCATCTAGCCTGTGCTTGACAGGTGGTGTCTGGATCAAAGTATTTAGTTACCTTAATAACCCTGGCTGATCAGTCATAATGGGATAAACTTTTTATTAGTAAGTAAACTATTTTTTTCTACAGATTTTAACTATATTCTAATGAGCTCAGTAATTAAAGCACCTGTATTAAAACTATGTTAATTGATTAAGACCCTTTGGGGGAGAGAGTTTGGTGTTTCAGAGGTGGTTTAGTCTTTTTAACTTGTAGAATTTGGGGAGGCTACAATATACTTATCAACATTACTGTCAAAACTACTTTACATATAAAATGATGGAATACCTAAACTGGGAAATGGTGATGCTGAGCATCCAGTCCTATTTCCCATTTTACCAAGCTTGGTTTATTAGCAATACCAATTGCTCAGAAAATCGGTCACTTTTAAATATTTACTCACTTATTACAGGATTGAAGAGTAAGTGTCCAAGTGGAAATTACCTAAATTAATTAATCCCAGTCAATTCCTAAATTTATTTAATATTGTCATGCGGTGGGTGCATAATACTTTAACAATCTGCTACCTATTAGTCATAACTTTTTCTAAGAAATCACGTGTGTTATAAAAACCTCTTTTAATTTTTTTTTTTTAGCTTCAGGATGTAAATAAGTCACTTTTAAATATTTATTTACTTACTTACTACAGGATTTGAGAACTGGCAGTTAATGGCCCCACCCAAGGCTGTAAGCAGCAATCCAAAGGGAAACAGAGAAACTTAAGCCAAATGGCTTTCCTCACTCCTTACCTTTACACACTGGTGTTGACCAGGGACTAGCAGTCTTGAAAGCCACCTCTGTCACCAAACTGTATAAGCATTTAAAATGATTAACAATATGAAAAAATAAATCACAACTTTAAGCATTGATCAGTCTGAAGAAACACTTTATTGCTTGACACACAAAAATGTCCTACTCATTGAGAGGTCCTTGCTGCAGCTACCAATATGTGTGTGTGCTCGGTGCATTGAGCAGGCTGCTTTTATACCTTCATACATACATGATCATTTAACTATTATCAAGTGTCATTTCTCTGAAAGAACCAAATGATTTTAAAAACTAATGGGAAAGCTAATTTTGAAACAAGCTTAATAGGCAGTTTTGCTAGTACAAACCACAGAAAGACTTAAGAGTCTTAACACTGTTGTTACATTATTTGCCTTACATCAATGTATAAGCAAAAACAATAGATACAAATAAGTAAACAGTAAAAGCAGTTTTAAGTTAATACAAAGATGAGCTTAAATAAAATATAAGTCAAGACCACTGCATGATTAGAAAAACAATTTAGCCCTTAGCACTTATCCTTCAAAATTTTAACACCCCAGAACTTCATCAACCCCTACAGTTTATAAGTGGGTAGTAAATATAGCATAAAATGGTCAGAATTTCTCAGTTGAGTGCTATAGCTAAAGCTTGTTATGCATCATATATACTGTAGTGCAGCAGCAGTGATCTCAGCATCTTCCTGTTCCTGGTAGGACATTTAATGAGCTGTTTGTATCTGGCAAGCTCAATGGTTAAATATGTATGATTAAAGTTGCCCATCACTATAACCAGGAGAATGTGTGTCTCTTCCCTGTAGTGATGTAATCTGCCAACTGCTACTGCACTTCGTTATTGTTCACTGTAAACTCCAATGAGAATTATTGAAGAAAATTCTCTAGATGAATAGAATTACTTACAGTTAATAATGAATAGTTCCAGACTGCCAGACCATTGCCTCCATAAGAAGGAAATGTGGTTGCATCAATATTTATTAGTACAGAAATAGACGCCACCACCTTCTGACTTTTGACAAAGATCCTATATCACTATCTGCTCTGCAAAGGAGGAATCCAGCAGTTCTGATGCAGAGTTGAGAACTGATGTGTGAAGCCACATTTCCACAAAGCAATACGCTGATGTGAAAAAATAATCCTTACTTGTTGTGAGAAGAAGAAGATGAAGTTCGTTGATTTGTTCCTGAGTGATCTGACATTAGATACTGTCGCTGCGTTTTTCCAAAATTACCAAAGTTCAGCAGCTCAAGCTTACAAATGGGATTCAACAAAAGCCTGACGCACAGAATTGATGCCACAGACAAAATACCTTCATTTTTCAAAGTAAAACAGTTCATACAAAAAAGAGAAAATTAAAATAGCGTTAAAAGAGAAAAAGTCTTGTTAAGAAAAGTTCTGTTCAAAGCTTAAATCTAGTTACATTTGAAATTGTTACAAATCTCTTCAAAACATTTCTTTATCATTTCAAAATGGTCAGAAAACTGCATGCCTATCCCATTTCGAAGCTAAAAATTGGTCTTTTAAGTCCCTGTGTACTGCAACCTATACTAAACAACAACTGACACAATTATCACTCTGTATCTCAGTTATAGCAAGACAGTTCTATCTTTTGCTGACTTATAGGGGGAAAAGACAAAACCATTGTCAATGACTATAAAAGAAAATTATATTCTATTCAATTTAAGCAAACACTAAGATGAGTTAACCTCAAAGCTTTAACACTCTATGATTGGCTCTTGCAAATAAAACCAGACTGGAAAGATATGCTTGAAATTTGCGGCTCCTGAAGTGCATAAGACACCCTGCGTGATTTCCTCTTCTCCACTTCAGGTGCCAGTTACTAGCTGGGAACACAAGTCTGTAATCATAGGGGTCATACGTTTTTAAATTGTAAGTAAGTGACCTTAATCATTCGAAGCTGGATGAAGTCTGATCCTAATAGATAGAAGCTGATCTTGTGTACAAGTAATCCTCACCAAACAACCATGGCTGACCTGATTGGCACCTTCTGTTTGAAGCAGGGCTGTACTCATATGTTCCCCAGGCACAACTGTCATTCATTATTTGTCACACCTTAGGGAAGGAACGGTGATTTTTTGTCATTAGTGATAAAAGCAAATTTTACCAGGCAATGAGTAATAAATGTGTAAATGCTTGACGCAAACTTGGTAAGCAGATGTGACCATAACGTATACACCTGTGACACACATTGGGCCCATATTGGGGATCATTTTGTGTTTGCAGAGGGGATACTGACAGCTGACCAGTGCCACCTACATGACAGATATTGTCCAGCCAGTACTGATCACTTTCCTACATGAAATGGAAAATTTGTTTGTCCAGAAAAACGACACCTACCCAAATTAGATGTGTGAAACTCAATATGTTCCCGAGGCTGTTCATCAACTTCCATAGTCAGCATGCTCATCAAACTCCTCCACAACTGGGACAAGATTCAAAACATGTCACTGCCAATTAACCTTAGTCAGTTGAACCTCCAGGTTGAAAAATGCATAGACTGACAATGCACAGGAGGACATTCGTCATCTATATGATTGTTTCCATGCCAGTATGCAGGCCTATATTGCAGTACAGATGGGTTACACCTTAAATTTATGTGAGTATGCTGTAAAAGGTGACAGTCTGTATACCAAAGCAACTACGTTGCATTACCTTGTGTGCGTGATCATGTTCTTAGCCTATTCAGATGATTATTATACTCAAATCACGCTTTCATAGTGTCAAGCCCAGGAGGTCCTGTTTCCACTTTCCACTTTCTCCTTTCCAAAAGCAATCCTTTAATTTAGATATTGGTGCAGCTAAATTGTTGTAAGTGTCCAGGTGGCAATTACCTAAATTAGTTAATCTCAAACATTGGCTAACATCATCTAATATTCCTCTTCATTTACAGCTCCCTAAGCATATTTTAACAAAGCATAGGCATGGGATGCTAAATCTTATACAATCTATGAATCTTTAATGTTTAGTTTAAACTTTTAATATGCAGTATTTACAGTACTTGATACTTTCATTATCTGCTACCTATTAGTCATAACTTTTTATAAGAAACCACGTGAGTTCTAAAACAGCTCTTTCCTGGTTTTTTTTTATCCTTCTGGATATAAATAAGGAGTACTTTAGAACAACCTTCCTTTAATCCTTTACACATATCGCAAGCACTTCAGTCAAAATGTAGCAGCATAAGCAACAGGTAAGTGAATATGATTTTTTATTTGAAAAATTGTTGAAACTTTACAATAGCTCCAGACCTGGCTGAAAAATAATACTGTATGAAACAGATACTGTAAATCATTGTGATTTAGTCAGTTGCATTGGATGCATATACTCAGAAACTAAGAAGATCAAAGGTAAAAGGAATAAATGTTATGTATAAAATGTTATGTCCACTTAACTAATTATAAAACTGAAAAAATAATAACATTTTAATATGATGTTGAAGGCTATTTAAACAAGAGCTTTCACCCTTATATATGGCAGTTCCATTTTGTCTGTTTCTGTTTGCTGCAGAAAATAAAGACAAATATTTTTTTTTTCAAAAGGGTTTTCATTCTCATTCAGCAGAAAAAAAATACTTCATTTATGATTTCAGAGATATTGTGATATTTTCATAGCATTTGCTATGCAAGTGTTTCTATTTATTTATTATATTCATCTGAATGCACTTCTTCTTCTTTCGGCTGCTCCCGTTAGGGGTTGCCACAGCATATCATCTTCTTCCATATCTTTCTGTCCTCTGCATGATTGTGCAAATTAATAACCTAATTTTCTTCAAAATAATTTTATTTAAAAATGTCAATTAAGAAGGGGCAGACTCAGACACTAATGACAATGTGTTCAAATTTCAGACAAGGGATCATACCTTAAGTACATTTTTCACCCGTGTAAGTTTATCTTTTTTAAGGTTAAAAGGTGTTTTGTGCTTAAGTTAAACTTGGCTTAAAATCCATGCAAAGGGCCACAAAAACCTTGGCTTTCTCTGTTTTGAGGGCAAATTCATAACACACTAAAAAGAAAATGGATAAATGCATATTGTCACTGGATAATGAACAACATAAAACAAGCTGGATGAATTTCTTCCCTTCTATGAACAGGTCGCACAATATTATGAATGATATTTTTCTATATAAATATTTTGAGAGAATCACCCAAAGCAGCATTCATTCAGTACTGGCTCTTAAATACTTTTGCATGATACTGGTCTCTGTCTGGTTAAATATTAAGCTGTTCAGCTGGTTTGTCTGGTTTGCACTTTTCCCATTCATTATACATTTCCTGATGTATAGTATTTGTGTGATGTCACAAACAGCCTGAAGCACTAAACAAAGCTGGAAACAGCTGCGGAGAGTTTAATGCTCTCACAAGTTTAGCTTTCCTATTAATTTAGGAGGAAAAATATATAAAAGTTAAAAGATTTGCCTGACACAGGGTATTGCAGAAATAAATATGCTATTCACTATCTTTATCCAATATACCAACACAGGCAGCCAAGAGAGGGTCGTTGCGTCACCACGAGCTGAGTGAGCTATGGTTGGACTAGGGGACAGAGAAGGAGTTGCGCTGAATTTGTGTGGGAAGAAAGGAGGAAGATTAAGGACCCGATAACTGTTGTTTTACAGTTGATTTTTAACTCACGGGTTATCCACTGTTGTAACTGGATTATTTATTTAAGGAACAGCACAGCACTGCTTGCACTTTTGCACCAAACCCTTGCTGAATGTGTGTGACTATTGATGGTCCTGGGTTCAAGAGGATCCTGGAAGCACCAAGGAGCACCAAGCCAACCCAGACCATAATAGTTCAAATATACATGTTCAGATAGATAACAACTATGGTGTGCTGATGCCCTGCCCGGGGTTAGTTTCCTGCCTTGCGCCCTGTGTTGGCTGGGATTGGCTCCAGCAGGACCCCGTGACCCTGTAGATATAGCGGGTTGGATAATGGATGGATGTTTTATTTTTTAATCTATTGCCCTTTCTTCAGCACAAGACTCCAGTACTTAGTTATTTTCTGATCTTAATAAACAAAAAGAACACAAGAGTATTTTTGTATTTTAAATTATTTCATCAGTGTGCATGTCTCACTCCTATCATTTCTTAACCTGCACTGCAAATGCTCTACTTGTCGCATTTCCAACGTTCTTTTCAGAAAAAGATATTTATTTATTTATTTTTACTTTTTTTACATGAAGGACTCATTACTACTGCAATAAGCAATGCTATTGGACACTGACACCCAGATGTGAATCACTACAGCATATTTTATTTGCCTTAAACATAAATATGAATCGTTATCTCTCTGTCTCCTCTAGCCATCTAGATATTAAAAATATTGACAATATTTCAAGCTTTCAATCATTTACTATGCGTGATGAAGAAGGTTAATGTCCAATTGGAAAATCTGTTGGTGCTCCAATTATTTCAGTTACAAATAAACTGAGCTGGCATCACAATGTCTTTCAAACTACTTGGAGCACTGACTGTAGAAAGCATTGGAGAGGTGGGAGGTTTTAAAATGGAATTTGACTAGCAAAGGATGTGGTTTTGATACAAAGAGATTACTGGGAGTAGGGAAAATGCTAATTAAAAAATTAAAAGAGGAAGTTGTAAATTCTATTCACCCTTTACTGTATTGAAAATACATCATTTGATGTTTTACCTTATAAATTATTTGTTCTTTTGAAAATATACACTCATGTAAAATCTGTTGATTGCCACAAAATCCAAAAAAGTTGGGAAACGTGTGCATCCACCCCTGTGTAATATCACCATTTGCTTTAGAAGGACATATTAAGTACTAGCAAAATACCCGCGCTTCGCAGCGGAGAAGTAGTGTGTTAAAGAAGCAATGAAAAAGAAAAGGAAACATTTTAAAAATAACGTAACATGATTGTCAATGTAATTGTTTTGTCACTGTTGTGAGTGGAGTGTTGTGTAATATATATATATATATATATATATATATATTTACACACACACACATAAACATATATATATACATATCTATACATATACACATATATATACACACACACACACATATATACATACATATATATATCTACATATATACACATACATATACATACACACATACATACATACACACACATATATACACACAAATATATATATATACATATACATACATATCTACATATATACACACACAGCTATTTCGTATCAGTGCAATACGCTGTTTGTTAAAACGGATGACTCCCGCTCTTACGTGCAAGTCTGCGTGGATATTATGAACTATCGTATTTGTTCAAGTTCTATTTAAATTTTAAATAGAAGGAATTTTTATTTAGTCGACAGAAATATCTTTGGTAGGAATGGTAAAAACAGACAGGAATATTATTCCTGAATAAATCAACTCAAACCTTAAACAACTTATAATATTTTGCTCTCCATAAAAATATATCCTGTCTAAATTATACAAGTTAGAAATAAAGTAAACGTTAAAAGAACAAACATTTAAATTTCTTTACTCTCATGTAGATGGACTTTTTTTGTTCTTCAAAGTCACCAAAGCGCCGTACAAACTCAGTGCGCTCGGTTTATCAGCAAAGTGCGTATTTGGGAACACCGTAGTGACGACTTGGTTCAACATTACTTGGCAACAGGGAAAGTGGGGCAAGTTGCACTGGTGCATTTGTGTCTCCCATAAAAGCAGCTTCACTTGAAATCACTTTGTGATTTTGCACGGGTAAAAACGTCCGCTGAAGTGTCAGATTCGTATTTAATTCTTCTGCTTTCTGTATCTTCTGCATTGCATTCAGGTCTTTCAGGTTACTGTGATGTTTTGTCTCATAGTGCCATCTTAGATTAAATTCTGTAATTACAGCCACATTAGCTCCACAAACGAGACACACGGGTTCAGTAAACATATACTCAGCCTCCCATCGGTTTTTGAACTTAATTTAAAGTGTAGGTTTACATCGTGCTTTGTTTCCGAAGTAGCAGAACTCATGAATATGGTTGTATATGTCACTCGCTCGCTTCTTATTGTTTCACTGCCTTCTCAATTATATAATGCATGTTTTCTTCAGCGCTTTTTGGAGGTCTTCCTGGTTTTCTATGTACTGCGTGATTACGTGGGAGGCGTGATGATTAGTATTAGTATAGATTTGTGCACTGAAGACACAAGTTGGTTAAGTTTAGCAAGCAGAAAAATTCCTCATGCATTCATTTAGCATTTCTACGTGGCCTTTGTTGGCATATTCTAATTCTTAATCAGTGGAGCAGGACAGTGACGGCAGTCTGTCGCTGAAGCTGCTCCTCAGTCTGGAGATGATCCTGTTCAGCGGATGCAGTGGATTCTCCATGATTGACAGGAGCCTGCTCAGCACCCTGTCGCTCTGCCACAGATGTCAAACTGTCCAGCTCCATGCCTACAATACTGTAGAACCTGCCTTCCTCAACAGTTTGTCCAGGCGTGAGGCGTCCTTCTTCTTTATGCTGCCTCCCCAGCACACCACCGCGTAGAAGAGGGCACTCGTCACAACCGTCTGATAGAACATCTGCAGCATCTTATTGCAGATGTTGAAGGACGCCAGCCTTCTAAGGAAGTATATTCGGCTCTGTCCTTTCTTACACAGAGCATCAGTACTGGCAGTCCAGTTCAGTTTATCATCCAGCTGCACTCTTAGGTATTTATTGGTCTGTACCCTCTGCACACAGTCGCCTCTGATAAACACAGGGTCCATGAGGGGCCTGGGTCTCCTAAAATCCATCTGCAGTTCCTTGGTTTTGCTGGTGTTCAGGTGTAAGTGGTTTGAGTCACACCATTTAACAAAGTCCTTGATCCATGCCACCAGGTATGAATCTACTCCCATCTCTGTCAGCTTGTCCCTAAGGAGCAGAGGCTGGATGGTGTTGAAGACGCTAGAGAAGTCCAGAAACATAATTCTTACTGCACCACTGCCTCTGTCCAAGTGGGAGAAGGATCGGTGTAGCATATACAGTAGATGATGGCATCCTCCGCTCCCACCTTCTCCTGATATGCGAGCGGCAGAGCGTCAAGGGCGTGGCCTCAGGTGGTGAAGTAGCAGCCGCTCAAACATCATACATTCTCAATCGGAGGCAGATCAGGACTGCAGGCAGGCCAGTCTGGTAGCTGCACTCTAGTCTTACACAGCCATTCACTTGTAATCCAAGCAGAATGTGGTTTGGTGTTGTCCTGCTGGAAAATGTAGGGAAAATTTCTGGAAAAAACAGCAGCTGAATGGTAGTATATGTTGCTCCAAAACGTATATATATCTTTCTGCATAAATGGTGACCTCAAAGATGCACAAGTCGTACATGCCATGGGCACTGACACAACATATGATGACAAACACTGGATTTTTAACCTGAGGCTGATAACACCTTGGATGATCCTTTTACTCTTTGGGGCAGAGAACATGATAGCTGTTTTTTGTAAAAACTATTTGAAATATTGACTCATCAGACCACAAAACTTGATTCCACTGTGATACATTCCATCTCAGATGAAACCGAACCCAGAGGAGTTAGTGGTGCTTCTACAGCAGTAAACTTTGTTGACCAACAAACGTTTACTTAAGTATTCTGGAGCACTTGTCATGATATCCATTGATGATGAATGGTAGTTTTTAAGATAGTGAAGCCTGAAGGATCAGAGATCATGCACATTCCAAAGTGGTTTTCAGATTTTCCCTTTATGCACCAGGGAAAAGTTTTGACAGGATTCCTTGAACCTTTTAATTTTATTGAGCACTGTAGAGGGGGGGAAAACTTAAAATCCTACTCACATGTCTTTGGAGAGAGTTGTTCTCAAAGTGCTAACTAACTCATCTGTGGAGTAACTGGTGAGCTGTGACCCATCCAATTTCTTGAAGGACTAGGCCTTTTTTGGAGGCTTCTTATAAATAGTACTAGAACACAATGATCTCACCTGTTTAACATCATTCTTATTTATGGGTTTGACCAACACTCAACATGTTATCAATATCTGGCACCATGAATCATGCTCCATATGTTATGTAAAATAGTCAAGCTACCAGATCTTTGACACCAAGCGCCTGTGGAATAGACTGTGCTGCATCACTGACTATAAAAAGAAAAACACAGTCAGTGTTCAGCCCACTATATCTCTTGCAGACAAGCTCAACACCTTCTATGCTCATTTTGATGGAGCCAACAAAGAACAGGTGCTATATCCTCAAGGGGTCAGTGAGTCTGTTACTCTGATCCTTGAAATGTCTGACGTGAAAAGGTCCTTCAAAAGGATCAATCCTCGCAAAGCTCGGGGACCAGATGGCATCCCAGGCCGTGCCCTCAAGGCGTGTGCTGACCAGCTAGTAGGTGTGTTCACCAACATCTTCAGTCTCTCCCTGAGGCAGTCGGTGTTCCCCACTTCCTTCAAGGCATCCACCATCATTCCTGTCCCAAAGAAACCGGTGGTCTCCTGTCTGAATGACTATCGCCCAGTTGCACTGACATCGGTCATTATGAAGTGCTTCGAGCAACTGGTCAAAGGTTACATCTGCTCCTCCCTCCCTGACACGCTGGATCCTCTCCAATTTGCTTACAGAGCAAACAGATCTGCAGAGGATGCCATTGCGCTAACAATAAACACTGCCCTCACCCACCTGGAAAGAGGAAATACATATGTAAGAATGCTGTTCATAGATTACAGCTCGGCATTCAACACCATCATTCCCTCAAAACTCGTCTTGAAGCTTGACGACCTTGGGTTGGGGACGACCATCTACAGATGGATTTTCTCTTTCCTCACAAACAGTCCCCAGGTGGTGAGAGTTGGCAAACACATGTCCTCATCACTCATTTTAAACACAAGAGCGCCGCAGGGCTGTGTGCTTAGCCCCCTCTTGTATTCCTTGTTCACCCACAACTGTGTTGCAAAACATCATCAAGTTTGCAGACGACACAACCATTATAGGTCTTATCACTGACAACGATGAGACGGCCTACCGATAGGAGGTGCTGGCACTGAGTAATTGGTGCCTGGATACCAACTTGTCTCTTAACGTCAGCAAAACCAAGGAGATGATCGTGGACTATCGGAAACAGCAAGTCGGAGAACACCAGGCCATCTACATCAGCGGCGTAGAAGTTGAAAGGGTTAACAGCTTCAAGTTCCTCGGAGTAAACATCACCGTGGATCACTCATGGACCCTTCACATAGACAATGTGGTTAAGAAAGCTCACCAGCGGCTCTACTTCCTGAGGAGGCTGAGGAAGTTTGGCATGAATGCCAACATCAACTCAAACTTTTATAGCAGTGAAGTCGAGAGCCTGCTGACAGACTGCATTACCGTCTGGTATGGGAGCTGCTCTGCCAGCAGCCGAAAATCACTACAGAGAGTGGTGAAGGCAGCAGAACACATCACGGGCAAGAGTCTCCCTGCCATTGAAGACATTTACCTCCATCGGTGCTTGCATAAGGCAAACAGCAGCATCATAAAGGACCACAGCCATCCAGCACACCAGCTGTTCTCCTTGTTACCATCTGGAAGATGATACAAGAGTCTGGCTGCTCGGACTACAAGACTTAAAACAGTTTTTACCACCAGGCCATTTGACTCCTCAACAGCAACACCAGAACACTTACATACACTTACATTACACCTACATTGCACTACTCACACACAAACTGTACCTGCATACACTCTGAATACTGACTGGAACATGCATCTGCACTTTATGGAATATGCATCTATACTTATTAAACATTATCTGTGCAATAACTCTCATTTGTACTTGCTGCTCATTCAACTCATATTGCTCTATAACTTCTTTTAAAATGTACACATTTTATTTAATATAGCTAGTCTATTTTTAACTTGTAATTTTTTAAAATGATTTTAAATTATTTTTTAGCTTTATTGGATCTAGCCTAAGTGACTTGTTTTTCTCGTCATACACATTTCATTGTATGTTGACCCTGTGTTAACCTAAATATGACAAATAAACCTAAACCAAACCAAAATATAATGACACAGAATACAATAGACAAAAAAAACCTGGGTCCATGAGACTCCCTGACAGTACCAAGGTCAATAAATTGCACAGTGCACAGCGACCATCAATAATCACATTGAGGAAGGACAAAGTGAAAGAGCTAGCCAGTTCAGGAAGATAGTCCATTCAATACATTTTCATAGCCATGGAAGGCATGACTATGCATGCAAATGCAAGGACAACCAATTGATTTTATTTGTTTGTGTAACATGAAGATGTTGACAGTGTACCACGACTGAAGCCAGATGGACCATTGCAAATGGGTCTTGACTGAACTGAGTAGTATGGATATGGGGAACGTCTGGTCAAAGTAGTTTCAGTCCATGCCATGGAACTGCAACTAAAAAATCATGACATTTCTGCAGTTTGATAATAGGGATATGTGGCAAGAATGTTTACATATTGACAACTTAGCTGCTACAGTATTTCAGACATCTGGCACGCTTCATAATGTGTTGTAAGCTGAGGGAGAACATAACCATTAAAGAACAGTTATTACAGATGAACTGTCTATACCTTTTCACTTATGTATATATTAAACAAACCCAGTAAGTTTGGCATCAAATATTCTACAACCACTGACATAAATGTCACATGTGCTAAAACACTATTACTTATCTGGGGAAAGATCCCAGTCGCAGACCAAGAGGAAGACTGGGACTGTGGTGCTGTGACTCATAACTGACAAAAAAAAAACAACATTTATATATTATTACATTTTCACACAAATAATGTAGCGAAAAGTGCAAAACAAGCCTTCTTAATACTGTGGACAAAATGAGACAGGAACCTCTGCCCTAAGTTCAACATTGTAAAAAGCAGCATACCAAAAGATGGTCAACATGGTGCAGTCACAGGGCTAAGTGGGATGATACACATGCAACAAAGCAAAGGAGAACTCTATAAAGTGCTCAGCTGATCACCAAACTCTATGCAGACTGCTGATGAGCTAACATTTACAAATGTTTAGATATACCCTCAGATAGTAGTAGAGCCATACATTTTTAACTATCTTCAAAGAAAATATTGTGTCTATTTGTTTTGTTATTTATGTGCTTTGATGATATTAAATAGTTATGTTACTTTGCTTCTCATTATTAAATACCAAAGTGGTTCTATGCCACGTATCAACATGGCTGTGGAAATGATTTTTGTATATACGTTCAGTTAGTTTCTCTGATTTTTGTAGATCGAACATTAGTAAAAACAAAATGATTTGGATGCCAATTGATGTAGCCTTGGTTATAGTATTGAAAAAAATGTGTGGTAGTTCCAGTGTTATGTTTCTTAAATCTGCATTTCCTTTAGAAGAGCAAGGCATTCACCTTTAATACTAAATCTTAAAACAGCTTGCACTTGCTTTTATTTCAAGTGGGGCCAGTTGCAAATGGGTTCTGATATGATATCTTCGGCCTAACCTTTGCTTGTCATACTACACCCACGATATTCTATTACTCTGCAAGCCCCCCCCCAAAAAAAAAATATATATATAGGTTGAGTTGGCATTCTTCCCAGGTGCTGGATGATATCATCAAGTTTGGCAGCACTAATGGTATTGATAGGCCTAAATAGTCTGTCCACCGGATGTTAGAAAGTGGTCAGGACCTCATGTATCCCAAAAGGAGGTGTCAGTACTTCCAATGTTCACTAGGAATGCCAAACATGCTTTTTGTTTGTCTCTCAAGTTAAAGGAGTTTGCCAATATCCATTTATTAAGATAATGGTGGTAGGAATCAAGTGTTACAAAGTTATTTCATAAGATCAACATTCCATGACAAAATGATAATCTTAAGTCTTTGGAAGTCGTTACAAGAACACTATTGCCCAACAGGCTTAGGAAGGAATGTGATGGGGTTTTACTAACAAAAAGTATTACCTTTGATTACCCATTTTGGGATCTTTGGCATGAATTCCACACACTCAAGTCAATGGGGTTGTTCATGAACCACTACCCTGGTCTGGTAACAATGAAGTGCAAGATTAGATTTGTAAACCCTAGCTTGTTTCCCATGGGAACAGCCACATTTTGTATAATTGTTATTAACTTTTTCTTTGGCTTGGAGTTAACTGTTCTCCAAAATTTAGGTCCAAGGATAGAGAAAAATGTATTAGTGTCTACCCAGCTAGGCTAATCAGCTTGTCCATTGAAAAAAAAGGTTTCAATAAGTTTGCTCTTTGTTTCTTCAGTCAGTTTGGAGTAAGAAACCCTCCTGTAGGATCTCTGGCAGTGAGCTAGAAGTTTGAAGTGGAAGGGAGGGATGAGGATCATAACTCTGTCCCTGGCAGAAATTCAGACAACATGTTTCCATCATAATAAAGCTATGACTATGTCTGTTGTAACAAAATACTGTATGTCACATGACCTCCATGTCACAAAACAGTATCAATAGAATAGCATTACAAAAATAAATAACCACAAAAAAACAAAATAAGGAATGGATCAAGCATAAGAGGAACTGAAAGTAGGACACCTAAAATCCAGATTCATCTCTTGATTAAGTGAAGAAGAACTCTGGGTTTTCTCCTGTACAGCAGCTTAAGTTTGGTTAAAGTCAACTGGCACTTGAGGCACCTTCTTATATCTTCTTATTATTATGTATTGTACATCATATATGTAAACATCACAAAAAGAGCAGCTGATCCCAATCCTTCCCATTTGTTTTAAGTACTTTTTTAACATTTGTTTGAAGGCTTAACTGAAACTTTCTTACCAATACCGTCAAACCTGAGATGGTACGCATATGTATTTTAAATATTTGATTCAAAGTTTAATGAGCAGTTTGAAGATCAAATGAAAATCAGAGAAAACAGTAAATGATCAGGAGTTTTATGGGATATCCAAGGGAGTACTCAATAAAGAGGCAAGAGGTCAACGCAGGATGTGTTAAATATTGCAAAAGAAAATTATAGTCACAATAGTCTAAATCTAAGTCTTTGAAATTTAAAATATTTCCCTATTTAACTAATGTGCTAACGATAGGTTTGCTTTGCTAAGAAAGCTTCTTTGCCTTCATTTAGTATGCTGACCATGCAATGCTACTGATCATGTGTAGCAACTGCCAGATTGCTACACACAACATGAAAATCAAGAGCAAATGGCACTTTCAAGGAAAATCCATACTAAAATGGTGGTCCAGTGATGTTATCATCATAATATTAAAAATAAATAAGAACAAAAACATATATATTGTCACACATGTGCGCTTAAGAGGCAGTCAACAAGCCCGGAGGTGAGTGAAATATCGTGAGACAAGGGGTCAATCCACGGTAATAACGCCTCTCTCTCTCTCTCTCTTCAGACAGAAAGAAGAAATATAAAATACCTTCAATACTTCTGGGTTCCCAAGATGGTGACCGACCATCACGTCCTTCTCCAACTCCCAAAGACAATGTCACGCCCTCGTTATGACATCACTTCTGCTTCCACCCCGACGATATCACTTCCGACTCACTTCCGCTTCCAAAGATGATATCACTTCCGTTTGACAGCCATAATGTCATCTCCTTCCAACTCACTTCCGTCCGCCATATTTTTTCGTATAAAAACGCCATTCTTGCATATGTAAAATTGTCAGTTGCTATACAGTATTTTGATCACGAATTCTGGCTTTTTTTCATTATTATCTTTTGGACATTATTAGTGGACGGTCCCCAACTCTTTTTTTTGTTAAATAAAGGTAAATAAGTAATTACTGTATTTAAAAACCCGCGATACAGTGAAGACTGTAATTTAAATACTGAGATGAATACTTGATATCATTTTCATGATGATAGGAATTAAAGCATGTATTAAACATGGGAACATTGTGGCGCAGTGACAGTAGCGAACTTCCGCCGCTTCCAGAGATTGTTCCTCCCTCACGCAAGATGCTTGCTGTGCCGTGTGCGACCTTCGATGAAATAATTTATTGCAACAGTACTGTCTCTTTCAAACATACTAACCCCCAATTCTTGTCTTTCCTTTTCTAACCCCCAATTCCCAATCGCCACACAATCAGCTCAGTAATAGACGTTAAGCCATCTGTAAGCTTAGAACTCTGATTCTTCAAAACATTTAAGGAACAATGAAATATCTTCATAGCACATGTTTAATTATTCTATACATCTATTCTTCCAGTGTCATGCCAGCCCCAGCAAGAATACAGCGTGAGGCAGGAACAATTCCTGAACAGAGCTCTGCGACACCGTGTCCTCACATGTTTCCATCCATCCATTATCCAACAAGCTATATCCTAACTACAGGGTCATGGGGTCCTCACATGTTTAATTATTAAAAATATAGATTATTTAAATGATGTTAACATTTCATCTGTATAATATAATAAACATATTTTGCTGCATTTCATCTTAAAAATAATACTGTCATCATATGTAAATACGCGCTTTATAAAGTGACTCAGGTTGTGCAATAATATTTGTATAACAGTATCGCAAGTTTACAGTGAGGTAATTGTACTTCTAAGCACCAACAGTTCTACAAGGAGCACTTGATGGACTGATTGATTGTGTTTATTGTTCTTGGGATGAAACTGTTTCTGAACCACAAAGTCAGTACAGGAAAGGCTCTGAAGTGTTTGCCGTACAGGAGATGTTCAATAGATTGTGCGCATGGCTGAGGCAGTGTGTGCTTGATGCTCTATCCTGATAATTCTCTTTCTGATCAGCTGCTATAGAGCTGTGATTCCACACTCAGATACAGTGATATAGATACTCCGAGTGCTACAGTGAGAGTAATACAGAAAAAGATGATCTGCTGTGGCAAACCCTAACAGGAGCAGCTGAAAGAAGAAGAAGAAGAAAGGTGCAGTGAGAGTAACAATGCTAAAGCAGCTATGGTATTTGGAATAGTTTGACCATTCTGTGGACCATTATATTGTTACAGGTTAATTACAATCAGAGGTCTTAAACTAATAAACAATATGTGGTTAATTTCAGTGTATATGGTAAAGCCACGTCAGGGATGTGGATCTGAAAAAGAAAGGGAAAACACACTGGAACAAAAACACTGCTTTGACACTGGGTGCCGGCAGTTTGCAAAACTGAGCAGGGAACTTGTGTACGCCAGGGTTTGAGCTAGCGTGAAAATGTGAGTGGCTTAACGGCAAGTTTAGGTTTTACACATCATGATTTGAGCGTGGAAACAGGCGTATGCAACATTTTTGTGCATGCACATTGTTTAAACATGAGGCCTCAGGTATACCGCAGTAGAACAAGACCCTGGTAATTAAATGGGCACTGATCCAGCTGCGGTACTACCTGCTGGTTGGGAATTCACACTGGTAACAGACCATGCAGGTTTGCAGTGGATGGCCGTGCATAAAGTGTTGATGGTTTTTGGACATACAGCCATACAGGTTCAATGTTGTTTACCGCTGTGGCTCTCTCCAAACTAACGCGGATGCCCTTTCTCATATTTTTGACCTTGCGATGGGTCTAGGCGGGGCGATAGAGGTCATGTCACACATGCGCGAATAGAGGGCTGCCAATGGGCCCGATGTAGTATTAAAATAACAACAGATGGGGTTTGACACAGAACGCTAATGCCTCTCTCTCTTATATCACAGAAAAAAAAGAGTGAAACCCTTACCTTCTGGAACTCAGTGAAAAACACACGCACTTCCAAACAATAATTCTCTTCCAGGTTGGAGAAATATTAAAACCAAAAACTACAGCCGGCATGAACTCTAGAGAAAATAAATCTCTAGCAGTTCCAAGGCTAAAAGACTACAAGCAAGACTGGTACATGAGGGCTATTCATGGTGGAAAACTTTCTACGCTTAGTGCACCTTTTCTAAGTGAAAAGGACAATCACAGACGTCACTACAGATCTACTCTCATGTATCAGTTAAAGTGGCAGAAGAACCTTTCAAGGCTCATCTCTTGCATATATTCATGGCTAGTAATCTCTAGATTACACAGTCCTGTTCCTCTTCTATAGATGAT
Organism: Polypterus senegalus; assembly: GCF_016835505.1. NCBI lineage: Eukaryota > Metazoa > Chordata > Cladistia > Polypteriformes > Polypteridae > Polypterus > Polypterus senegalus. The sequence goes on from NC_053157.1 coordinate 225,255,978, forward strand.
TGCATAAAGGACTCAGAAGACAGGATGTAATTGTCCTTGACCAAGAGCCTACTAGTAGAATTTGTTAAGTTGAGAAGGCCAGGGAACAGACAGTACTCACACAATTTTGGAAGGTTAGTGATTTTGTGCCAGTGGCATGAGGGTACACTAACTATGATGAGGGAACACTTTCCAGCTGCAGCTGCCTTCTAACATCAACTTCCAACATCAACAACTGTTCTTCTCCATTTAACATGCTTTTGATGAAAATTGGAACATCTTGGGTATTTTTTGCATGATTTGAGACATTGTATGTGTTGTTTTTGGACTTTTCATCAGTTTCTGTCTTTGTATTTTGCCTTTGTTTTAGCATTGCCATGCTTATGTAATCTGCACAATGTTATGGAAAATCAGGTTGTAAAAACATACCTGTAGTATATAAGAACATAAGTTTGACAAAGTAATGGAGCTTACTGAGTCTTTCATGTGTAATTGTTTAGCTCATAGCAACTTTTAAAAATGATCAAGATTTCCACTTCATCTTGCCTACTCAGTAGTTTGTTCCAAATTCTTATTTCCCTTAATATTAAATAGTGTTTTCTAATTTCTGTCTTAAATGCCCTTCCCCTTAATTTTCAAATCTACTCTAGTTCTCCTCAGTAAATATTGTGCACATAGCACAATGTACTTGCATAGTGATAAAGCATGGTAAGACAATAAAACATAGCATAGTTTACTTATTCTGGCAAAAAATATTCATAAAAAATGGTCATCCCTAATAAGCTGATGAGCAGTAGCACAGACATTTAAGTGCTTGTGGTTCTGTTTATGTATTTTATTTTTTGTTTACTCAATCTACTTTTCTCTCATTCAGATGACTTTCTAATTGAGAAAGCAAAAAAAAAAAAATCAACTCCAACAGATACCTTTAATTAATACCATTTCCCAATTTGAGCTAAAAGCAGATAACCATCACAGTGAAGAAAATACCATCTGTAAAGTGTACACTGTACCAAAATGAAGCAGAATGAGAGCAAATCCTCTAAAAAATTAACACAGAACCTATGCTAACCATCCTCTACAGATGCACAGTGAAGTCAATACTCACTGCATGACATTCTTTTATGCCTAAGGGCACTACAGAGGGTGGTAAAGGTGGCACACGTCTACTTCTGTTCAAGACTTATTATATATGTAACACTTGCTACATTGCCCTGGAGAGGTTAACAGTAGTATGAAAGAACTCAGACATCCTTCATAGTCACTTGTCTCCCTCCACCCTTTTGGCAAACGGTACAGGACAATTGATACCGGCACCATTACATTCAGAGGCAGTTTTTAACCACAGGTCATAAGATTGCTCTACAGCCACTCAGGGTGATAAATACATGATCCTGTATATATTATAAATTTATTTTGCAGTCTGTGAATGTTTTGGTATTCATTGTCTTTTTTTGTCTTTTCTTAGTAGCATAATACTGTTACTAGTCGAAGGAGGACATAGGGATACTGCCTTCTCAAACCTTCAATTAACTCCAGAAAAACTCCACAGACCAACTCCATAGAATATTTACTGCATCAAAATAAAAATAAAAAAAAAAGAAAAATTGGTTTCCCAAAGCAAATCCTATCTTGTGGACAAGAAATGCAGTTCAACTGTACAGAATCCAGCAGAAGAGAAGGAAAAGTGAATCATGTGTACTGGCCAACAACATAATAAGAGTAAAGAAGATACACAGAGTTCAGCAACACAGGTGCCTTCTGATTTTAATACTTTCTGCTGTAAATGCAGACAATAGGTCTATTGCTTCATCATATGTCATTCCTAACCAGAATGCAGAAGCAACATTCAGAGTAACAGCAGAAGAACAAGCTAGTTCACATTCAAGACTAACATTTAATGCATTTAAAGAGCAACAGTCCAACACCACAGACAATTACAGAAATGTGATGAGATATCAAGTTTCAGTCAATTGTAATACAAAAGATGTTTTACAAATGCATTAAAAAGATGACAATATCCTAAAAGGTTTGAGAAAAATAGTTAAGATGGAATCACAAGAGCATAATATTCCACTTTTGCCAATCAAACTTTATTCAAAGCTTCCCTTGGTAATCAAAGATGGGGCTATGCTTGACATGGCACCAGTTGGACGCAATTTTGACGTGGGACAATTGTATGATTGCCACAAAGATGTTGTAATGCAAGGTGAGCTCACTTTTCATGTTCTCTATACACACAATATAAATGTATCCCTTTGTTTAATTGTACAATTTTGTAAGTAATAATAAATTCTGAAATAGTCATAAAACTATGAAACAGTTTTCAAGTAGAGCTATATACAGAAGAAATATGAATCACTCAGCCCCCAATTGTTTGTATTGTTGTTAATGTGTTCCCACTTTTTTAAAATTTCAGAAGAAACACATTATACTTTGGATATGGTTTTTAGCATAATTAATGATTTATGTCTCATTAGATCTAAAAATGATATGATAATTAAAATACTTCTTTGAGAAGTGTTTAACCTTGACAGATGGTCCTAACAATACTGGAAATACCTGGAGTGTGTGATGATACATTACTTTTTTTTTCCAGCTCTGATATGAAATTGTGATCTAATAATATTCATTAAAGCTGAGTTATTCAGTAAAAACACAAAAGTATGTTTGTGAGAAATTTATATTTTACCAGGTGGCTCTCATTTTTATTCTAACACAAGGAATACAGAGTATTTTTGTAGCTGTAACTTATACAGTTAAAGGGTGGATGGAATTCATCATTTAGAAGACTGATTGGTGATGGAATGAAACAAACTGAGCTTCAGGTAATCCTAGTGTTTTACTTTCCAGTTGTTCTGTGCAGGTATGTGTTACAATGCCTAGGTTTCTGTTTGTTTTCTGTGGCATTTGTATGCTGCCTTTAATTATGTTTTGCTAAAAGCTTGGTTAACCATTGACCCTCTATTATTAAATACTGTATATAATTGTGTTCTTCTGTGTATAAGTCAGGACTTGATTTTCCTGTATAATTTCCGGTATTTTATAATGTCGCTGGTATAAGTCGAATGCGGAAAACTCACGCTATTGGTCCAAGAGATTATGATATGCTAACGCCCACCTGAGAGAGTAACCATGGAGCACATATATTTTTTTTCTATGTACTGTGCCTACGTGACCACACGTTAATACCCAAACTATTCTGAAGCAACGTTTGCACTGTTTTGTGTCTTTTGTATCTCACACCCTCATACACTACACCTTTATCGTAAGAGCATCCCTTATCTACAATGGAGCGTTCGATCAGAAGAAAATATGAAGCTGGTTTTAAATTAAAAAACATTGAAGTGGCTAAAGAAATTGGTAACTGCACTGCTGCAACAAAATTTGATGTGTCTGAGAAACTGATACGTGTTTGGAGGAGGCAAGAAGATGTAAAAAAATAAATAAATAAGTGTCGCATTTTTGAAAGGGTGTATAAGTCGGGGTTTGATTTTATGATCGATTTTTTGTGTTTCAAGACCCGACTTATATGCGAGCATATATGGTAGCAACTCATCAAATAAATTGGGACTATATAGCTTTTATCATTTTCTTCTTCTGCAAAAGGTACCTGACATTAAACTGTTATAAAACCACATACATACAGGCACACTTACTGTAGATTAAAAATCAATAACTAAACTTTTTAATTTACCAGATCATTGAGACTAGTATGGTGCATTTTGTTTGTTTTGTTTATTATCCAATTCATTTATTGTTTTGGCATTTTGTGTATTTTGAAGGAAGCAGATCAGTATCACCGTGATTAGCACTCCTACCTCATGTATGCAACATCCTAGGATTGAATCCCCTGGCTGTTCGAAGTCCATGTGGAGTGTAAATGTTCTCCCCGTATCCAAGGGGATTTCCTTTCGGGTACTCGAGTGTTCATCTCATAATTCCAACAATGTGCAGATTAGGTTTACTGATGATTCCAAACCAGGTCCAGTATGCATTAACAAAGCAACTTACTTCATTTTCCATATTATTATCTGTTGCTGTGATTGCAGGTGCTCTGTCACGCTTATCCAATGTGAACACATGCACAGACATTGTGTCATAATGCAGGTGCCAAACACAGAGAGATCTAGTAGGAAGCAGATCTCAGGAGGATGTGCCGTAACCCTCTCCGTCACTGTTGCAATGAAAAAATTCAGCAAGATTTTAATTATTCTGTATGCTTCAGGCAAACACAACTGCACATCATAACTACAGTACCTGGCCATCCTTCCCAGTGTTCTTTTTTTAATCATGTTTTAATGGGTTTAACCTTTCTTATGACCGTTGAAAGTTTTTAAAAAGACACAGTGCTGTGTGTCCAAACTTGTTTCACTTTGGATATTTTGTTGATTTGATTTTGCCACCATCTGGCAGCAGCTAAATTTAGTTTTTTTGGTAACCTCGGTAGTTTTTTGTTGTAACTGAACAAGCAGGCAAACCAAATAGCCTCTTGGCAATAGGAGAGAATTGATAGAATCCATGTGATCAAATAATTATTGGAGTGGAAGAGGTCTAAAGTATGGTCTTGCAATAGAGATTAGATAAAAAAAGTAGTCACAACACATTTATGTACATAAGTTGAAGGGCAAAACTAGCACAAAATCAGAAATAAAGCACTAAAAAGCAATATGTTATTTTAACTAGATTGTTTATTAAGCTGTTCATTTAAATTATTTGGACACTGTGAGATATGTATTGTAATCTTTTATTAATGAGCCAAAACACCTCCTGATGCTAATTAACTAATAATTACAATGTAAAAATGTCAACAACAAAAAGTCAACAATTTTTCAACAAATACCTTAGAAATGACAGAACATTCACAATTTTGTATCCATTACCCCTAAAACTTTAACAGTGACTAAGTCACTGGTCACACAAACTCTATATCTCATCTGCCAAGCAAATTGTGATTGTGAATATGCATCAAGACAAGCTAACCAAAAGCAAAACCAAGGTTTAAACCACAAGTATAAAAATGGAATCCAAAAATGCAGATTCTTTTCTAAGTCTCAAAATAAATGGTCAAAAAGCATCAAAGATTTTGTTTCACTGTCCTAGTTGGAACACCTCTTTTATATTCCCCTAAATTGTCACCTGGAAAAAAGAAAATATAAGGTTTTTTTTCTTTATGTTTTACCAAAACCCATCTGAGCCCTTACTCACAAAAAACTAGCTCTATTTGTGACTTGTGTGGGGTGGCCGAACCCGGGTTCAAGTAAATTCTTTCAAATTTCTCAAACTTAAACAGGTGCCATCTTGTAACACTCAACATAAGGCAAGTGAGAACAAAACAAAACTACTATAGTGCTTAGTAACAGTAAACAAAACAATGGAAAGTTTTCCCAGAGCTTTCACTCTCCAGAACTGGTCTCATTAAGATAAGACGACTTAGTGGAGGCACCCGGTCTTTTTATAATGGGAGGACTGAAAGGGGTGGAGCAGATATTCTTTCACTGACAGGTTTCTGGGAGAAAAAAGGCCCCTCTTGCCCTGGTGGGTTACCATTTACCATGAATGAGCCTTCAAGGTGATCCTCAGACGCTCATGCGTGGCACTTGCGACTAACAAAATCTATGAGATCATTTCTGGGTTTGGGTGGTAACATATTCATTGGCATAACAATACATTACACACAAGATAAATAATTATAAAATAAAAAAATACATTACACACAATACAGAGTATTGTGTTTCTAATGTATGACTCTAAGAAGACCAGAAAAGAAATGGAGAAAAAGAAAAAATATTTTAAAAACTCTTCAAAAAAAAAACTAAAAATGTAGAAATGCATTCATGTGCCTTAAGATCCTGACTATGATAGACTTAACACAGAAAAATAAAGAGTAAATTGAAAAGTTAGATTTCCATATAGTACAGCATATGACAGTTAATGACTTTTTCAATAGTTATTCTTTCAAACACAGGAAGTCCACAGGTTGTGTGTCTTATCACCATTACTGTTTACTCTGTACACAAGTGACCTGAGACAGAACAATGACCACTGCTCCATTATCAAGTATGCTAATGACACCATGATCATAGGACGCATATCTGGGGAGGATGAAAGCCACCATCTAAATCAAGTGGACTGGATGGTAAACTGGTGCAATAAAAAGTCTCTCACTCTGAATGTTAAAAAGACCAAAGAAATGATATTTGATTTTAAGAGACAGAAATCTGTATGTTCACCTATTGTAGTTCTAGGAGAGGAGGGAGAAATAGTGACTGAATATGAATACTTAGGAGCTTACCTAGATAACAATCTTAACTGGAATACAAATACAAAAAAAATATTTTCTAAATGCAACCAGCGCTTATTTCTCCTCCATAAACTCAAATTATTTAAAGTAGGCAAGGACCTCATGTTGTCCTTTTGTCGCAGTCTGATCCAGTCTGTGATCACTTTCAGTTTCATTGCGTGGTTTAATAGTCTGACAAACCAAAACTCAAAAAAGCTCCAGCAGATTACGAAGTATAAAGCTAAAGTTATTGGGGCTGATGTAGATGATTTGACAAGTGTGTGTCAGAAAAATATTAAATGTTAAAGAAACTGGAAATCATCTCAACTGATGACAGTCATCCGTTACATGCAGAACTAAGCTTCAGTAAATCAGGAAGGATAGTTGCTTTGAAAACCCGCACAAATCGCTCCACAAACTCCTTTCTTCCTAGTGCCATATGACTTTTCAATAAGAAATATCGTAAATAATAATTAAGGTTTTGATATATATCCTGTAACTTTTTTTTTTTTGGTGTAAATATTTATTATCTAACTGCCTTACCTTAACCTTTCTTGTTTCTATTTGTCTGTTTTATTTCATTCTGCCTGTTATTAGATGCAACTGAGAAGGCAAATTTCATGTTTTCTTCTGTAAACATGACTAAATAAAGAAATAAAGGATTAATAACTCCTTCCAAAGTTCAATCTATCAAACTTAATTTTAAATAATGATAAAATTCTTTTTTGACAGATGGCACATTGTGGAATATGGATACACTCAAGAACAACCTTAATGTCACAAAGCAGACCACCACCGTGTTTAATGTCCTAACATCAGACTCCTTGGATGAGAAAGCATCTGCACTGAATGTAAACCTTCCCCTTAAAGCCAGTATACTAGCAGGTTTGGTTAAACCACAAGGGGCAGCTGAGTATCTCAATTCTAACAAAATATCAAATCAACAGTCAAGAGTAACCCTTCATTACAGCACGACAAGCAGACTGGAGCAACTTAATATAAACACACTGAGGACAAAAAAAGTTTCCAATTCTAAGGTTTTTAAGGCAAAAACAGCAACTCATGTGGTAGCAGGTGTTCTCTATGGTATTCAGGCCTTTTTTTCTTTAGATCACATTTGTACGCAAAATGAAAAAAAACTTGACTTTGAGAAAAAAGCAAAGCATTTACTCTCAGGAATAGTAACTGCCATAAAAGATGGGAAAGGAGATCTAAAACTGATAAAAGGAGAAGAACATGGAATTGCCAATCTATTCAGATGTATATTTCATGGTGATTTTTTATTTAACATCAACCCAGATTTAACAGATGTCTTTCAGATTTGCTCCAGCGTTCCTCAACAGCTTGAGGAAAATCCACAGCTGGCTGTGCCTGTGCTGGTCTGGCTGTACCCTCTGAAACAACTGAACTCTCAGGCTGCATCTGTTGTTCAGGACATCAGTGAAGATCAAGTCTCACAGTGCCAGGCTGTCATAGAAGAACTGAATGAATATGTGATCAAATGTAATGACATGATGAAAGGAGTTATTTCAATGTTTCCTGAGGCTACATATGGGATTGAAGAATTTAAAGCAATCCTTCTTGAGTACAAACAGTTCTTTCAGCGAGATCTAGCACACATTCTACCTGCCATAAGAAGTGGTAGTGCAGTGAAGCAAAAGTTGGTAGAGATTCTCAAGAAGAAAGAACATTCTCCTTTCAGTAAAAAGTTCCTCACATCATGGATTGAACATAAAGAGAAAGACATAGCTATGATTACATCTTATATTAATTTTTTGAAAGACACTCAGGTTGTATCTAGAAATGAACTTAATCAATTAATTCATAATCCTGATATTGAGCACATTGTCTGTTTTAATTTTAGCTCACTTCTTGAAGAAGAACCAGATTTATTCCATTTGCAAAATCATCTTCAATCACTACATGACACTGAGGAAGACATTCAGACACAAAACTTGAGTTCTTCATCTTACATAATGACAATAATGTGGCAACTCTGGCTGTACATTTTGCATTTTTTTTATAAACCTTCCCAACACACCATTGACTTGGTGCCTTCATCTTTAGACAGAAATGAAATGGAAATTGTGAACCAAGATAGTGATCTAGTGCAAAGTGTGGCTCAAAAGTATGATTATGAAATCATATCAAAAAACATGAGAACCTGTGCCATACAGTTTATTAAATTTTCCAAAGATAACGCTAATAGTCTTAAAACCAAATTTATTATAACATCAGTCCCTGACAATGCTTGCCCAGGATCATTCATTTGCCTTTACTCTTTTGGCGAATTAGATTGCGATTTTCAAATACCATCTAAGCCTCTGCCTCCTGCTGAGAAATGTGTGTCTAGTGATAGCATTACAGTAAAACTTGAGAATCCAACACAAAACACTCAGCTGGAGTATAAGAAAAGAGAAGATGATGAGTGGACAGTGAAGAACATCCATGACGATCATGAAGAATTAATTCTTTCAGGACTCCTTCCAGAGTCAGTCTATCAACTGCGATACAAAACTGTTTGCTGGTCAGATGTGGGGGTAGCTAGTGATGTGACTGAAATTAAAACCCATTGCAAGACCTCAGCATGTTTACCTGAGCAACAAATAGAAGAAACTTTCATAAATAAACCCCCTGATATTGAAGAGAGACTCGCTTTTAAACTTAAGTCTAAAGATACTTTGTTAAAAGAAGGTAGTCCTAATATTTATCGACTGAAGCTGAGATCAGAATACATCAACAAGTACAGGGAAATAGTAAAATGTACTTTTGGAGAAAAAATAAGCTACAGATCAAAAAGAACAATAATGCTCCTTGGAGCAACTAGATCTGGGAAATCCACACTCATCAATGGAATGATCAATTACATTCTCGGAGTTCAGTGGGACGATGACTTGAGGTTCAAACTGATTTATGAAGAAACTTGTAAATCTCAGGCTGAAAGTCAGACCTCCACAATTACTGCTTATGAAATGAAGCATCAGGAAGGTTTCCAGGTTAATTACTCCCTGACTATAATCGACACACCAGGATTTGGAGACACCATGGGGATTAAACGTGACCAAGAGATCACCGCACAGATAGCCGAATGCTTTTTAAGCCCACAGGGCATCCAACAAGTTGATGCTGTATGCTTTGTAGTCCAGGCCTCTCAAGCACGATTAACCCATGCACAAAAGTACATTTTTGATTCAATTTTGTCAATTTTTGGTAAAGACATAGCAAACAACATATTTATGCTCATCACATTTGCAGATGGACAGCGTCCACCAGTCCTGGATGCTATCACTGCTTCCAACATCCCATGTAACACAGATGACAAAGGGAACCCAGTTTATTTCAAATTCAACAATTCTGCCCTTTTTGCTAACAATAAGGAGTCTGCCTGCAGTGATATGATTTTTGATAAAATGTTTTGGGAGATGGGTACACAAAGTATGAAAAGATTTTTTGACTCTTTAGAGCAGATGAATACAAAAAGTTTACCTCTTACAAAGGAGGTGCTTGAAGAGCGTAAACGTCTGGAAACATCAATAGAAGGTTTACTGCCTCAAATCAGAGCAGGTTTGACTAAACTTGAGGAAATTAGAAAGACAGAAGAGGCTTTAAAACAACATATGGATCAAATAGAGAGTAACAAGAACTTTGAGTATGAAGTTGAAGTAACGGAAACAGTACGAGAGAGTATAGCTGGAACTGGCAAGTTCATAACTAACTGCCAGAAATGCAACTATACATGTCATTACCCATGTGCTTTACCAAATGATGAACAAAAGATCCGTTGTGCTGCTATGAATAATGGGGTTTGCACTGTTTGTCCTGGCAAGTGTGTATGGAGCGTTCACTTCAACCAACAGTACAGGTTTATCTATAAAACATCAAAGATAAAGAGGACTTATGATGAGCTTAAGAAAAATTATGAAAAAGCAACAGGTGAAAAAATGACAACAGAAAAACTATTTCAGCAGCTTCAACATGAGTTTGATGAAGTTGAAGATGCTGTTTGTAATCTCATACATACCTCTCACTACTGTATAACACGGCTTGAGGAAATTGCTCTCCGGCCAAACCCTCTCTCGACCCCAGACTACATTGACCTACTCATTAACAACGAAAAACAAGAAGCAAAGCCAGGATTTCTGGAAAGAATAAAATCACTCGAGGAGGTGAAGCAGCAGGCTGTGATAATACAGAAACTCAAAAATAAAGAAGAGCTTTTACCTTCTGAAAAAATCAGATACAACTATAAAGAAGAGAGGAAAAAACAAAGGGAAATGGTAGTAAAGCTGTTTGGGGCAGCATACAGAGGATTCAAAAATATATTCACCTAAAAAAATGTCTTGAATATCAGCAAATGTGCTGTCCTTACACTGGAATGCTTCAAAGGTTAGCTGATCAAGAATAGACCATTAATAAATTGTCTATAATGGGAACTATAGTGCAGTCCTAAGAAATTAATGCCTTGTTAAATATAAATATGACGACGTTTCAAATGATTTATCCACTACTACTAATACCAGTTTATCATAATTTACAATTTCACACTATGCATACAATATGAAGAAAACCAACTAAGATAAGCAGTAGATACAGTTGATTTTTATATTTATGGTAATGACAAGTCTGGATATCATTTAAGCTTATAATAATATACTAACTATTCAAGATTTAGAAATGATTTGTTACTTATTTGCGCTATTTTTGGATTTTATACATTTGCTCTTAATGATTCACCCTTTTTTTAGTTTCAATGCCTACGTTTTCTATAATGCTAAATACTATTCTAATTGCTTTTAGAAATTGTATTGTTATATTACTCCATGTAAAATGTAGTAAAAGAAACGCAATTACCTTGGATCAATAACGAATGTAACCAATAAAGAAATAATAACTAAATTAATGTCTTGTATTTGTGCCATTTACATTAATATTTTACTGTTAAAAAACTCCACCCAAATTTCCACCTAGATTTACATTAACTATATGATTAGATGCTAACAAAGACAAGCAGTTTCTTTTTAGAATTCTAGCACAATTCAAAAAACTTAACTCATCATTGCTAAATATTTGCTAAATATTAATCTTTGTCTCATATTCTCATTAATGTCTCTAAAAACCTTGGTGCTGTAAATAACTGTGCTCAGAGTTTTCAGTCTCATATGTCTGGATCAGGAAAGAGCACATTGTACCACTTAAACCATAAAAACACAAGAAACATTAGGTCATACATCCCAACATAGGTCAAGGATTCCAGTTCACCTGCTGTTCCAAAATATTGAAATACACTCTCAACGAAACTACATGGTAACTTGTTGAAAGCAATTATTATTCTCTGCATGAAAAAAATACATTGAGACCTTTTTTTGTAATATACTATTTTCCATGCCTCTCTGCTCTCTTATGTTTTATTGAATATTTAATTTTAAAAGAAAGATCTGATATTATGTTTTCTTGCCTACTCCAAAAATATAATCACTACTGTCCTATGTAAGCACTATGTAGTGCTCAGCCAACCAAAACACAAACTCAAAAAAGAGTGTTTTCTCTCCCACAGTATGGGATACAATTTATATGAAAAATAAGTACAGTTCAGACAAATGTTAAGCCAGGACATACCACCTTTCTAGGCTTCAGAGCCTAGTCTTTCTTATGAAATTTTCTTCAAAGTCTCCATACGTTTACCTGTGGCCCAGGTTTAGATTGTAGCAGACGTGTGGCTTTACAAGTTAGATTTCTTTTCTATTTTGGTTTACTATGACTACAGCCATTTTACAATAAGTGTACTAAGTGATAGGTGGATTTCTTTGTTGAATGAATTTCAGAAGCTCTTCTTTTTTAATTTTCAGTTTCATACCCTGTGGTGCATTACTGCCATCTTCTGTTCTATTGGAGTCTGCATCCTTAAATCTTTTTACATACTAGTGTGTTTTTAAGAATTGTAGTTCTATGTCATGAATTTCTTTACTTATATCACTCCTACCCAAAATATATGTTAAAGTAAAGTCATAAATACTCAAAGCCTTCAACTTAGTTTCAGACTCAACTCATAAATTGTGCATAGCAATGGCATGTGAAATGCTCTCTTGGATTTCAGAGTCCTTGCAATTCCCATCCACTAATTCTGTTCTGTTTTATTCTAAGTCCCTTTACAATGATACCTTCCCTCCTATGCTTTCCAAAAGAAAATACAATGAACTGAATTCTGGATTTGGAACAAATGTATATTCAAATTCATTGGATTCCACCTTTCTTGCCAAAATTTTCTAATTTCCTTTTTATAGAGACTCTCAAATTCAGACACACTCAGTAACATTTTAACATCAATATTTATTTCCTAGGCAATTGTAGAAATTCCATCAAACATTTTTTTACTACTAAATATAGCCACATGAGCTGGAACCCACAAAACACTATGGTGATGCCAACAGGAGCAAAATGTCATAATATTTACACTGAATTGAGGTATATACTATCAACTACATCTTCCACTTTTTCATCCTTCCTTCCATCCATCCATCCATCCATCCAGAAGGTGTCCAAGTCCTCTCTGTGAAATCTCCTGACTCAGTTACCAACAGGCTAGGAGGACTGTTGCAAAAGTCGTTATGGAAGCAAAAGCTTGAGAATGGGAGGAGTTTGGAGAGGCCATGGACAAACACTATCAGATGGCCTTCAGACTGTTCTGGAAAACTGTTCAACACGTCAGGAGAGAAGGGCATGACCTTGCTTAGACTATGTTAAGCAGGGATGGAGAAGTGTAGACTCCTTCTGGAGAAATTGTTTTGTGTGGAAAGAACACTTTGAGGAATTCCTCAACCTGGTGTACATGTCTACCAGGAAACAGCACTGGACAAGTTCCATGGTGTGTATCCCATCACTGTTGCTGACGGCACTGTGGTGGTTCAGGGACTCTGTAGTGGTAAAGCTGCTAGTGTAGATGAAATCCAAATACAGATATTGAAGGTTCTAAACATTGCTGAGATAGTGTGATTAATGCAAGGAAGGCAGATACAGCACATTTAGAATGTCAGACTGTTGCAGTCGTTCCCATATTTAAGAAGAGTGACTAGAAGTTTTGTTCCAACTACAGAGGGATCACCCTCCTCAGCCTCCAGGATAAGGCATATGTAATGGTGCTGGAGAAGGAATCCATCTGAGGGTTAAACCCAAGATACATGAGGAATAATGTGGAGTCCTTCCTGGCTGTGGAACAGCAGACCAGTTCTTCTCTCTGGACAAGTTGCCAGAGGGTTCATGGGAGTATGATAACACAATTCATTTGCTTTGCAGATTTAGAAAAAGCATATGACCATGTACCATGGCATATGTTGTGGGAAGTGTCACAGGAATAAATGGTAACGGGGCCACTCTTGTGTGCTGTTTGTTTCCTGTATGAATGCAATTAGAGGTGTGTCCAATGGACAGGTTATGAAGGTGCAGCCAAGGATGTGAAGGTGTCCAATTATGGAGGCTTGGGGTAGCGTTGTTGCTTTATTGGAACAATGTTGTTTTCTTTGCCTCATCTGACATTAACTGTGAGCATTCATTTAAGTGATTCTCTGCCAAGTGAGAAGTTGCTGGAATGAGGTCATAGTTCTCTCTCAGAAAAGAATGGATCACTCCTTCCAGGATAACAGCTGCTCATAATGGAGGAGTTCAAGTACCTTGGGATCTTGTTCATGAGTGATGGAAAAAGGGAACATGAGATTAACAAAATGATTGGAGCAGCAGTAATTGTTCTGCGTGTGCTACACTTGTCTGTGCTGATGAAACAGAAGCTAAGTCTAAAGTCAAAACTCTTGGTTTACCAATGAATCTACATCCTTGTTCTCACCTATGACCATGAGGTTTGGTTAATGACCAAAAGAATGAGATCACAAATACAACAATTAAGACAACAAAAAACAGATAATATGAGTGTGCATTGATATTCACCGCCTAAAGTCAAATACTTTGTAGAACCACCCATTGCTGCAATTCCAGCTGCAAGTCTCTTGCTGAATGCCTCCATCTTACTACTGGGATTTTCACCGATTCCTCAAGGCAAAACTGCTCCAAATCCTTCAAGTTTGATTGCTTACCTTGGTGTACAGCAATGTTTATGTCATGCCACAGATTTTATGTTGGATTGAGGTCTGGGTTTGACTAGGCCATTCCAAGACATTTAAATGATTTTCTTTAAACCACTCTAGTGTAGCTTTACAAGTATGTTTAGGGACATTGCCCTGCTGGAAGGTCAACCTTTATCCCAGTCTCAAATCTCTGTCAGACTAAACCAGGTTTTCCTCAAGAATGGCCTTGTATTTAGCGCCTTTCATTTTTCCTTCAATCCTGACCAGTTTTCCTGTATGAAAAACATCCCCACATTATGATGCTGCCTGTTGGGTTTACTACACGCCTGGTGTTTCCCATGATGACCATAAAATTCAATTTTAGTCTCATCTGGCCAGAGAATCTTTTTCCATGTGTTTGGGGAGTCCACCACATGCTGTTGGGCAAACGGCAAACATGTTCTTTGATTTTATTCATTAAGCATTGGCTTTTTTCTTACCACTCTTCCATAAAACCCAAATCTTTGGAGTATACAACTTAAAGTGATCCTATAGATAGATACTCCCATCTCCACTGTGGATCTTTTCAGCACTTTCATTGTTATCCATGGTGTCTTTTTTGCATCTCTGATTAATGCCCTCCTTGCCTGGTCTCTGAGTTTTGGTGGGCAATCTTCTCTTTGTAGTGGTGCCATATTCTTTCCATTTTGTAATATTGGATTAAATGGTGTTCTGTGGGACATTCAAAGTTTGGGATATATTTTTATAACCCAACCCTGATCTACACATCTTCACAACTTTGTCTCTGGCCTGTTTGTTGAGCTCTTTGGTCTTCATGTTGCTTGCTTTTAATGGTGTTGCAGACCCAGGGGCCTTTCAGAACAGGTCTACTTATACAGATATCATGTGATAGATCAGGTGACACATTGATTGCATGTAGGTGGACCCTAATCAAATTATTATGTGACTTCTGAAGGTAATTGGTTGGATCAGATCTTACTTCAGGGTTTCATAGTAAAGATGATGAATACATATGCATGCACAACTTGTGTGTTTTTACATGTTTTTTTTTGTATATACAATATGTTTTATTTTTGTTGCACTTTTAGAATTTTGGACTATACGTTTAAGGTCATTATATAAAATTCAAATGAAAATCAATTTTATTTCCACTTTACATTGCACTGTACAATGAGGGTTTATAGCAGAAATCCACCATGCATTTTAGGCACTTCTATTGTAATGTTAGCCATGTTGCTTCCAAAAAAAGATGATTGGGGGTCACAAGTAATACTAAGACTGATGGGTCTTCTTTTATTAGTATTAAAACCTCAAGTTATGGAAACTATTTCAAATAGATGCTTGGAAGTAAGGAAACAGAAATTTCATCATGCTAATCAACTGCTTCATTTCGCCATTCTTCAGCACCATGATTAGTGAATAAAAACAAATAACTCCAATACTTCTGTCTTCCTTATTTTCTCCCTATGACATATCATATTGTGAGCATTAAAATTGTCACATCAGTAACTGCCACCTCTGCTTTCCTTAAGGAGGAGCAAAATGAGACACAGTACATCTTAATCTTAATTTACTAAAGTTAACACATTTTTCACTTTATAGGGCAAACTTCTCTCTTCGCTTATCTTCCATGCCACAGTATAAATAGCAGAGAAAGGCAATCTTAAATGTTGTGTGTAGGTCAACTACTGTATAAATTTGGTTCCAAATAATTCTAAACTGTTCTTATGCATGTAGATGTGGGCCAATAGCTCAGTCTCTTTCATCCTCGAAGTGTTTTCTTCATGGCTGCATGTGGCACCCTTCTCCTGCCTAGTCTTATGATGTGCCCACATAACTTTAGTGAGGTTTTCTATAAATCTCTTGAACCTTGAACAATGGCTAAACTGCTCCAGAATTATGTTAGCATGTATATTGCATGGAACTGAAAGATTTGTTTGGAGGTTGTACATTAAAAATATCATTCTCCTTGCCTCATAAGTATTCATGTCTTTCAACCATAAATCAGGACAGGCAACACATTTAGACTTTGCAAATGCAATCAATTCTAAACTGCCAGATGTTCCAGTCCAGGTAAATTTCATGCATGTTGGCTTACAAGACACTTTAACTCAGGTTAACTTGCACCAGTCCCTATCGTCTGGCTTTCAAAGTAAGTGAAGGTCAAAACTTTTATTCCATCTCCTGTGGTATATTCTACAGTTTACCTTTATAAAGGAATATGGGCTTAAATGCCTGCCTATTAAAGCTAGGATATCCTGATTTTATTTGTACCAGCACACTTAAATTAGAGGTGAGATCATGTAACATTTTACTTTTTTATTTTCTGTTCTCTACATATAAAAAGTCTTATTATATGAACCAGATACAGTATTTACCTAAGACTTTAATGACTAACTATTTTGAGACCTTTCAATGATACTTAATGGCATGGAGGATTTTTAAGACATACCATTTATTTGTGTGCTGATTAGTGTGATAGAAATGCTTTCTAGCTATTATATATAAATGAACATAGTTGAATCGAGGAAATGATTCTGTTTATCCTTTCAGTCTTACTTCATGATGCTCCATTGCTACTAATGTAA
Organism: Polypterus senegalus; assembly: GCF_016835505.1. Lineage (NCBI taxonomy): Eukaryota > Metazoa > Chordata > Cladistia > Polypteriformes > Polypteridae > Polypterus > Polypterus senegalus. Next base: position 225,272,900 of record NC_053157.1, read on the forward strand.
ATAAAGGACATCCATCCTGGATTTTATTTGCAACACTGACTCGCACCCTTTTGTCATTAACTAAATATTTTCTGTAGCACCCTATGGCCTGATCTATTATAATCTGTATTTTGGTATTTCTACAGTTTATCTTAAGACCAAAGTTTTTTTTATCTTCTTTCATTACTTCCAGTGGCAAAAATAGAGCTTCCAACATCGGTGCCAGCAAAACAACATCATATGCAAATTCCAGGCATTTGAGGATTGCTCCTGATGTCTTACTCAGTATTCTTTTGTGGACTATATGCTTTAAGAACTCATTCTTAGGTCTTACAAAAAGATCAGAAGCCATTTTGTAGTACTACTTGATTCCAGTTTTAATATGGTACTAGTCTGTGCCTGAATGGATGCAGAAACCTTTAGTGATATTTTGTAGGTTTGTGATCTTTGCAGGAAATCTCTGGTAGCAAAATAAGAACACTAATCATTCTGTGGCCCTGCAATCTATGCAGTCAATATAAGCCAGTGGCCACTGTGTGTTGTAATCAGAGCATTCAACATAAATATTGTATAACATGCACTTTTTTTGTGTGCCAGGGTAAAGCCACTTTGCTCCTTCATTCAGTGTTTCAGAAGGGTGCTTTCCTCATTCTGATATTGTAATGGTAGAAGCCTTTCTTGGACTGACAGGAGGGTAATGCCTCAAAAGTTATATGTCCCTATGCATTTTCAATCACATACCCTTGAGGAGGCACTGTGCAATAATGATCTCTCCTCTCTTTTCCCCTCCCTAGAAAGGAAGACTGACATAATGTATTTCCATCTGTGAGATCACTTCTGGGATTAAACCACCTGGACCTGCAACTCCCAGAATCCTTCAAAATAAGAAACACTGCCATCTTGGATATGTTTTCTTTTATACCTTTTGCTTATTTATTAATAGGTGGTATTTGCCTTCAAGGTGTCTCCAACCTTTTTTTTTGTCTTTTTATCTCATTTCAATACTTATAATAGTTATTGTATTCTATCTGGCTTCCCTTGAATTTATAAAAGGACAGTATGATATCACTACATCATTTTGGCAGTAAACTTACTCATACATATATACTCATACGTGAGTTTTGCCATTCTTTAAGTTAAGATCACTTGGAAGTTATTTTTACCAAGGATATTTATTTAACAGTTACACTGTTCCATACCAAAATCCTTCTGCAAAAACAAGTAGTTTAGACTTTTTAGATGTGATGATTTTATTTTAAAAATTGTAATTTCTTTACCATAAACCATTTCTTCAAGATAATCAGATATAGTAAAAAAAACAAAAAACATTGTTTTGAAAAAAAAATCACATGAGTTTTATGGCATAAGTATTTTTCACTCTCAGACCAGTATTTTCAATACAGTATATTCTAAGCTTAAAAGTTTTCAGATTTCCTCATCAATTAACATTATTTTTCCTCTCAATTAGTTTTTTCGCTCTCTTCTTATTCCTTCAAAAATAAACAGGAATAGATGTAACAAAAAGTAGCTGGCCAGATTACAAGCATGAGAGCAAAACTACGCAAACTTCCTTCTGAGCATTTAATTTGAACAGAGCAAATCTCCATAATGAAATACCAATGGTAAATTGATAAAGTTCACTGAATGTCCCACGAGAAAGAGAAACATATTGGACCTCTGTTAAACATTGTTAAAGGATAACTTTGGTGCTTATCAAAGTTATTTCTTCACAAACATGGTTTATATGCATTTTAAAGTTAAGCATTTTTCATAGATGTTAAAAATACATAGCCAATCTATCATTTTACAATCAATCCTATGGGTCATTAGCCTCAAATTAAAAATAAAAGTCTAAAACCTTGCAGAACATGTCCATCTTTGACGCCACGACAGTTGTCGAGTATTGGCCCGCATTCTTGCTATTAGATAGATAGATAGATAGATAGATAGATAGATAGATAGATAGATAGATAGATACTTTATTAATCCCAAGGGGAAATTACACACTTATTGTAAAATAGCTTATACATGTCATTTTTGAATAAAAAAGCATTAATATTATGAGATTCAGCAATTTAAAAAGAAGACTAGCTATATGCACTACCTCAGAGTTTGTCTTATTCTGTGGTAACCCTTTCTTTCTAAAGGCATTTGGTTATTTTTGTTTTGATTTACTTTTGTACTTATGTGAAAACTTAGACAAGCAAATAGAAATTGTATCCTTATCTTAAGAAAAGTAGTACCAGAAATATGTGATAAAATTATTATTTTTTGATCTCTTTGTTGTTACAAATACATGTTGGAAACATAGAATGCATATTTTCTTTTAAAACTCAAGTGTTTTATGTTTTTATTTCCCACTGAAGTTCCAGTCACCATAAGGTTCATTGTAAAATCCTAGAACTAGCTATGTACTGTATTATTATATATTTTTTATTTAGAAAGCACTTAACTTTAGAACACAATTTCTCACCTTCTGTTCTTTTTGCTTCTGGGAGCTGATGTGGATGTTCTCTAACAACTACTCCTGGGACAGTAGCAATGCCATGTGCAATCAGAGGGGTCCTGCATGGTCTCTCATTCACCATCTCTTACAGGGAATACAAATAATTCCAGGGATGGAGAACAAACAAAAGTAAAGAGAAAGTCGATTGTTCATTAGTTAAAGAGCCATGTTCTGTGGAGTTTGCTGTAAAAAGTAAGAAGACTTTAGCTAATTATTATAAATATAAATTTCTCTCAGTGCTCACTGTACTCTTTCCTTAAATGGATGGGAATGTATACCAGTGACCTCCAGAGAACATCTCATAGTTAGCATAGCAAACAGAGTCAAGAAATAAATCCACAGTCTGGACGGGTAAATTCTTAATTGTTTTTAGACATTAAATATAACAAATACAGTTAGGCTCCACATTTCCTCTCCCATGTATCTAATTATAAGACATTGTTCAAATATGTAAAGTCTTAAAACGATTTTTCTTTTTACACAAGATGTTCATATTTGACTATATCTGGACCATATCTAAGATTAACAAGGTCAGTGAAGTAAAATATTTTATCCCTTCCCACTCAAAGTCCCTTAAATTATTTCAAAGTTTATTTAGCATCAAAATAATCTTGGACTCATCTCTAACCCCTTATAACCTGCCATCTAAAAGTTTAAAGTTTCTATACATGTATCCCAATTATTATTTATTTATTTCATTAATAATTATTTTATTAATTAAAGTACCACATACATTTGGATCTTAGGTTTTAAAATCTTAATAAAAATGTCTGATTCAATGTTTCATTAAAGCATCAAATTATAAAAAGTGAACCTTTCATCAGCTTTGTAGTGATACAAACACCAGCATTCCATTCTATTTCACAATTAAAATATGCAAGTTACTTTTTACACAAAAAGGGGATGAGGAAAGAAATCAATATATCAGAATGCCCTATAAAGCAAAATGTGCCTTTATTTATTAATTTTTTTTTTTAATGCCCTCTTGGAAAATAGCACATTCCCACCCATATTTAGAATGAAGAATCCGCTTCTTTGTTAGTTAATCTTCCCAGAATCTCAAAGTAAGAAAATACTCTAAATTTATTACAATTACATACACTTATTTCTTTTCTCCATAACCGTCTGTCAAAGCCACTTTGTCTTGCATGCTCATTCATTGTTAACTTTCAGATGTTTATTGCATGTTTTCCAGAATGTTGACTCCAAAAAGCACAGTCTGTCTTTCTGTTAGTTAACCCCCCTTATACCCTTTTCTTTATAGCTGGACAGGAAGTCACTGTTTTTCTTCAGCTTTATTACTGTTTTAAAGAATGTCTCCTCCCATTAAAATGTACTCTTTTTAATTAAAAATCCTACCTGCATTTGAGTCTGGCCAGTTCTCAAATGAAATGGGTGCTCATACAACATCATGCCTAATCTGGAGACATTTTCACACCACCTGTTCATATATTTTTCAGTTAAAATTAAGAGCTCTTTTAATTTCAACAAACATTTATTTTCTCACACATATTAATATCAATCATCTCATCATTTGAAACAACACCACATGTTTCACACAAACTCTCTCAAACATACATAAACTTGTTTAAAATGCACTCACAGGGATCCCTTTAATACACTATATAACATACACAAAATCACCCAAATTATTTTTAACTTACTCAACCTCACCTCAGTATTATTACTTATTATTGCAATAACATACACTATATATGGAAACAATGCAGCATAGGAATCAGAAAAAAAAACTGACTCTGAAGAAGAGCAAGTTCCACTCTCACTTAATGTTCTTGTATAAACTTTGTAATATGTTGTGAATAAATGGTAAATGGGGGTTGATGAGTGAAGTGAGCAGGGGGCATAGCCCCCTAATATTATATATATATATATATATATATATATATATATATATATATATATATATATATATATATATACCATCTACTCATGATTATTTAGAGTTCCTGTTATGGATCTGAAGTTTTTTTTTTTCTGAAAACTTAATTTGGATGGTTCTTTTGGGAGGTGGTTCCCCTATGGCAATACTCTGAAGCAACGATTCTGACACTTTTATTTTTAAAAGTGAAAGGACAGCAGGATTTTCATAGCCTAATAGCTAATATGTGGTAAGAGTAACAGCGCAATAATAATAATAATAACAATAATAATAATAATAATAATGCAGCTCTCAGAATTAAAATAAAATCAGTAAATTACAAGAAAGTCCACTAGATGTCAGTATTGTACTACAAATAGTTTAGATGTGCAGTTTAGATGTAGTTTCAAATGCTTAGCTGTAGTGTAAATTATCTCTTTATTATATTTAAAAAAAATCTTGGGAGGAGATGAGAGTTATCCTGCGAAAATCTTGGGACGAGACAAGACTAATCCTGTGACTTATAAACTTACAACCTTTGGAAGCAAGTCACACGAGGCGGAGACTTTTGCCATGAGATTCATTCAAGTCATGCCCTGGTTACAACTATTTTTAAACAAGACCACGGTCATCAGGTGCATTCCCGTACTTAACCTGGACAGACACCAATTCAGTTTAGAATCACCCATTCATCTAAAAATGGCAGCGAGAAACGATAAAGTCAAATGAATTAACGTGAAAATTGGCAATCAGCTACTCAGCAAATTGGTTAAATGTGTATCAATACACTATGCTGAAGCAGTTGGTGGTGATCGTGCGGAAGATTAAAACATCAGCTTACAATTTCCTGAATAATATATATAAGCGTTAACATCGTCTGGTCTTACTCCGGCCGATTTACAGTTGAAAGAAGGATGTATCGAAATGTTTTTGCATAATTTATTATGACTGATGGACTATGCAATGGAACACGATTAGTTGTATTAAAAGTTAGTTGAACAATTCTGACATGTAAAATTTTAACAGGCGACAAGAAAGATAATGTAGTACATTTTCAGGGGATACCATTAGACATAATAGGATATCTTGATATGCCATTCATATAAAAATGTTTACAGTTTCCAGTTAGAATGCTTTTGCTATGACAATTAGCAAATCACAGGGACAAACATTTGAAAAAGTCGATTTATTTATTAGAGAGAAAAAAACAATATTCACTCATGGGCAGTTATACATTACATTGTCACAATGTAAATCCAAACACGGAATCAAAATTCAATACGATCTTGAAGAAAAGTTAATTCCAAATATTGTTTTAACTGAAGTTTTAAAGTAAAAATGAAAATAATGCATATGTAACAATTCCCATGAAAATAACAATCTCTTTAAATTGTATGTCCAGTTAACCAAACCTGTTGGCGAGCGAATTGATCAGGGGCGGACCCCCCAGTCATTTAAAAAGAAAAAGAAAATAATTCTATGTGGAGACTTTAAATCTACTTGAACTACTGGTGTAGCCTATTTAATATATGCCACTGGTTTAACTGTTTTGGCTTGCTGTAGCCTCTCTCAGCTGACTACTTCAGGGCAAATGGCAGGGTTCTTCTCTTATAAAACTGAGAAGTCTTATTAGACGTTGCTAAAATACGTTCCTTGACACTTCTCAGAAAGTTTAGTTCATCCTTTGGTTCTTCTGGATTCAAGTTAAGCACGTCATTCAAACACACGTCTCTGACTTTCTAGGTGACTCCCATTTTATTTGTAACCATTCAGCTTAAGCATCCTGTGACTAAATTCACCAATATAATACTGGCTCTGCTCCCTTTAACACTACCATCACCAGAAAATGAGAACATTTCCATTTTGCTAATTTTCTGTCACATTAAAAAAAGTTAACTATTCCAACAGAGTAATATTTTCACCATTGTATAAGCTATCCCTCTTGTCTATGACCAAACTGAGGAAGTTTTCTTTCATTGAGAAAACAGCTTTGGAAGAAACCTTGTGTGAATTAGTAGCAATATGAACTAAAAACACACCTGGGTCCTGTTCTGCTGCCTCCACATTATCCAGATGTTTATTCTGCTGTCTTTTCACTATATGATACCTTTTATCATTGTCTTAGAATTAAGTATTTTTTAAGGACTTGAATATTTGTCTTAAAAAATTTCCACTCTCAGTCCATGCTCACTACTGCATATTTTCTGTAAATAATTCTACAATTTTCATATTGAGGCATCTTTTTTAACAATAAATGTAAAATTAGATGGATGATTAAAATAGCATAAATATTTGCTAATGACTTGTTTGATACCAGAAAAAATATCTTCTAAGTTATGAACATGAAAACATCTCTTAGATTAATACTATATGCTCCTTGGATTCTTATTTGGCACAGTGCTCATCATTTTAAAAGTAGAAAAAAACATAAGATCAGGCCACTCCATCCAATTTAGTCCATGCATTCATATCACCTCAACATTTTCAAAATTTACCAAGAAATGAATTTAAAGCTGCCAAGCTGTTACTTGGGACTACACCTTTTTGTTAGCTTGTTCTATGAATCTGAAAGGTCCTCATGTGAAACAAAATCTTTCAAACATTTGTGTGAAATTTACCTTCAACTTTAAGAGTACATTTTAACTTGCAATTACTGACCTTACTTTTTCCTTTGATGATCATAATCTCCTTCTGTAGTCCAAGAGAAATGCCTTCTTCCATGGTCAGTTGTTCTGTGCAGTTAACTCACTTTTGTACCCAACTTTACACTTTACACTGAATTCTTGTGAGTAAGAAAGTAAGAATCTTAACCAAAAAATGAAATGAGTAACCAGTTTACTAGCCTTAGTATTGTTAAACTGGATGTCTTTGTTATTTATAGCTAATTTTACAATAGATAGATAGATAGATAGATAGATAGATAGATAGATAGATAGATAGATAGATAGATAGATAGATAGATAGATAGATATAATTACATAAATAAGTAGAAAAGTAAATAAATATACACCCACTCTTTGATCTTAACACACAGTGGAATGGCTATAAAGCAAGAAAATTAAAATGAAAGGCAACTACTAACTTGGTTGTCCCAGATAATAATAATAATAATAATAATAATAATAATAATAATAATAATAATAATAATAATAATAATAATAATAATATTATTATTATTATTATTATTATACATTTTGCAGTGAAGCTTTGTTTAGGTGTATTTCTGTTCGTATAAAGGATCCCCCATAGCGTTCTTTGACACACTTGTCCTGAATAGTTTGTTGTTAGAGAGGGGATGTGCAGTTTTCTTAACAATGGCACTCAGATTTCTTTATAGTTCTTACCTTCACTACGACCTCCAGTGGGTCCAGAGTGCGCTTTAAATTAGTGTGTTGATTCGGTGGGGCTCTCTTGAAGTGATGTTACCAGCTCAGCACACCACAATGAAGAAAATTGCACTGGCCATCAAAGAGTTATAAAAGATACCAAGCATATTACTCCCACATTAAAGGAATGTGGTCCATTATATAGGACACTACAGGCTCATCCACCTGCATATCTCTGAGTTTCCTCCTTAACAGAGATGGCTGGATGCTCTATTGATGGCACTGGAGAAATAAAAAAAAAACATAATCCTCACAATTCTGACAGCTTTTCCTAGGTGAGAATAAGTGTTGTAGAGCAGATAGATAACTGCATCCTTCCAGTCTTTGTCTGATAGGCAAAATGCAGTGTGTCTGTAGTCATTAGGTGAAGAGGCACCTGCCTTTTTTAGAACAGGAACAATGTAGGATGCTTTCCACAGCAGTGGCATTTTCTAAAGCCTTAGGGACAAACTGAACAAGTGACAGAGGACACCACTCAGTTGGTCAGCACAGGCCTTAAGAACTCGAGGACTGACTCCATGTGGTCCCACAGCTTTTCCTGTGTGTAGCTTTCTCAGTTGTCTCCTTATTTGGTCTTCAGTTATGGTCAGTCTACACTAACGGTCAGAGGCGGTCTTGTCCCTAGCCATTCCAGTTCAGTTGGTAATGAATAGTATATAAGGCTCTGATCTAATCAGGTACAGGTTATTGGTCTAATCTGTAGACCAGGATGAATGTCTAAAATTGGTGTTTATTTTTCTGTTATCCTTTAAAAAAATCATAGCATCCTGTAATTCATAATCTGAATTGAACTGCAAAATTATATAGAACCATGAAAAGAAAACAAAAGGGAGTGAAAAATCTTAAACAAAGAGCAAAGACCCTTAAAGAGCTGGTGAAGTTAAAGTTAATGTTAGTGACACAGTACCGTCTGTCATAGATTGAGGAGGAGGAGGAGACCTGTTCAGCTGGTCTCCTCTGGGTAGAACATTTAACCAGTTCCTTAGTGAATGGAGAAAAAAGATTGGGACGGAAAGCTTGTCACACATAAGCTGCAAAGACAAACAAAAGATAATTATAATTAAGCTTGGAAGGCTATAAAGAACATGCATGATAGAATGAACAAATTGAGTCAGTATATAAAATATAAGGAGGTTTGTCTAAATTGTAGCTTCAATGTAAGGTTGAATGACAACCTAAGAAAAATAAATGGTAGTATAGAGAAAAAAATTAGCCAATTTTATAATAAAATGAAAGCACTGGGAGCCCACCTAGAGGATGCAAAGTATATGCTCAGCACCCAAATGAACTCTTTTAGGTCTAATTATTATTATTATTATTATTATTATTATTTTGCTTTTTGTCCCAGAGCTGAATATTTCTCCAAAAAACTCATCATACAAGGCAATGGTCTCACACATAAACCAACATAAAATGCTTCTTTTTGATAAATGTTATGTTTTATGTTACATGAGCCTCTACAGTATGTAAATTCACATACTTATTACATACCTACTTGTCTTATCACTTATAATCTGAAAGGCACTTTCTGGAAAAAAAAAAAACTACTCCACTAGTATGCCATGTCCTTGATGAAGTCCAGGTAGCAGTTTGTCTCCCATGGATCGATATCAGGGAGTTTTGTTTTGCACATCGGCATCACTCTCTCGCCTGATGTCGATGCCATTCTAGATGGTGTTTATTCCACGCTACTCACGCACATGCAGGGATTTGATGTCAAGTTGAGTCTAACAATCCCTTTACCAAAGACGATCTGCCTGTAATGCAACGGTAAGTTTCATCGACGTTTCATCCCTCTGGCTACGAATGTTGACATTAGTCAACATCTGCCCTAAAAGAGTTAAACAAGTGGATCAAAAGGCAACGGCAGCAGATAAATGATTACCTGCTTTTGAATCTGAATGAAATATACTCCTGTGATGCTCCTGGTTGGCTCCACATTCCTTGGGTGCTTCTGGGAGCCACCTGAACCCAGAGCCATCACAAATGGTGGCAGAAGTGGGATGAGCAAGTGGTGGTGAGGAAAGAAGGATGAAGAAGAAACAACAAGAGGGACTGGCAACTGACTGTTTCACAAATCTGCGCAACCAAGACTGAAGAGGACTTTTTAAAATGTTGAACTTTTAATGGACTATTTACTTGTAATTTTATTGTCTTTTAAAGTTCTTATCTTTTTAGTGTTATGTTTTTAGAAGGGGGATTGGGCTTTGATTTAGTGCTTTTATTATGGTAAGGGTTTTATCAGTGCTTTTAGTGTAGTGTAATGGGGCCATGCCATGAACTTGGGTTGGGTAGAGTGTATAGCTTTCCTGTAAAACTGGTGGCTTATGGGGTGTGTGTTTGAGATAAGAGAGGTTTGTAGCTCTGCACATTTTAAATAAGTTATTGTAAGTCCAGGAACGAGCAGGCTAAAGGCATGTGCAGGTGCACGTGGGAATGTGCACGGACCACTTTGCAGTTGATCTGGGTGACTGGCTTATCATGCATTTGCATACAAGTCCAGGCAGATCAGTCAGATGCTTCATTCATACCTCGGAGCAGATGACTGTAGCACCTGCATCTGATTGGTGCATCAAAGGGAGTCTGCATGGCGAAAAAAAGCATGAGAGAGGGAGGTTAAAGAATGAAAAAAAAAAACATAATGGAGACAGCAGGATTGGGAGATGCCACGGTGAAGCAGAGAAGAGGCAGCCAGATAGAAAGCACTGAGGGGGAGCGTATAGCTGGGACTCAAAGGGGCTGAAGAGGGTCACTCCAGCTGAGGATCCAGGATGGAGCAGGAGCAGCCTGTAGCTCAAGATGGCTCCCTCATAAGGCTGAGGAGTGGCAGCAGGAGTCGGAGGAGCAAGGCTCAGCATGGTGTCCTGCAGGGAGCCTGTGACTGCAACTCGGTCCCAAGCCTGGATATTAAAAGTTGGCTGTGTCTGTCAGAAGGTTGTCTCCTCTGGGTGCAGGATCCCATCTGGAGTAAACATGATGAAAAATCAACCAGCAGCCGCCAAGTCCTGTCATTAGATAAACCTGACATTCACAACTCATGGATACTGCAGTCCTTGCTCCTGCTATGTGTGCGCAGCTTCTTGGCTCCCAACCAATTAGTGGCAGCTTTATTCCTATTTTTATGTGCATCTGGCTTGTTCTTCCTTAAGCCAGTGGAATATTAAATGACTTCTAATCTTTGAACATATCAAACTTGACAATTGTAATTGCTGGATCTTACTGCCTTGAGTAAGAATCACAGGGCATGACAAACTAAACAACTCTGGCAAGTTTTCATCATAGTTGCAAAATGACAGTGCTGGTGCCTGTTCTAATGCATTGAAGGTATAACAGAATTAGTCACAGTCTTTAACCATTCTTTTCCATCTCTCCATTTTGTCATGGTACAATGAACATAAGACATCAGACAGACAAACATCTCTCTCTGCTTTGCTTCTTTCCTTGTGGCTGCATTGTGTGCCTTATACTTACATGTGAGAGTTCATTGGTTGTCAGCTCTTATATACACAAGCGCCTACTCCTACTACTTAAGGTAAAATCAAACCTTTATCGTAGGCTGGTCTAACCAAGTCACTGGGGATATCAAACTACATGATCTGTTGTCTTGGGAGCATGCGACAAATGCCCCTAACTTGCTAAAATTATATAAATAGAGACTATGATGAAAAAAGTGCTACAAAAGTTGTGTAGCATGACAAGCACCTCAGTGTTAGTTGAACTTTATCTTTCCTATCTGATTTATCCTACTAGCTTATACACCCTGACAGCTCAGGTAAGCAGTTCCAGTTCTTATTTCACTGTGTCACGGTTTATAGGAAATGGTGGCTAAATCATGCTGCTTGAGGAAGCATTTAGGCAGCTACTATGCAGCACAAATGTTTTAAGAATTACTGGTAATGCCCTTAGGCTCCCTAATCATTATCTGTTTCTTTTTTTGTTAAGATGTCTCATCTTCTTATGTGAATTGTTAGTTTTGGCCCTTCTTCTCTCCGACAAAGATTTCTGGTTCTCCTATGATAAAAAAAAACATATATGTCAGGTACGGAATTTTATTATGCTTTTGAATATGAATCATTCATGAATTGTACTTTATGGCCATTTAATTCTATCTGCAATATATAACATTTGTTTTACATTAATGAATTCCATATTTCTAATAGGAAATGTTGCATTCCTTTTGCTATGACATAAGCCTGTTGTTTTCTCAAGGTAGGTTATATATATTGTGAAGAAATAATAGCACATAGCATAAAGGTTTGGGGTTTTTGCCCTGTATACTGCAACAAAATGGAGTAACGTCTCCACGTATTTTACAAGGTCAACATAAGACATATTATGCAGGGAAGAAGGACAATTTATACAGGGGGGCCGGAAATTAGAAGGTTGAATGCTGGGAAAATCGTGATGCAGGATGGGTGATTGACGTCATCATAGGGACCTGGAGGGTAGAAGGGAACCCGGAAGTATGGCGGCTTTTTGGCTTGTCCGGGCGTTGTTATGGCGGCGATTCCTTGTTCTGGCTGAGAAAACAAGAAATGAAAGGTTAGTGCACTGCCATTGACCCCTTGGAACGACCTGTTGCGATGTGGGTCCTTAAACTGCTCCCCATGCGCTCATGCGTGACAATATATTAACACATGTATATATTATATTAGGTGCCAAAGTTAGCTTTGTTATTATATAAATAAGCAAAGGAATTCATGAGAATAATCAAGCTCAGTTTGTGGTCTCATAGAATGGAGCCACATGAGATACTCCCTTTTAATATACAGCCCTGGGATAATAGCTAAGAACTAATTAATCGTTTCTCTGGTCCTGCTTTAATAATTGTTTCAAATACAGCACAGCCATGCATGACATAAGGGGAATGCATAGGTGAGGAGGAGTGATAACTCGAAGCGTACCAATTTATACAGGACTTAAGGCCATGAATCCATCAATGTACAATAGACCTCCTATTTGAGAATTGTTTAATGTTGCTCTCTTTTTCTTACACAAGGGCAAAATTCTCACTCTTACTGTATATCTTCCTTGTTTTCTCACAATAAATCTGTGTAACAAGTAGATGTTAAACATACTGTAGCAACTCAAAAAAATGACACTATAATGCATTGTCTCTGAAAGAAGCTTCCAGTTAAGCACAGCTACAAAGTCCTATGTTTTATCTGCACGTCTAGCCAAGCCACCTCCTTGAAAAGTGCAGATTGTAACAGTACTAGTGCTTCAGGTTCTATTTTATCTTTTTCATTGCCTGACTGGAACATGAAACAAAGCAAACAACCTCTTTTAATTGTAACCTTTGCCTCAAGCAGTCCCATAAAAATATGCAATATATGATGAAGTGTACAAGGTAAAAAATGTACAATTCAGGCCATGAAATAAGCAATCATTTTAATGAGAATTTAGCTAAGAAATGTTATAAAAATTTTAACTCAAATAAGCTATCATGCAAACTTTACAACTGTCATAAATTATGATGCCTATGTAAGTTTTATATACTGTATTGACCTTTCTTTTGGAATATGTTCAACACTGTTTATATGGTTTGTTACCTACGTTTTGATTTGATACTACATGGTTTCCTTTTGATAACCTTGCAATTTCCATGCTATTAAAGTTAAATGTAAATTAAAGTAAAGGTTTCATTTATTTTGATCAGAAATTCTGTGGTAATGGACATTATTTTTCATATCCACTTTTTCATGGTGGTTTATCTTTGGTTTCTCCTTTTTACTTCTGCTAAAAGCCATGTTGTAGGCACAAAACTCTTTTGCTTGTACTTGTAAACTCTGGATCGAGTTGGGATTCCAGAGATTAGGGTTTTGTTTGAGTTTTCTTTGCTGAAAGTTTACATTGTTGGTGTTATGGTATTATGGATGTAACCCTTTATGTGTGTTAATCACTGCAGTGCAAGCTCTGTGGTTTGAGTGCCTATTCTTTGCTTTTGCCCTGTCACTTGCTCTGCAAAGCCATGGCCATCTTGCACTTTTCACTATCGTGCACCCAGCCTTTCAGAAGACTTACCCCACTCCTTGCTGCTGTGTGCAGCTGTCCGTGCCACTTTAATCCAGTTGCCCACTTGTCTGCATATGCTTCTCTGTGCATTGCTTTCTGCAGAAGACACCCACTTGTCTGGGATGCCTCCCATGGGTTGATCACAGCAAGTTCTTATAACAGATTCTGTTTTTCCCCTTTGTATTTTCCCCATTGTCCATTTAGCTGATGATTTATATCCTAGGGAACTTACAAGGTCAGATATAGTACAATTGTTACAGAAATGTTTTCAGTTGGATCACAAACACATTAAGTGATGTGCTGAGGGTCACAGTGAGAACGGAATTGATAAAATGTGTTTTTATTGTTATGTCCTAAGGTGATCCCAAATCCAGAAGAACCAAGAGCAGCAGAGTTAAAATAAAAACAGATGTTTCATTCACAAAAATTATAAACAAAGAAGGATAAATTAAAAATGAAAGAGTGGAACAAAAATATATTATAAAAAAAAGTAAGAAAAAATTAGTCTTGGTCCTTATTTGCATAATTTTATCCATGGTGTTTAACACCTATGACATGGCACCTAACACAAAAGGCACTCACTAACCTGATAGGTTCTTTTCTTAAAGGAGGATATGAAGAAATTCCAAAACCAGCTATGCAACTGTTATCTGTAACCTCTTACCTCTGTCGCTGTCCTTGTTGTAACCTGTCTATTCAACACAAGAGGCTTCTAATGGCAGGCTACCTGCTAGCTGGGGCTGTCTTTACTGTTAAACCTTTACTTCAACCCAGTAACCACCAACAGAGAACTTCACAAATTCATTCTCTTGTGCCCTTAGGTAATCACAGTTAGACAAGCAATGAACAATCTAACCTCCTAGCTTGTTAACTTTTTGGAGAGTGCTCCATTCTTGTCCTCTCCAGAGGTGGTTAACAGATATTCCTGTCTTACATACATTGGGCTAAGAAAATGGATTAATAAATGGATAGATGTAGACAATCTTTAGAACATGACAAGACACATTAAAGACAAACATTACTTTTCAGTTTTAAAATATGCCGTTTTACCTTTTTAATTTGTTTGACTGGATCACCACACAAGATCCCACTTCTAACTTAAATCTCTGTCTAAAGCAGAACTAATAGATGATTTCACATATCATAAGATAAGCAAGGCAAAAGGCATGAAATCCAGGCCAACAGATGAACAATCACGTAAGAAAGAGAGAAGAAAGCAGAAGCATCACACAACTTTATATTTAAATGTGTTATTCCTTCCCAAAATGCAGTAATATAAACATTGAAGAGTCATTTCTAAGTAAATTATTTAGAGTGTTTACAGTTCTTTATGAAATTATTTCTAGGCAGCATGTATGATTTGTTGCCGACATGGTTTTCACATACTTTCATTTAAAACATGCTACATTCTACATACCTAAATGTAAATTAATATAAGGGTTTCATTTATTTTGATGATGTCTACAAGATTTTTGGGGTGGTGGGTATGATTTTTTTCTCATGTATATCTTTTCTCTATTTAAGTTTTTTTTTTTCCAGTTTCTTCATTTTTATCCCTTTTTGCTCCCTGGTTCCCTGGAAAATTAAAAGGTGGACACAGCCACACAGTTCTGTGATGCTAAGTGTGTCATCACGTATGCAAGCATGTGACGTCACTATCACTATTTTGTTTGAATGCCATGTGGTAGTCACAGGAATCTTTTGTCGCTGTTTTGTTTAGTAAGAGCTAGAGGAAATGCTGTTCTCCTGAAAACAAAGTAAGAAGAGCATGAGAATTAAAAGTCTTTTTATTTTTCTTGAATACTAGATATGTAGCTTCTTTCTTGGATCAAAAAATATAATTTATGTTTTTTTGAATAAGGAATGGAAAAGCCTAAGTTTTTATTTGTTAGCTTACAGACAGAAACTCTGGAATGAGTAGGGATTCTAGAAGTAAATATCAGAGGTTTTGTTTTGGAGAGTTCAGTTTGCATTGTCCTTGACTTCAGCAGTGGCTGTCACTGTGTTGTGTGTTAATTCTGGAGTACATGTTCTGTGGTTTGAGTAGTATCCATACTGGTTTCCAAAGGGCTTTCAAATGGTGCCATCCTATATCCTTGTATGCTAGACCTTTTTGCAGACATTTCCACGCTGCTGTGTGCAGCTGACAGTCCCACCCACAGTCAACTGCTTACTTGTCCGTAGTAAGACTGCTACACAGCGAACCATTTTGAGTTCTCTGATTCTGGTTATAGTCAGTTCCTCTAACAGATTCTGGTTTTACCCTTTTTTATTATTGTATGTTTCGCGGACATCTTTATCTAAGGTAACTTACTGGGTATTTATACAATAAAACTGATTACAGATATTTTTTTAAAATTGCATCTTGAGTGTTGTACTGAAGATCATTCAAAGAGCCAGAAATGAGCATGGAGCAGATAAATATAGCATTTAATTTGGCCATTGTTGGTCCTCTGGAGATGACACTAAACCCAGAATAACCGAAAAAGGCACAGGTAAAATAAAAAGTATGTTGTAATAAGAAAAATATAACCATGTAGGGAAGGTTAACAGTGAAGAGTGGAACAAAAACATAATATTAAGAAAAAGACAATACTCGTCTCTACTCTTAAAATAATTACAGTACCTCTATTGAGGGTGATTGGTCCACTTTGTTTCTTCTGAACATTAGAAAGCAACTGTTTTCTGCATTTTCTCTGTAACTCGACTGGCCACACTTTGTTCTGGCTGGAGTGCCATTTCCACACGCTCCACTGCTGACTTCAGGCTCAGGATGCCTGTGCATCTAACAAGAGGAACATGCTCCCTGGGAATGTGTTCTTTTTTAAATTGCAGCTTATATTTTAAAGCTATACATTGTGATAGATGGCCGGTAGCTTAACCCGGTCGGGATACCCACAGAGTGGATGGATGAGGGAAGGCAACCTCTTTGGGACACTTCTTCCCCCAAGATGTTAGAAGGCAGCTTCCCTGCTGTTTAGCGGTGCACTGGTAGAGCACTATGGGACATGGAGTTCAGCAACACAGCCCTGCTGGGTACCACGGGTGTCACCAGGAGATGCCACAAGAGAACTGGGGGATGGGGTTCATGTCTCATCCACAGCCTGGAAGTACTCCCAAGTCACGAGGATGGACGCTCCAAAGTACTTCCGGGCTGAAGAAAATTCAAGTTCTCCATCTGACCCGGACTCATCAAGGACTATATAAAAGACTGATGTGAACCCAGCAAGCGAGCCAGAGTTGGGAGGTAGTGGACAACACTTGCTGGGAGGTGTGGAGGAGATAGAGATTATTGTATTTAATTGGCTGTGTATGGTGGCTGTGGTGTTTAGGAGTACTATTTATAAAAGAAGAAAAGAATTCAAATACTTCTTAGTACTTTTACCTGGTGTCCTGAGCATCTGTCTGTTGGGTTGGAGGAGTGACATCGCCCTTTAGTGTCACAACATATGCTTTCCCTTGTATCCACAGCAGAGATTTGATGATGAGAAATATGATACAAAACAATGGAGAAGATGTAACTTGCTTGAAAATTCAGCTTTCACTTCCAATATACATTGGAGTATAATATACTTTATACTGTACATACATACAGCTGAAGAGAAGCCATGAAACAGTGCAGTTGTCTTACAGTTCTTCATTGGGAACTTTGACAATTGCATTTCCACCTTTTGGAGGAGTCTCAGATATTTCTCTTGGCTTCTGGCTCTTTAAAGCTCTGAAAGGCTTTTATAGCCAAACCTTTCACCGACCAACCTAACTTAGATTAGTACCAGGTTAGCACATTCATTGAGCTATTTGCAGGTTCTGCTGGCCAATGCTATGGACAGATTAGCCTCCTTTAGCCAATTCTGCCTTCCTCTGTCAGATTACCTGTTTCAATCGCTAACCTTCATTTACTGTACAGTCTTTAGTTTGTCACACCTGTCTGAAAGGATTTTTCTGCTTTCTTTAGTTAGAAATCTTATGTCAGCATGTGTATGTTAAACATGACTATTTAAGTATCACATATTTATTTTTCAACTGGTTATAATCTGTAACTGGAAAGAGCTTTTAGACTCCCAGTTGTGGTTAATTCCAGGGTCAGGAATGTCCAATAAAAGTCCCAGGGCTAGTAATGAGTGAAACATCAACATGAAACATCAACAAGAGTGAAACATATTTTATAACCCTGCTCTCTCAATAGGGGGCCAGCCCTGTGTTTTTCCTCCTTGGCAGCATACAGGAATCAGTGTGCTGGGGGATTTGTTCAATAGTTCAGGATTTATGAAGTATTTACAAGCTCATTTTAATTTCCTTTGTTGTACTTTCTTTTTCTACCTACACCTCCAATCAGTGGTAAGAACAAGTGGGATTTCTCTAATTGCACCTCTGCCCAACCACTCATTGTACTCTCTGATTGTTTTTCTTCTCCTAAGAAAAAAAATGCCTCTAGTCTCTACTCTTTACTTTGCAAAGCATCTTACAAAGTTCTGTCCCTAACTTTTCTCTGACATTTCTCCTCTCTCTTCACCCTTCTCATGGGTTTTGCTCTATAAATCTGAATTATTAGCACACCCAATTCACATTTCCACACAGACTTTACCCCAACCCCTCTCCGTAAGTGCCATCTGATGGGCTTCACCGTTTATCCTCATTGTCAATTATGTTCATTTGGTTTACTTGGAACTTTTCTCCATGTGCCCTTCAGTCTTCTTCTTTTGGATGCACGTTTGTCACCTACTGTCTTCTGTTCTCTCTTGTAATATTCCTCTGTTGCCTCAAATCCTGTTTCTTTTAGACCTCTCTGTGCTTCCACTTAAACCCCGTGGGTCTCATTCATGTAACGTAAGCAGAATGAATTTGTATATAAAAAAAATCTGGTATTTATCAATGTTTTAGCAAGGACCGTCTGTTCGTAAAAATGAACAGATCTTACACATGCTCAGGACCACGTCTATGCATGTGTAAATAATCAAAAGCATGATATATGAATACCATTTGCCCAAAACACATTTTAAATGAATAAAATAAAATAAATACTGTATAAATACGTATGTCAAATATAAATTACAAGATATCACAATCCTTCAATAAAATCTCTGTCTACTAGAATGATAATTATTCAACAACACAGGTGTCTAGTTTTGTGTCTCAGTAAACACATCACACAGGTCTGTACCTAAGTGAATGTATTTTCCTATTAAAGGGCATTGATTTGAACCTGATTTGACTGAACGTAACAATGGTTGATCTCACACTACTGCATGATTTGACCCACGACACACTGAGGAGAGAGCACAGATTCCAGAATCACGCTGATGTGGTGGGAAAGAGTGATGAATGGTTGATTAATTGTTTTAGACTACTCAGACTCATTCTGGTGCACTATGCACTATTATGGATCCTATTCTGAAAAGAGCAACAACAAGAAGCCATGCCATATCTGTACATCTGCAAGTGCTGTCAACACTTGGCTTTTTGGCTACAGGGACATTTCAGCAAGAGATTAGAGACAGGTTTGGGATTTCTCAGCCATCTGTGTGTTGCATACTACCTTGAGTACTTAAAGGTATATTAACACTTAGGCGGGATTATATCCAGTTCTCATATGGTGGGGAAAGGCAAGTGGAAATTAGTAGAGGGTCTTACGAGCTGGCCAACCTACCCAGGGTCATTGGTGCAATAGACTACACACATGTACGCATCAAAGCTCCATCAAATGATGCGTTTGCATATATGAATAGAAAACACTTCCATTCTATCAACATGCAGCTTATATGTGATGCAAAGTGCTTACTTCTCAGTGTTGTTGCATGGGGGTATGCACAACAGTTTCATTCTGCAGCACAGTTCTGTTGGCATGCGTCTATAACAAGGAACTGTGCAAGATGGCTAGCTTCTCTGTAAGAGTAAAAGTTTCTCCTGTGGATTAAATTGTATTTATTTGAAAGGTATAAATATCCTATCTTGTTATACCCAGAGGAGACAGCGGTTACCTATTGAAGACATGGATTATGACACCTCCAAACAACCCACAGACGCCACAGTGTGGGCTGTTATCGAATGCACTTTTGTTAACATGTGTTAAAATTAGCCTAATCTCTGCTTCTTTGAAGTTTTTTTTCTTTTTTTTTTTTTGTTTTTGACATTTTGCCAGATCCCGGGCATGTGTGCCATGGAATGTTTTGGAGCATTGATGGGTGTGGATTATGCTAATTAACTGACAACGTGCACGCTCCTGACAATTTACAATTGATTGGCATTTATGAAACTACACAGGGTATTAAGAAAAGGTTTTACTCATGGTTTGTGAATGTGGCGTAAGATTTTAGTAAAATCGCCTGTTATGCGTGAATGTCTTTATTCATTTACAAACAATTCATGAATGTGATCCCCTGAACGTAAGTTATTTTGTTTGGGTACCCTGGCAAACAAACTAATAATTGAATACCACTGGAAGGCACCTGAGCGCATTACTGTAGACAACTGGTAGTCTTCCTTCTATAATTTAATACGTCTGGAGTTGTCTGTAGCAAGGATTACTGGGGCTTCCAGCAATGCAAGTGAAACCTGATCTACTGCTACTCATTTAGGTAAATCTTGGTTTGTAACACCTTAACTGAAACAGTTAAAACTTTTTTATTGTGATCAAAAATTCTTTTCTGTTAGTATGTTGAGAGCAAACAGAAGTGTGTTTCAAACTCAGGACACTAAATCTCTGAGGCAACGGCACATATAATCACATTTAACTATCTTCTTTTGAACTTTATATAAATTGAGGTTAGGCTGCAAAGTATCAGAATCAACTGAATACATTTAAGATTCTTGCATTCCAGTTTATGTTTTGATACATTTCTCATTTGAAACCACAAAACAGTATTTGGAACTTACTTAAACCAGAAGAATCCTCCCTCCCTAACATTTTAAGGTGTGTGCTTTTCTTAAGTGTAAAATATAAAAATGAAACACAAATTTTCTTACTTATTACCTCGTGATTTTTAACTAATATTTTTTCAAGCAATTATGAAGCAATACCTTTTTATAAATGATAAATAAATAAATTAATTAATTAATTAAAAAAGCATAGTTTTGTTGGGAGCTTGAGTATAATTTTAAGTGGGAGAAGTAAAGCTCGTTACCAGGGGAATCCTGGAACAAGTGCAAGAGGACATTTTGTTTTGTAATTTATTTTCTTTCTTTTTTTATGGTTTTTCACACTGAAGACTTTTAAGTTACCTTGAAGCATAATAAGATCATCAACTTGTCTGTCTTCCTTATTTTAAGTTAGAAAATATGCACATAGCATAACATTTAAGTGCACCTTAGTTAACTGAATTGAAAGTTGAACGTTTTCTGTAATTTAAGAAATTAAGACATTTTTGTTTTTAAAATATTCTTTCATAGTGGTATGAGTGACGTGGAATGGAGATTTGCTCAGATCGCCATGCTGCTGTTCCAGTCTGGGATAGCCTTTTTCTTTACATGTGGCCTGTGTTCCTTCCAAACTTCTTATCGAATCTCTAAGAGAATTATCATTAGTGAATTATCATCATGTGAATGTTTTTGTTAAAACAACAGACACCTACTGAAAACTAGCCACAGCTATTCTTGCAAGGTTCCTTCATTACATTAACTCATGCAGTAGTCAAGATGATCTGCCACTCTCATTTCACTGTGCGTTCCACTGAAGACCACTTACTGTGTCTTCTGCAAGGGCTTCTACTTATTTTCTGCTATGATGGTCTCTGCTCTCTCATTCTTAAATCTTCTCTGGGTTGCAGGGTGTAGCACTCCCAAAGTTTGTGGAGTACAACACTCTTGGTAATGGGCTATTTTCACTCAGGTGTCCAGTCCCACCCTCTGTAAGGCAGTCTGCTTATTGCCACACTATTCACAGGAAATTAAATGTGTGTGCTCTTGGATATTTGAACATGATCTCATATGCAGTATTTGTCAACATCTGAAATCAATATGTGCTGACAAATATTTTGTTAGTTGTGGGAATTACAACTCGAAGACACATGATATTCAATATGGTGTTCCACAAGGCTCTATCCTGGGTCCGCTGCTGTTCTCAATCTACATGCTTCCGTTAGGTCAGATTATCTCAGGGCACAACGTGAGCTACCACAGCTATGCTGATGACACACAGCTGTACTTATCAATAGCACCTGATGACCCCGATTCTATTTATTCACTAACACAATGTCTGACTGGTATCTCAGAATGGATGAATAGTAATTTTCTCAAGTTAAATAAAGAGAAAACTGAAATTTTAGTGATCAGCAATAATGGATACAATGAGGCTATTAGAAATAAACTGGATACATTAGGATTAAAAGTCAAGACGGAGGTAAAAAGCTTAGGGGTGATTGTTGACTGTAATCTGAATTTTAAATCACATATTAATCAGATCATTAGGACAGCATTTTTCACTTAAGAAACATAAGTAAAGTTAGACCTCTTATATCACTGAAAGATGCTGAGAAATTAGTTCACGCGTTTGTTTTCAGTCGACTAGATTACTGTAACGCACTCCTCTCAGGACTACCCAAAAAAGATATAAATCGTTTGCAACTAGTGCAGAATGCAGCTGCTAGAATCCTAACTAGGAAAAGAAAATCAGAACACATTTCTCCAGTTTTGATGTCACTACACTGGTTACCTGTGTCATTCAGAATTGACTTTAAAATTCTGCTTATGGTTTATAAAGCCTTAAATAATCTCGCCCCATCTTATATATCGGAATGTCTGACACCTTATATTCCAAATCGTAACCTCAGATCCTCAAATGAGTGTCTCCTTAGAAATCCAAGAACAAAACTTAAAAGAAGTGGTGAGGCGGCCTTCTGCTGTTATGCACCTAAAATCTGGAATAGCCTGCCGATAGGAATTCGCCAGGCTGATACAGTAGAGCACTTTAAAACACTGCTGAAAACACATTACTTTAACATGGCCTTTTTATAACTTCACTTTCACTTAATCCTGATACTCTGTATGTTCAATTCATCATAATAACTATTCATGGTGGCTCTAAAATCGGTACTGACCCCTACTCTCTTTTCTGTTTCTTTTTCCGGTTTCTTTGTGGTGGTGGCCTGCGCCACCTCCACCTACTCAAAGCTTCATGATGCTCCAACAATGATGGACGGATTAAAATGAAGAAGTCTACGTGACCATCATCATCATCAAGCCCTTCCATGAGAATCCTAAATCCAAAGAGGACTGTTTCATTTATGTTAGGTAGAATGCCCAGAGGGGACTGGGCAGTCTCATGGTCTGGAATCCCTACAGATTTTATTTTTTCTCCAGCTGTCTGGAGTTTTTGTTTTTCTGTCCCCCCTGGCCATTGAACCTTACTCTTATTCGATGTTAATGTTGATTTATTTTTTATAATTATGTCTTTTATTTTTCTATTCTTTAATATGTAAAGCACTTTGAGCTACTGTTTGTATGAAAATGTGCTATATAAATAAATGTTGTTGTTGTTGTTGTTGCTGACAAATTTGGCAATATTTGATAAAATATGCTGACCACTGCAGACATACCCTACTCATGTTCTAAAGCAGTCTGAGTCTGCTCCAAACAATCCCAGATGATCAGGAGCGAGATGTTAAATTTCAGTTTTAAGGAGGCAGTACCCATTCGAGTGTCCTGGATATGTTTCTGAAGAACTCAAATACTTAATTGTGAATACAGACCCAAAGTGTAAACTTGTCAAAGAGTCGTTTACCCAAAGGAAATGGAAAAGATAATGTCCTTGATTTGTATGGATTTCTGTAAAAGACTATTATGAAATAATGTCACGATTACCTAATAACTTTATAAAACAGATATTGCCACAGTATGAGAGGCCAGGTAGGAGGAATTTAAAACAGGACCAAAAACATTTTTATAATAAACCGCCATCTTCTAACACTCTGGTTTCTATATTACTGTCCTGTTCAAGTCTCACTATCCCACACAGCTCATTCTTAATCTAAATCTCTTTCCAAGTTCTTCCAGACTCTCATTTTTCACTAATGGACACATTTCACGAAATGCCTTTTATTTTTAAACATGTTTCCTATAGGCAGTTTGTAGCCATATCATTTTTGTGATATATTTGGAAGGACATTTACTGTTGTCCAGCTCAGGGCAACATTCTTCTTCTTTCCATAGATACAGAAAATTCAATCAGTGCTAAAGTGTTGATTCCTCCTGTGCAAATGTCTTATAGACATTATACCTCTAATCAAGCATAATGGTGGTAAAATATCTGTAAAGAAATGTCATGATATTCCTCACGGTACTTCTAGGTAATACAAATAAAATACCAGGTTTAAGCAGCAAATGTAACCATAATAGATTGGAGTTTGGCTGGTTCAGTCAAATTTATCCTGTAAAAAATGTTAAGACAGAATTTTTTTCTTCTCCTCTGACAGCCGTTAGCTGAAACAACAGAATTGTTTTGTTGTCGAAAAATCTTTAAATCAACTATTTAGACTCTGTACTCTCAGCTGCACTGATACCAGCCTGTACAATCAGTTCATCCTTCATGTTTTTCATTGTTTTGAAAGAGTTGCTTGTCTTCTACAACTGCACTTTTTACCTGTGAAGCACAGCTTCCACAAATTCTTTGCAATAGTGCAACTGTGAATCAGGCAATGAATATACTGTAGAGTTGCGTGTCTAATGTTTTGAGCTGCAGATGTTGCCATTGGCCTTCTAATAATTACCTCATGCAGACTCAGTTTCATGACTTTCTTGGACTTCCTCTTGAGGGCCATCATGACAAGGAAAAAGTCTGTGTCAACCTAAAACCCTGGACACTTTGTAAGTCTGTCTTTAAAGAAGAGTTTATTTTCTCATTCATTCCATATGTTTAGGGGTGATGGGGATATTAAAACTATATCCTGAATTAAATATTAAAGGCTTTTTCATTACACAGGGTTTGGTGGTACTGAAAAGGAGACTACAGTTGGCCTCTTTTTATGTAGCTGTAGTCAGACTATTTATTTCATTTATAGAGATGGAGTTCATGACAACACATTAGGAATTCCATGGACATATATGGCTCCACATATCCACAGTATGTATCTGCTAAATCATTGACATGCAACAATATAAACACCAAAAGTAAAAGAGGGCAAAATATAACTAAATACCCCTAAAATTTAGAAAAGGTGCAGAGACAAGCCCAGAAGCACCCCAAATTCTGACATGTCCTTTAGAAAAAAGAATGGATGCTGGACAAATGTTTCTACATTATAGACTCCTTCTTTCTGAAGTACTGTATAAATATAACTAATAAAAGAGAATAGTGTGATTCAAGCTTAGGACACTGAATCTGTGAATTGAGGCAAAATCACATGTAATCACATTTAATTAATATCTTTTGAATTATACAGACATTGTGTTAAAGATACAAAATGTCAGAATCAAATAAAGAATTTTAAGGGATGTGCATGCCTGTTCATGTTTTGCTCCATTTCTTATTTTACAGGGTGAGGCCACAAAACAGTATTGGAAACTTCCTGAAAACAAAGCAATGTTTCATAAATCATAATTTGGGTCTGGGTTTAAGGTCATCAATCATCCATCTGACAGTTTCTGTCTTATATTACTACTAGTTGGGAGCTTGAAAATAATTTTAAATGGGAAAACTAAAGCTCATTTGCAGGGTCTATTAGGAACAAGTGCTAGAGAACAGGGTTTCTAGACTAGAGGACAAACCAGAATTATGATTATGAAAAGCAGAATATGAATCTAGATTTTAAAGTCAATTTACATTGCAACTATTTGAAATTTCTGGCTACAGAGAAAGACTACCATTACTTATAGTAGCAGCAAGCAGGAAAGGGACAGCCTCTGCTAAACTGATTTTTGCTTATCTAGTCAACAAGGAAGAAACAGAAACGTTGCAAGATAAAAAACTTGTGATGGTTAAGTGGAATTACACAGCTGTAGAGATAGGCAGCTGGATAGCCAAAATGTCCACTGATCCATATATGAAATGGCCAGCTGAACATTTGCTCATTCAGACAGCAAATTACAATATGTGTTTATCACAGTGAGCTGTGAAACAGTCACAGTCAACTCTAATATCTATGCATCCTTTTGGCCAGTGCTCAGATATTACCAGCTTCTTTATCTAAGCAGTCAGCTATAAATAAATCACTTTTATATCTGCATATATGTTGTTCACATCTGATCAGCAGTACTACACAGAGGCTTTCCTCCACAGTGATCCAAAGGAGTAATCAATGAAGACAGTTAAAGACATAACTTTATTAGTTCATTACTGTTTCATCTAGTCTGCATTCAATTCCACTCAGTGGCAGTCTCAAATGATAGCAAAAAAGGAACATATAACTTCCAGAGAAATGTTTTATCAATAAACAGACCAAGTAGCAGCACTACATACAGAGAAAAAGAGGAGCTGTAGAGTGCGTTTACTGGGTTTACATAGGTCTGATTAAAAAATGAGACACATATGAAGCTGAATAACAATTGCTTTGCAAGACTGATGCCCTCTAAGAATCAAGAAGTTGCAATTTGAAGGAGCAGTCTGCTGGATAGCAGCCTAGAGAGAAGAGGAATGAAGGTCAGTAGGAACAAGACAGAATACATGTGTGTAAATGAGAGGAGGTCATTGGAATGGTGAAGATGCAGAAAGTAGAGTTGGCGAAGGTGGATGAGTTTAAATACTTGGGATCAACAGTACAGAGTAATGGGGATTGTGGAAGAGAGGTGAAGAGGAGAGTGCAGGCAGGGTGGAGTGGGTGGAGAAGTGTGTCAGGAGTGATTTGTGACAGACGGGTATCAGCAAGAGTGAAAGGGAAGGTCTACAGGATGGTAGTGAGACCAGCTATGTTATATGGGTTGGACACGGTGGCACTGACCAGAAAGCAGGAGATAGAGCTGGAGGTGGCAGAGTTAAAGATGCTAAGATTTGCACTGGGTGCGATGAGGATGGATAGGATTAGAAATGAGTACATTAGAGGGTCAGCTCAGGTTGGACGGTTGGGAGACAAAGTCAGAGAGGTGAGATTGCGTTGGTTTGGACATGTGCAGAGGAGAGATGCTGGGTATACTGGGAGAAGGGTGCTAAGGAAAGAGCTGCCAGGGAAGAAAAAAAGATGAAGGCCTAAGAGAAGGTTTATGGATGTGGTGAGAGAGGACATGCAGGTGATGGGTGTAGCAGAACAAGATGCAGAGGACAGAAAGATATGGAAGAAGATGATCTGCTGTGGCAACCCCTAATGGGAGCAGCTGAAAGAAGAAGAAGAAGTCTGCTCGATAGTAACCAAAAACAAGTAAACTAAAGATCACCAATTCAGTAGTTTCCTACAGACCCTACTCCCTCCAGGCCAATATGGTGGAGCACTTTAAAAAAAATTCTAAAAACACATTATTTTAACATGGCTTTCTCATAGCTTCATTTAGCTTAATCCTAATACTCTGTATATGCATTTAATTATTATCATTCATGGTGACTCCAAAATCTATACTAATCCCTACTTTCTTTGCTATTCTTTTTCTGGTTTCCTGTGCTGGTGATCTGCACCACCACCACCTGATCAAAGCACTGTGATGTCCCTACGCTGATGGATTGAAGGCTGGAGGTCCACATGACCACCATCATCTAATTCTTTCACGTGAAGCCTGAAAACCATGAGGACTGATTGAGATCATTGATGTTAAGTAGAATGCCCAGTGGGAGCTGGGTGGTCTCGTGGCCTGGGATCCCCTGCAGATTTAGTTTTTTTCTCCAGCCCTCTAGAGTTTTTTTTCCTATTTTTTTTTTTTGTCCTCCTGGTCATCAGACCTTACTTTATTCATTGTTGCTTAGTATTGCCTACTTTTACTTTTATATTTTTCTATTTTATAAACTTTTCTTTCTTCATCTTGTAAAGGACTTTGAGCTACATCATTTGTATGAAAACATGCCATGTAAATA
This sequence comes from Polypterus senegalus, assembly GCF_016835505.1. Taxonomy (NCBI): domain Eukaryota; kingdom Metazoa; phylum Chordata; class Cladistia; order Polypteriformes; family Polypteridae; genus Polypterus; species Polypterus senegalus. Next base: position 225,300,589 of record NC_053157.1, read on the forward strand.
AATGTTGTTATTTATTGCTTGTACTTAGATTTATCTCAGACTCTGCTGCTTATTTCTGAGTCTGCAAAGTGATCACTTTGAGCAATTTTGGTTTTCTATTTTTTTCCGCTCCTCCAGCTCCAACATCTGCATGCACAACCAGACTTACTACTGGACCAGCAGTGTGAATCGTTGTGGATAGGTCAGAGTCCAATAATGGCATTAATGTTGCACAAGGTGGAGGAAAAACAAATTCATTATCTGAAACCACAACACAAATATTTTTTTTTAATTTCTGGGCACCTTATTCAACACTGCCACATACAGACTCTTAGGATCATCATTAGCTATTTGAGGTCAGGTAGTAGCATTATGCTAACATTATTCAAAGTTATTGTCTGTTTTTACATGTATTTTTATTACTCTTTAAATTAATTTTTTTTTTTTTTGTATCAGTATGCTGCTGCTGGATTATGTGAATTTCCCCTTGGGATTAATAAAGTATCTATCTATCTATCTATGGAGAAACATTTGGGCCTTGTAGTGGAACTGAGTGATCCTTTGCTACTTTCTGGTCAACTGTGGCTCCTTGGTTGATATCCTTGGGCAACCCATGGTAGATATGACTCCTGCTCAAAAGTGGTTTGAATGCACTGATTATTGTGCATTTATTGGATATTTTGATTATTGTTGTTGGATTATTTGCTTTTAGCATTGTTACTTGGCTAATTAACTATTAATAGTTTTGATTAATTTAAGACCAAATAAATGTTTAGTTTGCATAATGCATGGGAAATGTCAGATTAGCCTGGGTGATACTTGATGTGGCAATTAGAGTATTGTAAACCTGGTTTTGGAGGTCACACTAGTTTTAATTGTATATTTATGTGGTATTTAATGTGGTTTGTATAGTTTTCTCACAGGTTTTCTTTTATTGTTACATTTGTTTGTGTGTTTTGGTTTTTTTGGTATTTCACTAAACACTTTTTCACTCACCTAGTCTGTGCTTGCCAGGTGGTGTCTGGATCAAAGTATTTAGTTACCTTAATAACCCTGGCTGATCAGTCATAATGGGCTAAACTTTTTATTAGGAAGTAAACTATTTTTTCTGCAGATTTTAACTTTATTCTAATGAGCTCAGTAATTAAAGCACATGTATTAAAGCTATGTTAATTGATTAAGACCCTTTGGGGGAAAGACTTTGGTTGTTCAGAGGTGATGTAGTCCTTTTAACTTGTAGAATTTGTGGGGTCTACAATATACTTATTAACATAACAAAACCATTTTACATATTAAATGCTGAAATATCTAAACTGGGAAATGGTGATGCTGAGCTTCCAGTCCTATTTCCCATTTTACCAAGCTTGGTTTTTTAGCAATACCCATTGCTCAGAAAATCGGTCACTTTATAATATTTTCTCACTTATTACAGGATTGAATAGTAAGTGTCCAAGTGGAAATTACCTAAATGAGTTAATCCCAGTCAATGCCTAAGTTTTTTTAATATTGTCACGCGGTGGGTGCATAATACTTTAACAATCTCCTACCTATTAGTCATAACTTTTTCTAAGAAATCACGTGTGTTACAAAAACCTCTTTTAATTTTTTTTTTTTTAGCTTCAGGATGTAAATAAGTCACTTTTAAATATTTATTTACTTACTTACTACAGGATTTGAGAACTGGCAGTTAATGGCCCCACCCAAGGCTGTAAGCAACAATCCAAAGGGAAACAGAGAAACTTAAGCCAAATGGCTTACCTACGCCTTACCTTTACACACTGGTGTTGACCAGGGACTAGCAGTCTTGAAAGCCACCTCTGTCACCAAACTGTATAAGCATTTAAAATGATTAACTATATGAAAAATAAATCACAACTTTAAGCATTGATCAGTCCGAAGAAAGACTTTATTGTTAAACACACAAAAATTCCCTACTCATTGAGAGGACCTTGCTGCAGCTACCAATATGTGTGTGTACCCGGTGGATTGAGCAGGCTGCTTTTATACCTTCATACATACATGATCATTTAACTATTATCAAATGTCATTTCTATGAAAGAACCAAACAATTTTAAAAACTAATGGGAAAGCTAATTTTGAAACAAGCTTCATAGGCAGTTTTGCTAGTAAAAACCACAGACAGACTTAAGAGTCTTAACATTGTTGTTGCATTATTTGCTTTACTTCAGTGGTTCTCAACCTTTGGGGTGCGCCCCCCTAGTGGGGCGTGAAGTAACAAAAAGGGGGGTGCAAAGATGTGAAAAAAAGAAAACAAGAATCAAAAATATGAAAAATACATCCATTGAAAACAAAACAATTAACTTAAACTATATTCTGATACTAGAAAAATGAATATAGAGTTAGATAAATGTCAATAAAAGTTAAGTAGGTATAATAAAATATGTGTCTATGATATATTATTAATTAAAAAAGAACAAATTGGTATTAGTGGGCTCCTTTCAAAAAAACATTAGGAGGGCGCGATTAAAACTGTTATAAAAACTCGGGTCGCAAATACTTAAAGGTTGAGAAACGCATATCTTATGTCAATGTATAAGCAAAAACAATAGATACAAATAAGTAAACAGTAAAAGCAGTTATAAGTTAATACAAATATGAGCTTAAATAAAATATGTCAAGACCACTATATGGTTAGAAAAACAATTTAACCCCTAAGCACTTATCCTTCAAAATTTTAACACCCCAGAACTTCACCAACCCCTGCAGTTTATAAATGGGTAGTAAATATAGCATAAAATGGTCAGAATTTCTCAGTTGAGTGCTATAGCTAAAGCTTGTTATGCATCATATATACTGCAGTAGCAGTGATCTCAGCATCTTCTTGTTCCTGGTAGGACATTTAATGAACTGTTTGTTTCTGGGAAGCTCAATGGTTAAGTTTGCATGATTAAAGTCACCCATCACTATAATCAAGAGTATGTGTGACTGTTCTCTATAGTGATGTAATCTGCCAACTGCTATTGCACTTCATTTTTGTTCACTGTAAACTCCAATGAGAATTATTGAAGACAATCCTCTAGATGAATAGAATTACTTACAGTTAATAATAAATAGTTCCAGATTGCCAGAGCATTGCCTCCATAACATGGAAATGTTGTTGCACCAATATTTATTAATAAAGAAATAGACCCCACCACCTTCTTACTTTTGACAAAGATCTGTGTCACTATCTGCTCTGCAAAGGAGGAATACAGCAGTTCTGATGCAGAGTTGAGAACTGATGCATAAAGTCACAGTTCCACAAAGCAATATGCTGACGTGAAAAAATAATCCTTATTTGTTGTGAGAAGAAGAAGATGAAATTTGTCAATTTTGTTCCCGAGTGATCTGACATTACATTAAACCAGATTGGAAAGACATGTTTGAAATTTGCGGCTCCTGAAGTGCATAAGAGACCCTGCTGGGAATAAAAGTCTGTAATCTTAGGGGTCAAAAGTTTTTAAATTGTACATAAGTAACCTTAATCGTTCAAAGCTGGATTAAGTCTGATCCCAATGGACAGAAGTGATCATGTGAACAAGTAATCCTCACCAAACAACCGTGGCTAGCCTGATTGGCACCTTCTATTTGAAGCAGGACTGTACGCATATGTTCCCCTGGCACAACTGCCATTCACTATTTGTAGCACCTGAGGGAAGGAACAGTGATTTTTTTATTAGTGATAAAAGCAAATTTTACCAGGCAATGAGTAATAACTGTGTAAATGCTTGGCACAAACTTGGTAAGCAGATGTGACCATAACGTATACACCTGTGACACACATTGTGCCCATATTGGGGATCATTTTGTGTTTCCAGAGGGAACACTGACTACTGACCAGTGCCACCTACATGACAGATATTGTCCAGCCAGTACTGATCACTTTCCTACATGAAATGGAAAATTTGTTTATCCAGAAAAACAATCCCTACCCAAATTAGAGGTGTGAAACTCAATATGTTCCAGAGGCTGTTCATCAACTCTCATGGTCAGCATGCTCATCAGACTCTTCCACAACTGGGACCAGCTTCAAAACATGTCTCCTGCACCCAGCCACTGCCAATTAACCTTAGTCAGTTGAACCTCCAGGTTGAAAAATGCATTGACTATCAATGCACAGGAGGACATTCGTCATCTATATGATTGTTTCCATGCCAGTATGCAGGCCTATATTGCAGTACAGATGGGTTTCACCTTAAATTTATGTGAGTATGCTGTAAAAGGTGACAGTCTGTATACCAAAGCAACTACGTTGCATTACCTTGTGTGCGTGATCATGTTCTTAGCCTATTCAGATGATTATTCTACTCAAATCACGCTTTCATAGTGTCAAACCTAGGAGGTCCTTTTTCCACTTTCCACTAATAAAGATATATCTCCTTTCTTCTTTCCAAAAGCAATCCTTTAATTTAGATATTGGTGCAGCTAAATTCTTGTAAGTGTCCAGGTGGCAATTACCTAAATTAGTTAATCCCAGTCATTGGCTAACATCATCTAATATTCCTCTTTATTTAGAGCTACCTAAGTATATTTTAACAAAGCATAGGCATGGGATGCTAAATCTTATACAATCTATGAATCTTTAATGTTTAGTTTAAACTTTTAATATGCAGTATTTACAGTACTTGATACTTTCACTATCTGCTACCTATTAGTCATAACTTTTTATAAGAAACCACGTGAGTTCTAAAAAGCTCTTTCCTGTTTTTTTTTTGTTGTTTTTTTTTAACCTTCAGGATATAAATAAGGAGTACTTTAGGACATCCTTCCTGTTGATCCTTTACACATATCGCAAGCACTTCAGTCAAAATGTAGCAGGTAAGCAACAGGTAAGTGAATATGATTTTTTTCTTTCATTTTTGAAAAATTGTTGAAACTTTACAATAGCTCCAGACCTGGCTGAAAAATAATACTGTATGAAACAGATACTGTAAATCATTGTGATTTAGTCAGTTGCATTGGATGCATATACTCAGAAACTAAGAAGATCAAAGGCAAAAGGAATAAATTTTATGTATAAAATGTTATGTACACTTAACTATTATAAAACTGAAAAAATAATAACATTTTAATATGATGTTAAAGGCTATTAAAACAAGAGCTTTCACCCTTATATATGGCAGTTCCATTTTGTCTGTTTCTGTTCGCTGCAGAAAATAAAGACAAATAATTTTTCTTTTTTTCAAAAGGGTTTTCATTCACATTCAGCAGAAAAAAATACTTCATTTTTGGTTTTCAGAGATATTGTGATATTTTTTATAGCATTTGTTATGCAGGTGTTTCACATTATTTATTATATTCATCTGAATGCACTTCATTGTGCAAATTAAACATTTCATATTCTTCAAAATAATTTTATTTAAAAATGTCAGTTAACAAGGGGCAGACTCAGATGCTAATGACAATGTGTTCAAATTTCAGACAAGGGATAAAACCTTAAGTACATTTGGCACCTGTGCAAGTTTATCTTTTTTAACTATACATACACAGAGGCTAAAAGGTGTTGTGTGCTAAAGTTAAACTTAACTTAAAATCCATGCAAAGGACCATAAAAACCTTGAATGTCTCTATTTTGAGGGAAAATTCATAACACAAAAAAGAAAATGAATAAATGCATATTGTCACTGGATAATGAAAAACATAAAACAAGCTGAATGAATTTCTTCCCTTCTATGAACAGGTCACACAATATTATGAATTATATTTTCCTATATAAATATTTTGAGAGAATCGCCCAAAGAAACATTCATTCAGTACTGGCTCTTAAATACTTTTGCATGATACCGGTCTCTGTCTGGTTAAATATTAAGCTCTTCAGCTGGTTTGTCTGGTTTGCACTTTTCCCATAACCTCATTCTTTTACTCATTATACATTTCCTGATGTATAATATTTGTGTGATGTCACAAACAGCCTGCAGCACTAAACAAAGCTGGAAACAGCTGCGGAGAGTTTAATGGAAGAAACTAATGCTCTCACGAGTTTATCTTTCCTATTAATTTATTCATCCATCCATTCATCCAACCTGCTATATCCTAACTACAAGGTCACGGGGGCCTGCTGGAGCCATTCCCAGCCAACAAAGGGCACAAGGCAGGAAACAAACCCTGGGCAGGGTGCCAGCCCACTGCAGGGCGCCTATTAATTTAGGAGGAAAAATATATAAAAGTTTACCTGACACAGGGTATTGTAGAAATAAGTATGCTATTCACTGTCTTTATCCAGTATACCAACAGAGGCAGCCAAGACAGGGTCGGTGAGTCGCCACCAGCTGAGTTGGCTATGGTTGGACTAGGTGGACAGAGAGGGAGACGTTCTGGATTTGTGTGGGAAGAAAGGAGGAAGATTAAGGACTTGATGATTGTTGTTTTACAGCTGATTTTTAACTCACGGGTTATTCACTGTTTTAACTGGATTATTTATTTAAGGAAAAACACAGCACTGTTTGCACTGTTTGCACTTTTACACCAAACCCTAGCTGAATGTGTATGACTATTGATGGTCCTGGGTTCAAGAGGCACCTGGAAGCACCATGGAGCACCAAGCCAACCTGGACCTTCACAGTTCAAATATCCATGTTAAGATAGATAAAAATACCTTGTAGTCAAGGAACAAAAAAAAAAAAACTTTTAACAGATGAATTTTGCAGGACAAGAGCAATGACATAGAATAGAAAAAAAGATAGACTACATATTGCTGTAATTTTTGTACAATCCAGGAACCCATTTTTTATTTAGAGTTTTTGGATTAGCCAGATTGGATGAAATAAAAAGAATTTGGGGGCAAAAGTTCTCTATTTATTTGCCATAGTCAAGATGAAAAAAGGAAAAATGTAGGTGAAAAAATGAATCATATGCACTGATGCATCTCCTACTTCAATCGGAGGGTTGCTGGTTTGAATCCCGTAAATGCCAAAAGAGACTCTGCTGTATTGCAAGGCCCTTAATCTGCAATTGTTGAGTGCTTTGAGTAGTGAGAAAAGTGCTATATAAATGCAAATAATTATTGTTATTATTACAGTACTTTGGTCATTATTAACACTGCTCTGGATGAAATATAATTCACTCTCAGGCTGGTGGATTAATCAAATAGCATATCATTGATTAGATTGAAGGGAGAGCAAAACAACACTCTAACAACTGCTCTACCAGAGTACCCCTTAAATCAGTGTTTTTTAACCAAATGTAAATCAAGTATCCTAGGCCTAACCAATCATTCTAAATTCTAATGATCTCATCCCTGTGATTAACATTCATATTTGAGTAGCTTTGATTGACAGCTTTTATGTTGTAATAGAAATAGAACAAATGATTAATTGTAAGATAAGCCAAGGGTGGCACGGTGGTGCAGTGGTAGCACTGCTGCCTCGCAGTTAGAAGACCCGGGTTCACTTCCCCAGTCCTGCGTGGAGCTTGCATGTTCTCCCCGTGTCTGCATGGGTTTCCTCCCACAGTCCAAAGACATGCCGGTTAGGTGGATTGGTGATTCTAAATTGGCCCTAGTTTGTGTGTGTCCTGCGGTGGGTTTGGTTCCTGTGTAGGCTAGGATTGGCTCCAGCAGACCCCCGTGACCCTGTGTTCGGATTTGGCGGGTTGGAAAGTGAATGGATGGAAGATAAGCCAATATCCAAAAACAATGTAACATATTCCTTCATTGTTTTACTTTTTAATCTTCTGCCCTTTCTTCAGCACAAGACCCCAGTACTTAGTTATCTTCTGATCTTAATAAACAAAAAAACACACATAGTCAAGTCAATTGTATTTTTGTATTTTAAATTATTTCATCAGTTTGCATGTCTCACTCCTATCATTTCTTAACCTTTTCTAAACAGCTGCACTGCAAATGCTCTACTTGTTGCATCTCCAACATTCTTTTCAGAAAAAGAGATATTTATTTATTTATTTTCACTTTTTTTACATGAAGGACCCATTACTACTGCCATAAGCAATGCTATTGGACACTGGCACCCAGGTGTGAATCACTACAGCATATTTTATTTGCCTTAAATATAAATATGAATCGTTACCTCTGTCTTCTCTAGCCATCTAGATATTAAAAATATTGACAATATTTCAAGCTTTCTGACGAAGGTTAAAGTCCAATTAAAAAATCTGTTGATGTTCCCATTATTTCAGTTACAAATGAGGTGAACTGGTATCACAATGTTTTTCAAAGTACTGTACTTGGAACACTGACTGTAGAAAGCATTGGAGAGGTGGGGAGGTTTTAAGATGGCAGTTGACTAGCAAAGGATGTGGTTGTGATACAAACAGATTACTGGGAGTTTACAGCAGTGAACTTTGTTGACTGACAAACGTTTACTTAAGTATTCTGGAGCACTTGTCATGATATCCATTGCTGATGAATGGTAGTTTTTAAGATAGTGAAGCCTGAAGGATCAGAGATCATGCACATTCCAAAGCTGTTGCCAGATTTTCCCTTTATGCACCAAGTTTTGACAGGATTGCTTGAACCTTTTAATTTTATTGAGCACTGTAGAGGGGGGAAAACTCTAAATCCTACTCACATGTCTTTGGAGAGTGTTGTTCTCAAAGTGCTAGGTTATTAACTAACTCATCTGTGGGATAACTGGTGAGCTGTGACCCATCCAATTTCTTGAAGGACTAGGCCTTTTTTGGAGGCTCCTTATAAATAGTATTAGAACACAATGATCTCACCTGTTTAACATCATCTGTTTCACATCATCTTGTTATTTTAATGTCACATTGTTATCAGTCCCGAACTTTTTGGAACCTGTTGCAGGCATCAATTTCTGATATATATGTTATAAAAAACATTTTTAGTTGATTAGGTAAAATATGAAATACTTTGCCTTTATACTGTTTTTCTCTGAATATAAATCCAAGTAAATTTGATTTATTTTTATTAGCATTTTCTTTTCTGTCTCAGCACTTTTATAATTGGGGTTGTACTTCAGCAGAGATCATTGAAAGCAGTATTTGGTTATGAACATGATTACAAATCAGTCAAAGATATTTAAAAGTGGTAAGAATCACAACTATGCATCTGTGTCAGTTACTAATAGGAAAATTGATTCATGATATTGTGGACCTGAATAGACATCTACCAACAAGAAAACGTAAAAGCTACTAATAACTTCTACACACTCAAACATGCTTTCCTCAATTGTTCTTTTTCTCTCTACAATTGTCAGCCTAAGCATGTAGTATAAAAAAGGAGTAATTGGTTAGTGTCGCTTCTTTCCTTTTTGTTTGTATTTTTGCTGTCTTGTGTACAAACACCACTTTACAGAAAGTGTGTAACATTGAATTGTTTGGTATTACAAAGTGTGTAACATTGAATTGTTTGGTATTACAAGGTCAGTAAACACACGCAGGGTTACTAAGGCTTTGATTTGAAAGAAATGTACTATAGTATCAGTTCAGTTTAAATTTATTGTCACATATGCAGAATTTAATTACATTCTTATTTCTGGGTTTGACCAACACTCAACACGTTATCAATCTCTGGCACCATAAATCTTGCTCCATATGTTATGTAAAATATAATGACACAGAATAGAATGGACAAAAGAACCCTGGGTCCATGAGACTCCCTGACAGTACCAAGGTCAATAAATTGCACAGTGCACAGCGACCATCAATAATCACATTGAGGAAGGACAAAGTGAAAGAGCTAGCCAGTTCAGGAAGATAGTCCATTCAATACATTTTCATAGCCATGGAAGGCATGACTATGCATGCAAATGCAAGGACAACCAATTGATTTTATTTGTTTGTGTAACATGAAGATGTTGACAGTGTACCACGACTGAAGCCAGATGGACCATTGCAAATGGGTCTTGACTGAACTGATGGCATATGGATATGGGGACATCTGGTCAAAGTAGTTTTAGTCCATGCAATGGAACTGCAACTAAAAAATCATGACATTTCTGCAGTTTGATAATAGGGATATGTGGCAAGAATGTTTACATATTGACAACTTAGCTGCTACAGTATTTCAGACATCTGGCACGCTTCATAATGTGTTGTAAGCTTAGGCAGAACATAACCATTAAAGAACAGTTATGTCAGATGAACTGTCTATACCTTTTCACTTATGTATATATTAAACAAACCCAGTAAGTTTGGCATCAAATATTCTACAACCACTGACATAAATGTCACATGTGCTAAAACACTATTTCAAGAGGAAGACTGGGACTGTGGTGCTGTGACTCATAACTGACAAAAAAAAAACAACAACATTTATTTATATAGCACATTTTCATACAAATAACGTAGCGAAAAGTGCAAAACAAGCCTTCTTAATACTGTGGACAAAATGAGACAGGAACCTCTGCCCTAAGTTCAACATTGTAAAAAGCAGCATACCAAAAGATGGTCAACATGGTGCAGTCACAGGGCTAAGTGGGATGATACACATGCAACAAAGCAAAGGAGAACTCTATAAAGTGCTGAGCTGATCACCAAACTCTATGCGGACTGCTGATGAGCTAACATTTACAAATGTTTAGATGTACCCTCAGATAGTAGTATGGCCATACATTTTTATCTATCTTCAAAGAAAAAATTGTCTCTATTTGTTTTGTTATTTATGTGCTCTAATGATATTAAATAGTTATGTTGCTTTGCTTCTCATTATTAAATACTGTACCAAAGTGGTTCTATGCCACGTATCAGCTTGGCTCTGGAAATGTTTTTTGTATATACATTCAGTTAGTTTCTCTGTATTTTTGGAGATCGATCATTAGTAAAAACAAAATGATTTGGATGCCAATTGATGTAGCCTTGGTGGTTATAGTATTGAAAAAAATGTGTGGTGATTCCAGTGTTATGTTTCTTAACGGTGCATTTCCTTTAGAAGAGCAAGGCACTTATCTTTGATACTAAATCTTAAAACAGCTTGCACTTGCTTTTATTTCAAGTGGAGCCAGTTGCAAATGGCTTCTACTATGATATCTGTGGCCTAACCTTTGCTTGTCATACTACACACAAGATATTCTATTACTCTGCTAGCCCAAAATATATATTTTTTTATTTATATATAGGCCATTGACTTTTACGTTTAGTACTGTAACCAATAATTTCAGTTGGTGTTCTTCCCAGGTGCTGGATGATATCATCAAGTTTGGCAACACTAATCGTATTGATAGGCCTAAATAGTCTGTCCACCAGATGTTGGAAAGTGTTCAGGACCCCATGTATCCCAAAAATGAGGTGTCAGTACTGCCAATGTTCACCGGGAATGCTAAACATGTTTTTTGTTTGTCTTTTGAGGTAAAGGATTTTGCCAATATTCATTTGTTAAGATAATGGTGGTAGGAATCAAGTGTTACAAAGTTATTTGATAAGATCAACAATCCATGACAAAATGATAATCTTAAATCTTTGGAAGTCGTTACAAGAACAAATTGCCCAACAGGCTTAGGGAGGAATGTGATGGGGTTATACTAAAAACAAGTATTATCTTAGATTATCCCTACATATAACATTTTGGGATCTTTGGCATTAATTCCACACACTTTTCTATGAGGATTCAATAGGGTTGTTCATGAACCACTACTCTGGTCTGGTAATAATAAAGTGCAAGATTAGGTTTGTAAACCCTAGCTTGGTACCCATGGGAACAGCCACATTTTGTATAATTGTTATTAACTTTTTCATTGGTTTGGAGTTAGCTGTTATCCAAAATTTAGGTCCAACAATAGGGAAATATGTGTTAATGTCTACCCAGCTGGGCTAATCAGCTCGTCCATTGAAAAAAATGGTTTCAATAGGTTTGCTTTTTGTTTCTTCAATCAGTTCGGAGGAAGAAACCCTTCTGTAGGATCTCTAGCAGTGAGCTAGAAGTTTGAATTGGAAGGGAGGGATAAGGACCATAACTCTGTCACTGGCAGAAATTTGTACATGTTTCCATGATAATAAAGCTATGATTATATCTGGTATAACAAAATACTGTATGTCACATGTCCTCCATGTCACAAAACAATGTCAATAGTATAGCATTACAAAAATAAATAACCACAAAAAACAAAATAAATAATGGTTCAAACATTGGTTTTCTTGATTAGGTGAAGAAGAAGGGTTTTGTCTTTTACTGCAGCTTAAGGTTGGTTAAAGTTAACTGACACTTGAAGCACCTCCCTATATTTTCTTATTAGATTGTATTGTACATCATACATGTAAACATCACAAAAAGAGCAGCTGATCGCAATCCTTTCCATCTGTTTTAAGTACTTTTTTAACATCTGTTTGAAGGCTTAACTGAACCTTTCTTACCAATGCCGTCAAACCTGAGATGGTACGCTGATGCTTTTTAAATATTTGATGCATAGTTTAATGAGCAGTTTGAAGGTCAAATGAAAAGCAGAGAAAACAGTAAATAATCAGGAGCTTTATGGGAGATCCAAGGGAGTAGTCAATAAACAGCAAGAGGTCAAAGCAAGACGTGTTAAATATTGCAAAAGAAAATCATAGTCACAAAAGTCTACATCTATATTTAAAGATCTTTCCCTATTTATCTAATGTGCTAACCAAAGGTTTGCTTTGCTAAGCAAGCTGCTTTGCCTTCATTTAGTATGCTGACCATGCAATGCTGCTGATCATGTGTAGCAACTACCAGATTGCTACAAATAACATGAAAATCAAGAGCGAATGGCACTTTCAAGGAAAATCCATACTAAAATGGCACCCCAGTGATGTTATCATCATAATATTAAAAATAAATATGAACAAAAACATTTTATTATTATATATATACACACACATACACACACTCATAGATATACTGTATATTGTCACAAAATCCACAAAGAGCCATAGCAAGGTTTGGTGCAGCCACCCATATATTTGGTTTCCTGGCTGAAAATTGTTGTTTAAATGATAGCACTGCTGTGCACAAAACCGAGTCCAAAACAGAACTGAAGGAATAGAGAAAAGGTGGAGGCTTTTAATGGGGAAGACAAGAAGTCAGATCAAAGGAGTCGGGCTCATGAAGGTCTTCAGCCATAGGCTCGAGCCCGGACATGACATCACTGGGGCCAGAGCCGGCAAGGTCTTCTTCCATAGGCTCGTTCCCGGAAGGACGTCAAGAGGGCCAGGTGGAATCTCCCGTGAATGGCCTGTAGAAAAGGGACAAAGAGAGTCAGTGCACTCTGCCACATCCTGGTATGACTCGGAACTGCCCTTACTCAAGCCCTTTAACTGCCTCCCATGCACACGTGTGTGACAAGGCACCCCCCTCTGTCCGGACCTGTTGGGTTGGGCGACCCTGACCGAGAGGTCGTGAACCCGAGAAAGGGCATCAGTGTTGGCATGAAGACAGCCCCGACAATGAAGAAGTGAAAACTTGTATTGCTGGAGGTCAAGAAACAACCTGGTTACCCGTAGATTCGACTCCTTGTGCAGGGCCATCCACTGTAAAGGTGCATGGTCCATGACAAGGGTTAATTCCCGGCTCAACAGGTAGTATCTCAGCTGAGTAATCGCCCATTTAATCGTCAAAGCCTCTCTCTCCACCGCCGCATACCTGGTCTCTCGGTCCAACAGTTTCTGGCTCAGGAACATGATGGGGTGTTCCACACCATCGATGCTTTGGCTCAGCACGGCCCCCATGCCTGTGTCCGAAGCGTCCATCTGGAGGATGAAAGGTAAAGAAAAGTTAGGTGCTTTCAAAATAGGTGCAGAAGTAAGCGCCTGTCTTTTCAGTCTATACCACAATGTTTGGGGCCCTCTTCTTTGTCAAATCAGACAAGGGTGCCACTCTCTCTGAGAACTGGGGTACAAACCGGTGGTAGTACCCCGCTAACCCGAGAAAGGCATGGACCTGCCGCTTGGTTCGCGGACTGGGCCATTTCAAAATGGCATCTACTTTGAAACACTTTGGTACTCCAACCTACCAGATAACCTAAATACTTGGCTTTGCTCAATCCAAAGAAACATTTCTTGGGATTAATCCGAAGCCCAGCCTCACCAAGTGTCCGCAATACCTCTTTTACCTGCAGTAGGTGTTCCATCCATGTGCTGGAATAGATGACCACGTCATTCAGGTAGGCAGCACTGTATGAGTTATGAGGCCTGAGCACTTTGTCCACCAGATGCTGGAAGGTTGCTGGAGCCCCGTGTAAGCCAAATGGAAGGACACAATACTGCCAGTGTCCGCTAGGGATGCTAAATGCAGTTTTAACCTTCGTGGATCCGTTAAAGGAACCTGCCAGTACCCCATTTGTCATGTCCAGTGTGGTGAAATATTGAGCCTGTCCAAGCCTCTCGAGGAGGTTGTCCACTTGTGGCATTGGATAAGCATCAAATTGGGAGACTTGATTAAGCCGACGGAAGTCATTGCAAAACCTCCAACTCCCGTCAGGCTTAGTGACCAATACAATGGGACTGGACCAGGGACTATGACTCTCCTCGATTACACCTAGTTCCAGCATGTGTTTGATCTCAAGCTCTACTTCAGCCCTTTTTTGCCTCAGGAAGATGATACAGATGTTCGCGGACTATAACCCCGGGTTCTGTCACAATGTTGTGCTCAACCAGAGAGGTCCTTCCGGGGTTTTAACTCACTACCTCCAGGACAGACAGGATAACTGTTTTCAGCTCCCGTCATTGTCTGGGACTTAAATGCGCACCGAAGTTAAGGCTAGCCATGTGAACAAAGAGTGAGCTGGGCTGACCGGAGTAGGGATCGGGATCCCTGTCCTTCCACAGTTTCAGCAGATTTACATAATAAACCCTCTCCCTCTGCCGACGATTGGGTTGACTCACCAAATAGTCGAAGAGTCCTTTCCTCTCCTTAAATTCATAGGGACTTTGCCAATGGGCAAGCAACTTAGAGTGGGAGGTAGGTACTAGGACCATGACCTGATGTCCCGGAGAGACATGCCAAGGTCGTAATATCGGACCTGTGCTGCTTGAGCCTCTTCCATGTGACTTGTAAGGAGGGGACGAATTTTACCAAATCTATTGTGTAATTGCGCAATATATTCCAATATATTTGTAGAGGGAAGGGCCTCTTCTTCCCATCCTTCTTTTAAGATATCTAATATTCCCTGGGATTGTTGCCCATACAATAATTCAAAAGGGGAGAACCCCGTGGAGGCTTGTGGGACTTCCCGATAGGCAAAAAGTATGAGGGGGAGGAGCTGATCCCAGTTCATTCTATCCTTGTTGACCACCTTACGAAGCATTTGCTTGAGAGTTTGATTGAACCTCTCTACCAAACCGTCAGTTTGAAGATGATTTACCGCGGTCTTTAAATGTTTTAAGTAACTTGGCAGTCTTCTTGAACGTCTCCGAGGTAAAAGGCATCCCTTGATCCGTCAGGACTTCCTTAGGGATGCCAACGCGTGCAAAGACCCCTACTAATTCCCGTGCAATGGCTTTAGAAGTGGCTGAGTGCAGTGGAACAGCTTTGGGGTATTTGGTAGCATAATCCAGGAGGACTAAAATATACTTGTGTCCTCGGGCTGAGGGTTCTAGGGGTCCTACTAAATTGACCCCAATTCTGTGAAAGGGAACATCAATTAGGGGAATAGGAATGAGAGGATCATGATCCTTCCTAGGAATCAGTGACAACTTACACTCCGGGCAGGAAGTGCAAAAGCGACGAACCTCCTCATTGATTCCCAGCCAATAAAAGCAGATCTTGAACCACTCCAGGGTTTTCTCGGTGCCCAAATGGCCACCTAGGAGGTGGGCATGTGCTAACTCACAGACCTGCTGCTGGAAGGTCTGCGGGATTAGCAGTAGCCATCTCTCCTGCCTATCATGCTCAACTATACGATATAGGAGGTAATTTTCCAACACAAAGTGAGGACCCTGTGGCATCAACTGGTGAGTGCGCTGGCCATTGACCAGGATCACTGCACGGTTAAATTTTTACCGATCCTCCACAACTGATGACACAGATGGCGGACCTGTACCAGCGGATTTCTTCGTGGACACAGGTTATACTGGTCTTCATTTTTAACCACTGTTGCAGCAGCACAAACCGGCGGGCAACAATGGTAATGTTGCTGCCAGAATCGAATAAAGCTGTGGTCTTATACTCATTTACGATCACCACGCCTGTATGTGGGGCCGCCAACAGGTTAGTCAGAGCACACCAACCCCTTCTCCACCTCCACTGGCATCTCTCCTAGCTTCCAAGCGCGTCCACGACTCAGGGGACGCCATCACAAGCTCCGGGTTGTACGAGGGAGGGGCTAGGTTTTGGGACGTACTCCGGCTGAGTTGGACAAAGGAACGGTTCTGCTCCCTCAGATTCTGAGGCCGTCCTTTGTGTCTCCAGAAGCTCTATGAGCTCTGCCATGTTCTTAAACTGCTTTCCCCAGACCGGCTGGGTGAAGCCATGGGAAAGTGCTTTCAGGAATAGATAGCAGGATACCTGCTCTATTATTTGGTAGGGCTTGTTCTCAGATGGCCGTAACCACTGCCCTGCCATTGCCCAGAAGGACCAGGCTTGTCTGTGGGTCAGCCACTCTGGGTCCAACCTCCTGTTTTTTATTTTTCACACTTGCCAGTCTGGGGCACCCCTAGGTGGTAATTGGGACTCTGGTTTCACAGGGAGACGGGCACTCTCCTCCGAGAGAACATAATAAGCCCCTTTTACCTCCCCCCTCCGGAGCAGCCCAACTCTGTGAGCCCCTCCCACACACTCCCTGGCCTCTCTAGGTTGCCTAGTTAAGCATGCCAGGAGCGGAGACCATACCAGGACTTGCTGAACCATGGGACACCCTCCCCGCCTGAAAACTCTGCCCCGGTACGCTCCCACCTGAGTACATTGCAGGTTCTGTCCCCTTCTCTTCCGAGACTTCTCCATCCTGCTGGTTACACCATTGTCACAAAAGCCACAAAGAGCCATAGCAAGGTTTCGTGCAGCCACACGTATATTTGGTTTCCAGGCTGCAAATTGTTGTTTAAATGATAGCACTGCTGTGCACAAAACCAAGTCCAAAACAGAACTGTGGGAATAGGGAGAAGGTGGATGCTTTTAAAGGGGAAGACAAGAAGTGAGATCAAAGGGGTCGGGCTCATGAAGGTCTTCAGCTATAGGTTTGAGCCCGGACGTGAGATACCAGGGGCCGGAGCTGACAACGTCTCCTTCCATAGGCTTGGTCCCAGAAGTGATATCAAGAGGACCAGGTGGAATCTCCTGTGAATGGTCTACAGGAAAGGGAGAAAAAGACTCAGTGCACATCCCAGCATGATTCGGAACTGCCCTTACTCAAGCCCTTTAGCTGCCTCCCATGCACACCTGTACACACATCTTTTATATATATATATATATATATATATATATATATATATATATATATATATATATATATATATATATACAGTATATATATATAGTATAGGGTATTTTCATATTAAGATAGCTTTAAGTACATTACATAAATACATCAAAGAGGTTATAAATAAGGAAAATGAAAAATTATTTATAAAATCTTATTTAAGACTGTAAGAATGAGTCAATAAATATTCCACTTAATACTATGGTCACATGGCCCTCGGCGCGCAAAGCCTGGGGAACCAGCAGTTGTAGTCGGTCAATTCCCCCCCCGGGTGCTTGCCACCTTCTGTAGATTACGCCATCATGCAACTCCAAGTTGCCCCACTGGGAGTGTAGTAGTTTGAGTTCAGGCCCTGTGAGACACGGTTTGCCAGTCGGGACGTTCTTGTGTCTCCAACCAGCCCTTTACCTTTTCTAGCGCTTGGTCGCTCGCCTGTAATTGCCTCAATTGGTCAATAGTGAACGGCTCCCCTACTCCAACAGTGTCATCTATCCTTGCGGATGCTGACGATGGCCCCAGACCCCTTTCTTCCTGTCGGCGGCAATATCGACATTCATTGCTGAGGCATGGACGCCTGGAGAGGGCATCAGCGTTGGCATGCTGCCGTCCGGTCGGTGCTGTATCTCAAAGTCATATTCCTGTAGAATCTCCATCCACCTTGCCACCTGGCCCTCTGGTTGCGGAAATTCAACATCCAGGTGAGGCTAGCATGGTCAGTCCATGGCGTGAACCTAGTGCCCAATAGGTAGGGCCGAAAGTGCCGTACCGCTAGGATCACTGCCAACAGTTCCCGCCGAGTGATTCCTCTCCGTCGACTGAGGCTGCAGCTGTAATAAGCTACCACTCTCTCCAGCCTCCCCTTCTGTGAGAGTCACGGCCCCAATCCCCACATTGCTAGCGTCAGTGTCCACCACAAAAGGTTGGTTGGGGTCAGGGTACGCCAGGACAGGCGCGCTGACGAGGGCAGCCTTTAATTGTTGGAAAGTCCTCCGTCCACCCAAACTGTTGGCCCTTACTCGTCAGTCGGTGCAAGGGGCTGGCAATGGTTGCAAAGTTTTTTTACAAACCTCCTGTAATATGAGGCTAAACCCAGGAAGCTCCGCAGTTCGGTGATGTTGGCTGGTGGGGGCCAGTTGCTCACGGCAGCCACCCCACTCTCGCTGATTACGTGCCCTAGAAACTGGGTCTGTCAGGCGAGAAGATTGCATTTCTCAGGGTTCAACTGCAACCCGACGCTACGAATGGCGGTCAGGACCTCCCTTAAATTGTGCACAGCCTGGTCAAAGTCTCTGGCATGAATCAACAGATCATCTAAATAGACCACACAACGGGTTCGGGAATGTCTTTTAGGACCCGCTCCATTAGTCTTTCAAAAGTGGCCGGTGCATTACAAAGTCCAAACGGCATTACCTTGAACTGCCACAGCCCTTGTCCGATGGTGAATGCAGTTTTGGGTCGGTCCTCTGCTGCCAGTTCTACCTGCCAATATCCACTGCGCAAGTCCAAGGTGCTGAACCAACGGGATCCAGCCACATAGTCCAATGCATCATCGATGCGGGGCAGTGGGTAAGAGTCTTTTCGAGTGACTGCATTTAATTTACGAAAGTCCACACAAGGGCGCCAACCCCCCGTTTTCTTCCGCACCATGACCATGGGTGCGGCCCAGGGACTGTCCGAAGGCTCAATGATGTCGTTGGTTACCATCTCGCGAATCAATTCTTCGGCAGCTTGGCGTTTTGCAAGAGGCAATCGGTGGGGGCGCAAACGAATGGGAGCGGCATGGCCAGTGTCAATGTGGTGTTTACTAACGAGGTTCTGGTGCAGTCCTCCTCTCGAGCCGCAAAATGTCCACAAAGTCGTTCAGTAATTTCTGGAGTTGCTCCTGCTGTGGCGTGCTCAGATGTTCACCACTTCGATGGCCCAATTCCTCCACAGCGGCAATTGTCTCAGCTAATGGGGGTCGTGCGATAATTTTGACTGTCCAGCAATACTCTCCTGGGGGTTCTCTTGAACCCTTGCCACTTCCAAACAATGGTTGGGAGCCGGTGAGCAGTGGTGTCCAGGTGAATCCACTCTGGCAGTCCTTCCAGGACGGTTCCAGCCCGACCGGAGCGGCACAGTCTCATTACCCAAACAAAGGACGGACCTTGACACATCAACATGTGCTCCCCAGTGGGCCAACAAGTCCAACCCAATAATGCACTGGTCTTTAATGTCCACAAGCCAGAATTCGTGGTTGGTCTGGCTCGTCCCTACCAACACAGATAACAGTTTCTTTCCGGGCATTACTGTCCGTTCACCCGTAACAGTGCGTAGTTCGCTGTGGGCGTCCAGCCCTCTGGGAGAAGACTAGCGGTTTCGGGCAACACTCCTTTGTAGCAAACAAATAGTGGACCCCGTGTCCACTAAAGCACTGCATGGCCGTCCGTCAATAGTGCAGTCTAGGTATAGTCCAGTGGAAAATCCACAGCGCCCAACTTTAAAGCAGTCATTGTGGAGGGGTGCTGAAAAACGGAGCGAGGGTCCCCTCACAGCCTCACCTCGTTGTCTCTGTCGGGGGGTTGATGTTGGTTGGGTGCGACTGACCTCCACTACCTCAGACAGGTCCCCTTCCGTCCTTCGTTCAACTGCTCTTGTTAGTCGACTCGGGTGTGGCATTCGTCTTGTCGGTGACTCAGCCTGTAGTACCTCTTCAGCCCGCTCAGCCTCTCGTAGTGCCTCGCTCAAATCTCGGGGTGACGATAGACAGACATGCTGGCGAAGACGTTCTGGTGTGAGGCCCGCAGGAAAGCATGAAGACTGAGTTCCTCCTCGCTGCTGTCGAAAGTAGGGTAACCTTTTCGTGTATATACCCTGATGTCAGCGGCAAGGCTCCTACACTCTCACCTTCACGCCGACGTCGGCTAGTCAGCTTTTCTCTGCTGCATTCTGCTGAGGTTCTTTGTCCAAAGCGACGGGTGAGAGCAGCGGTGAGAGCCTGAAGATCACGACACTCTTCCGATGGAAGATCAATGAGTACCTGAAGTGCGGGACCCTCCAAGGCCAGGGCCAAGTGTGTCGCAGCTTCCTCGCGGTTCCACTCATTGTGTATCGCGGCCAGATCCACTTGTGCAAGGTATGGCTCTAAGGGCGTCAATCCGCTGTATCGCGCCAGCTTAGCAGGTGACCGTGAGAAGAGGACCGGCCGACTGGTAACCTGGGGTATCGCTGCGGCAGCCGACGGCCCACTCTGGCCGTGCTTAGAAGATCGCAACACTGTCCGGGGAACACTGGCACCATCAGGCCGGTCTGCCTCTTTTCTCCGCACAGCTCCGCTGATCAAGCGCTCTAGCGTAACGCTGTTCTCTAAGATGGCACGCTCTAATTCTTCAAGACTCTGTCCATAACGGCGTCTTCTAAACAGCCTGGTCTCCCACTTCTGACACCAATGTAGCGACCCGTGGTGGAGTCTTTAAAGATTTTAGAGCCAAACTCTGCCGTGCACCTCTCCCAAGCTGTCGGCTAGTGGATTGCCAGCGTTATGCACGCAGCTGCACCCAGCTCTTTAGATAACGAGCACTCGTGTCCCATACACCGCACGACTCCGAGTGTCTCGGCAATAATTGCTTAGATAGAATCTTAGCAATGATACAGCTCTGTCCTGTTGTATCTTTTTATTAACAGATAGCCAGTAAAACAAAGCTTAAAACTCATTGAATAGCCATGGTCAAGGTCATTTACAGAGCCATCTTTCTCATTGATGGTGACTATTTAC
Organism: Polypterus senegalus; assembly: GCF_016835505.1. Taxonomy (NCBI): domain Eukaryota; kingdom Metazoa; phylum Chordata; class Cladistia; order Polypteriformes; family Polypteridae; genus Polypterus; species Polypterus senegalus. The sequence goes on from NC_053157.1 coordinate 225,321,607, forward strand.
ATTTACACAACCCCAGACGGTGATAACCCAACCCACCCCACCGGTTGAGCACAAACACATATAACACTTACAACAGGAAAGACAATTACGTACTTAGTTAATTTTTACACAACAATAAGCTTTTACATAAATTACCCATAAATTCCCCACAAACTATTTACATAAATTACCCATGAGGCGTCACTCCGCCAGCGCTTGCTGCCGGGTCGTTACAATATACACATACATATACATACACACATACATACATACACACACATATATACACACAAATACATATATATACATACATACACACACACATATATAAACATATATATACATATACATACATATCTACATATAATAATAATAATAAATAATAATAGATTTTATTTATATCGCGCTTTATATTTAACAATCTCAAAGTGCTACAAAATAAAAATAAAATTAACAAACAAAAAATCAATAGAAATAATTTAACAAAAAGCCTTACTAAAAAGATAAGTTTTTAGGTTTTGTTTGAAGGCATCAATCGACTGTGGGGCTCTCAAGTAGTCGGGGAGGGAATTCCACAGCCTCGGTGCCACCGAAGAAAAGGCCCTATCACCCATACTGCTAAGTTTAGTTCTGGGAACTTGAAGAGTGTTGGTATGCACAGAGCGGAGGGTGCGTGAGGAAGTATGAGGGATAAGGAGTTCCTGTAAATACAGGGGAGCAGATCCATAAATGCAGTGATGGGTAAGGAGGGAAACCTTGTACTCAATTCTAAGTGGTACAGGGAGCCAGTGAAGGGTTTTCAGGATAGGAGTGATGTGGTCATGCTTTCGCACCCTCATCAGGATCCTGGCAGCGCTGTTCTGAATGTACTGGAGTCTCTGGATACTCTTGCCAGGAATCCCAATGAGGGAGCGCATTACAGTAATCCAGCCTGGATGAGACAAAGGCATGGACAAGCCTCTCTGCATCTGCCAGGGTAATTGTTAGACGGAGTTTAGCAATGTTCCTGAGATGGTGAAAAGATGACTTACAGAGATGTTTAATGTGGGTGTCAAAAGTTAGTTGAGAATCCATTTTAACACCCAAGTTTGTAACAAATGTAGAAAGAGGTATCTTTTTTCCAGAGAAGGTGATACTGGTGATGGTAGTGGAACGAAGCTGGTGTGGTGTGCCAACTAAAATGGCTTCTGTTTTAGATCTGTTTAGCTGAAGGAAGTTGAGCCTCATCCATGCCTCTATTTCCTCCAAACAAATAGTCAGTGTAGATGTTGGCAGAGGAGCAGTAGAGGAGGTGGGAGTAGTCCTAAGATAAAGCTGAGTTTCATCGGCATAACAATGAAAAGAAAAACCATGTCTGCTAATGACACTTCCAAGGGGGAGCATCTAAATGATGAAAAGGATGGGGCCCAACACAGAGCCCTGTGGAACACCACAGGTAACATTATGGGTGTGAGATTTTGCACTGCCAAGTGCGACATACTCAGTTCTATATATATACACACACAGCTATTTTGTATCAGTGCAATATGCTGCTTGTTAAAACGGATAACTCCCGCTCTTACGTGCAAGTCTGCGTGGATATTATGAACTATCGTATTTGTTCAAGTTCTATTTAAATTTTAAATAGAAGGAATTTTTATTTAGTCGACAGAAATATCTTTGGTAGGAATGGTAAAAACAGACAGGAATATTATTCGTGAATAAATCAACTCAAACCTTAAACAACTTATAATATTTTGCTCTCCATAAAAATTTATCCTGTCTAAATTATACAAGTTAGAAATAAAGTAAACGTTAAAAGAACAAACATTCACATTTCTTTACTCTTATGTAATTTTATATAAAAAATAAACTTAGATTTTAAATATCCCAAAAGATTTTGCTCTCCATAAAAATATATCCTGTCAAAATTATACAAATTCAAATATGAACATGCTGCATAACAAAACCTGGAAATATAAATGAAATGTGTTCCTTTCAGCAATAACAAATCAAATCATTCAGTTTTCTTTGCTCATATGTCATTTTAGAGCTGGACGCCTGGCATCTTTTTGGCAACAGGTTCGTTTCTGTTTGGTGTGAGGTTCTGTGTTGTGGAGATTCTCAGGATGGATTGCAGGTGCTCATCAGTGAGGCGACTCCTGTGTGCTGTTTTGTTAGTCTTTATCACTGAGAAGAGCTTCTCACACAGATATGTGCTACCAAACATGCACAAGGTTCGAGCCGCATGTAGACGGACTTTTTGTTCTTCAAAGTCACCAAAGCGCCGTGCAAACTCAGTGCGCCAGTTTATCAGCAAAGTGCGTATTTGGGAACACCGTAGTGACGACTTGGTTTAACATTACTTGGCAACAGGGAAAGTGGGGCAAGGTGCACTGGTGCATTTGTGTCTCCCATAAAAGCAGCTTCACTTGAAATCACTTTGTGATTGTGCACGGTAAAACGTCCGCTGAAGTGTCAGATTCTTATTTAATTCTTCTGCTTTCTGTATCTTCTGCATTGCATTCAGGTTACCCTGATGTTTTGTCTCATAGTGCCGTCTTAGATTAAATTCTGTAATTACAGCCACATTAGCTCCACAAATGAGACACACGGGTTCAGTAAACATATACTCAGCCTCCCATCGGTTTTAAAGGCTCTATTTTCAGAATCAACTTTTCTCTTCAGCATCGTGTGAGCTAGCTTCGCAATAACTTGCAGCATCATAAGCTAGACTTGATTAACGGGTAAGTGTTCGGCAAGGCAGCTGAAGCGCTGCATTATGGGATCTGTAGTTTATTGTGTTACCAGCGCTTCATATACTCGGGCCATTAATAACAATAATACAGTATATAAAATGATCTCGGGCGGATATAATTACACGCCGGGCGGATGTGGCCCTGCCCTTGAGTTTGACACATATGGACTAAATAGAACTTGAAAAGATATATTTTTCAAATGTGATCGCGCAATTCAGATAGAGTTGGCGCGCTACAGCCTGCATGCCTCAATAAGTCATCCTCCCTCGCTCTTACTTTTTACCGTTCATCTAATGAATACACTGAGTATGGCTTTACCAAAACAATCATTGATGGCGAATAAAGTATCCATTATTCGAGTATGTAGATCGGGATATATATATATATATATATATATATATACCAGCGTATCGCAGGAGAAGTAGTGTGTTAAAAAGCTAGAAAAGAAAAGGGAACATTTTAAAAATAACGTAACATGACTGTCAATATACAGTATTTGTTTTGTGAGTGTTACTGAGTGTTGCTGTCATCAAGGATTTGATTATCATTATTTCTTTCAATCAGGTTCGTATTTGTAGGATGTGTTGTGTTCAAGTTACATTCCGTGTTTGTCAATCGTTGTAAAGATGACAGGTTTCATTCATCGATTCGTTTCTTACTGCATCAATAAACAGCTCGTCTTCTTCTTTATCTGAGACCTGACACACTGCATGCACGGTTTTTTACACTGTCTTCCTTTAGCGGGACATTGACTTTTTCCACGTGTGCTTTGTTTCCGCAGTAGCTGGATTTATGAATATGCTTGTATGTATCAGACGCTTCATATTTTTGCTGCCTTTTCAATTGTGTAATTGGTTTTGTTCAGCGCTCTTTGGAACTGTTGCTTTTATCTGTGCACTGCGTCAGTTCCGTGAGCCGCCGGTGTACATGCATCGAAGGTTCCCAGCTGTGCTGGTGCCATCTCGTGCTATGTCCATGGCTGTATTTAATGTTACCTTAGTCCTGGCACTTAAAACTTTCTCTCGCAGTTTCGCTGAGTTTGTGTCAAACACCACCCTGACCATCTCATCTTCCTCTGCATAAGCACAGTCCTTCACCCGTGAATATTTAGTGGCAGTTTGCTATTGGATTGCCGCTGACGGACGGCCTTATATGGGCAGGCACTAAATTACAAACGCCAGCGCAGCCTGTCTATGAACTTAATTTAAAGTGTAGGTTTACATCGTGCTTTGTTTCCGAAGTAGCAGAACTCATGAATATGGTTGTATATGTCACTCGCTCGCTTCTTATTGTTTCGCTGCCTTCTCAATTATATAATGCATGTTTTCTTCAGCGCTTTTTGGAGGTCTTCCTGGTTTTCTATGTACTGCGTGATTACGTGGAGGCGTGATGATGTCACACGAAACTCCGCCCCACGGCGTTCAAGCTCATCTCCATTACAGTAAATGGAAAAACAGCTTCCAGTTATGACCATTACGCGTAGAATTTCGATATAAAACCTGCCCAACTTTTGTAAGGAAGCTGTAAGGAATGAACCTGCCAAATTTCAGCCTTCCACCCACACGGGAAGTTGGAGAATTAGTGATGAGTCAGTCAGTCAGTCAGTGACTGAGTCAGTGAGGGCTTTGCCGTTTATTAGTATAGATGCAGTAATGTATCTTAATTTTTTGCTTACTCAATCTACTTTTCTCTCATTCAGATGACTTTCTAATTGGGAAAGCAAAAAAAAACATCTGCAAAGTGTACACTGTGCCACAATGAAATTAAGCAGAATGAGAACAAATCCTCTAAAAAAATTACTGCTTTTTTCGAACCATAAGATGCACTATTTTTTCCTCAAAAATGGGGGGAAAATGAGGGTGCGTCTTATGGTCTGAATGCTGTGCAGCAAAGCTGTTGTAAAAGGATATTTGTTTGCTCGTGGTGTCCCATGTGCTGTCGGCCGCTGCTGCATACGCTTACTGTCGCTTACGGTACTTACAATTTACAGTTCAGGTGCTTGAGGTGATGTCAGCCCTCCCCGCCCCTCATAGCCACAGCCGCTCAATCAGCAACGCCATATGGACTGTTGCTGAGGCAATGCCCGCCCACCACTCTCAGACACGCCACACACCCTGCGTCAAACGACGTGAAAGGAGGCGGGATAGCGTCCGCCAACAGTAGGAGTCAGATGACCTCGATGGCGATGACTGTGTGAAGGAGGGAGGGGGAAAGGCTTAATGTACCGGTACCTGGGAAAATAAAAGATTATTAAAACCATGACAGCCTGTGACAGTCGTCTCCCTTTCTCCCTCCGCCTGCTTCTTACTGTGCTGGTACTAATGTGCTGCTCCATGTCCAGCTTGTTGTAGCTGTGTTCGTGAGAGCACTGCAAGTCATGCCTCCTGGAGTCTCAATGGTCAGTCAGTCATTCAGGTCACATGATCAGCACAGCTCATGCCTCCCCTGTGTGTGTGTGTGTGTGTGATTCTGATTGACTGACTGACAGATCATCAAGGACAGGTCCAGACAGGAGGATTCAATTCCATCACCAGAAGTGTTCTAGTTACCGTACGTTTACAACAAAATGTGTTTAAACAATAAACGAATGTACAGTGGTATATTAAAAAAATAAAAATAAAAAGCCCTGCCTAGGTGCTTTTTTAAAGGGCACTAGCCAGCAGCACTTACAAAACAAAATACAGTGGAACCTCAGTTTGTGAGCATAATTCGTTCCGGAAACGTGCTCGCAGTCCAAAGCACTCGTATATTAAAGTAAATTTTCCCATAAGAAATACCAGTAATGGAAACTCAGAAGGTTTGTTCCACAACCCAAAACTGTTCATATAAAAATGATTAATACAAAATCTAAAGTAAAAATACATAAAACAAATTAACCTGCACTTTACCTTTAAAAAGAATCATGGCTGGTGTGAGTGAGTTTCTAAACTCTTGTGGGATTCTACCCAACGTGATGACATGCGGAAGAGCGTCCCAAAGTAATCGCAGTCTCCCATCGCTGTAGCAGTTCGCCGTAAGCGCGAATCCGAAAAGATCGCAGACATGCTATAAGCGCCTGCCGTCGATGGGTGATACAAGGAACAAGGAACATTACAAATGTGCAGGGCACAGTACTACTTGGCCATGACCCTGCCTGACTGATGTGTATGTGTATAGGAGAGTGGCAGATCCCATAAATAACCGCTGTTTCAAGCTGAATAAAGTTGGTGCTGCTAAAGTACTGAGATTCAGCTTCGTGTTTTGGGGTGCAAGATGGGGACTCGCACGTCACAGCACACACACGCGCACACACACACACATACACAATGCTGCATTAAACAGTATACGCGCGTACGTATGTTGACTATATGAGTGAGGCATGCAGACTCAGATGGAGAATAGGAGACGATTGCCCACAATCCCGCAGCGATAGAGAGAGAGAGTGAAGAACCATCAGCTCAGTTGTGCACTGCATAGATCACGCTACTCACCCATCTGTGGAGCCGCTGTCCGCCCTGTCACCTGCTCCATTTGGCGGAGCATGGGTTCGTCCAGTCGGCCTCTTGATTGGCCGGCCGGGACTATGTGATGCCGCACAGTGCCCTGACAGGCAGGCAAGGAGCCCGTCATGGCAGGAGGGACACATAGTCTCTCCTGCCATGCAAAGCCCTGCCTGTCAGGCTGGTTGGTGCGCTTTAATTTTAATACCGCTTGGCCATGCATGGATTAAGACTTATGGTAACCCATGCGCATCACCAAGCAGTATGAGTCAAATTACTGATGTGTATGGTAATATGTCTCTCATAACAACTGACAGTTCTTCATTACTGTATTTTCCTCAGAAAAACACCAATTCTCTAACAGTACAAAATGTCAAAGACGAAAAGATTAGCATATAAAATTCCGTTTAAACTGGAGGTAGTAAAATATGCAAAAGAACATGGAAACAGAGCAGCGGAGAGACATTTTGGGCCACCTCCAACTGAAAAAAAGATAAGAGAGTGGAGGAAACAGGAGGATCAGCTGCAAAAACTTGATAAAACTACCGGTAAGCACACTTTGCGTGGGCATGCTGCAAAATGGCCACAGTTAGAAATGAACATGAAAGAATGGATCACACGTCTCTGGAATATGGGCTTCTCAGTTTCTACAAAAATGATCATCTATAAAGCCAAATGCATTGCTGTAGAGAAAGGCATTAAGGATTTTACTGGCTCACCATCATGGTGCTACAGATTTATGAGGAGAAGGGACCTTGCTATGCACACCAAAACTAGAATTGCACAAAAAATGGCGCAAGAATATGAATCGAAGATTCTGTCTTTTCATAAATTTGTAATTAATGGTAGGAAAAAAATAATTTTCCAATAGACCAGATTGGGAATATGGATGAAGTTCTGCTAACCTTTGATGTGCCATCTAATAAAATGGTTGACCTCAAAGGTGCCAAAACAATAACTGTGAAAACCTTAGGACATGAGAAAACACATTACACTGCTGTGTTGTCCTGCTGTGCTGACGGCACCAAATTGCCACCGATGCTAATTTTCAAAAGGAAAACCTTTCCAAAAGATGTTATTCCATGAGGAGTTGTTGTACATGTTCATGAAAAAGGATGGATGGACGAAAATGGAATGAAAGTATGGATTGAAAAAGTGTGGTCCAAACATCCTGGAGGGCTTCTGAAAAAATCTACTTTATTAGTGCTTGACCAGTTCAGAGCACATATTAGCGAAGCAACAAAAAACAGATTTAAAGAGGTGAAGACTCATCTAGCTGTAATTCCTGGGGGTCTTACCAGCCGGTTGCAACCACTCGATGTTTCAATCAACAAACCATTTAAAGTCTTTATGAGAGAAGAGTGGAACAAATGGATGGCTGCTGGGAATCATGATCTGACTCCTACTGGACGAATGATGAAGCCCACTATCACTGAACTTTGTGAATGGGTTAAAACATCATGGCAGTCAGTGAAGGAGGAAATCGTTGCACGATCATTCAAAAAATGTGGCATTAGCAATGTCTTAGATTAAACTGAAGATAATATCATATATGAAGATAGCGAAGAAAGTGATATAAGTGATTGTAAGCAACTGAGCTTCATAAATTCTGACACTAGCTATGATGAGTTTTTGGGGTTTCCAGAAAACTAGAAAAGTGCTTGAGCCTCTAAGTCTTTCCTCATTTGTTAATGGAAGTGATGATGGTTCTTAACACCACTGTTGAGTTTATGCTGTTAAATATTACCGTATTTTGCTATATTTTAATAAAAATTTTAGTATAACGGTACTATTTGGTTCAGAATATTTTTTTCTTGTTTTCCTGCTGTAAAAACTGGGTGCGTCTTATGGTCTGAAAAATACGGTAACACAGAACCTATGCTCACCAGCCTTTACAGATGCACAGTGAAGTCAATACTCACTGTCTGCATTACATTCTTTTATGCCTAAGGGCAGTACAGAGGCTGGTAAAGGTGGCACAGAATATTATTGACACACATCTACTGTTCAAGACTTATTGTATGTAACACTTGCTACCTTGCCCTGGAGAGGTTAACTGTAGTATGAAAGAACTCAGAAATCCTTCATAGTCACTGGTCTCTCTCCTCTCTTTTGGCAAACAGTACAGGAGGATTGATACCGGCGCCATTACATTCAGAGGCAGTTTTTAACCACAGGTCATAAGATTACTTTACAGCCACTCAAAGTGATATATACATGCTTCTGTATATATTATAAATTTATTTTGCATTCTGTGAATGTTTTGGTGTTCATTGTCTTTTTCTGTCTTTTATTGGTAGTATATTACTGTCACTAGTGGAAGGAGGACAAAAGGGATACTGCCTTCTCAAACCTTCAAATAACTGCAGAAAAACGCCACAGACCAACTCCATAGAATATTTATTGCAACAAAATAAAAAAAGAACAAAATTGGTTCTCCACAACAAATCCACTATGAGTGTGGACAAGAAAGACAGTTCAGCTGCACAGAATCCAGGGGAAGAGAAGGAAAATGAATCATGTTTACTGGCCAACAACATAGTTAGTCAGAGTAAAGAAGATACACAGAGTTCAGCAACACAGGTGTCTTCTGATTCTAATAAAGACCTGATGAGTGAATCCACAAAAGATTCGGTGGAACAGGATGAATGCAAATTATCGAAAATATGCAGTAATGCACCCAACGTTAATGCAGACAGTAAGTGTATTCCTTCATCACCTCATTCTTCTAACCAAGACACAGAGCTGAAGACTGACTGCATATCAGCTTCATCTCAGCAGAACAGGAATACATCTTCTGTATTACCCAACAACTCAGTCAGCAAAGTTACAGAAGATTCTAATTCTAATAAAGAGTTGCAAACTGACTGCACAGCAGATTCAAATGAACAAAATGATAGTAAATCATCTGTAGTGCCCACCAATATTGGCATCAATAATAAAGAAGACAGAAATAACGTAATTGCACCTCTAATTTCCAAATGTGAAAACACGTTGCAGCCTGATTCCACAGAGGAACCACTGCAAAAGAATGGATGCAAATCTGATGACATATACAACAGTATATCTGATGTAAATGCAGACAATAGGGCTATTGTTTCATCACATGTTTCTCCTAACCAGAATGCAGAACCAAAGACAGACTCCACAGTGGATTTGGTTGAAAAGAATGAGAATAAATCTTCTGTATTACCAAACAACTCAGTCAGCAAAGTTACAGAGGATTCTAATTCTAATAAAGAGTTGCAAATGGATTCCACTGCTGATTCAAATGAACAAAATGATAGTGAATCTTCTGCAGTGCCCACCAATATTAGCAGCAATAATAAAGAAGACAGAAATAACGTAATTGCACCTCTAATTTCCAAATGCGAAAACACGTTGCAGCCTGATTCCACAGAGGAACCACTGCAAAAGAATGAATGCAAATCTGATGACATATACAACAGTATATCTGATGTAAATGCAGACAATAGGGCTATTGCTTCATTACATGTCTCTCCTAACCAGAATGCAGAACCAAAGACAGACTCCACAGCAGATTTGGTTGGAAAGAAAGAGAATAAATCTTCTGTATTACCTAACAACTCAGTCAGCAAAGTTACAGAAGATTCTAATTTTAATAAAGAGTTGAAAACTGACTTCACAGCAGATTCAAATGAACAAAATGATAATAAATCTTTTGCAGTGCCTACCAATATTGGCAGCAATGATAAAGAAGACAGAAATAACTCAATTGCACCTCTAATTTCTAAACGCATAAACCTGTTGCAGTTAGACTCCACAGAGGAACCACTGCAAAAGAATGAATGCAAATCTGAGGACATAAACAACAGTATATCTGATGTAAATGCAGACAATAAGTCTACTGCTTCATCACATGTCTCTCCTAATCAGAATGCAGAACCAAAGACAGACTCCACAGCGGATTTGGTTGAAAAGAATGAGAATAAATCTTCTGTATTACCAAACAACTCAGTCAGCAAAGTTACAGAGGATTCTAATTCTAATAAAGAGTTGCAAACTGACTGCACAGCAGATTCAAATGAACAAAATGATAGTAAATCATCTGTAGTGCCCACCAATATTAGCAGCAATAATAAAGAAGACAGAAATAACGTAATTGCACCTCTAATTTCCAAATGTGAAAATACGTTGCAGCCTGATTCCACAGAGGAACCACTGCAAAAGAATGAATGCAAATCTGATGACATATACAACAGTATATCTGATGTAAATGCAGACAATAAGTCTACTGCTTCATCACATGTCTCTCCTAACCAGAATGCAGAACCAAAGACAGACTCCACAGTGGATTTGGTTGGAAAGAAAGAGAATAAATCTTCGGTATTACCAAACAACTCAGTCAGCAAAGTTACAGAGGATTCTAATTCTAATAAAGAGTTGCAAATGGATTCCACTGCTGATTCAAATGAACAAAATGATAGTGAATCTTCTGCAGTGCCAACTAGTATTAGCAGCAATAATAAAGAAGACAGAAATAACTCAATCACACCTATAACTTCAAAACGCAAAAACACATTGAAGCCAGACTCCATAGTGGAAACACTGCAAAAGAATGAATGCAAATCTGATGACATATACAACAGTATATCTGATGTAAATGCAGACAATACGTCTACTGCTTCATCACATGTCTCTCCTAACCAGAATGCAGAACCAAAGACAGACTCCACAGTGGATTTGGTTGGAAAGAAAGAGAATAAATCTTCGGTATTACCAAACAACTCAGTCAGCAAAGTTACAGAGGATTCTAATTCTAATAAAGAGTTGCAAATGGATTCCACTGCTGATTCAAATGAACAAAATGATAGTGAATCTTCTGCAGTGCCAACTAGTATTAGCAGCAATAATAAAGAAGACAGAAATAACTCAATCACACCTATAACTTCAAAACGCAAAAACACATTGAAGCCAGACTCCATAGTGGAAACACTGCAAAAGAATGAATGCAAATCTGATGACATATACAACAGTATATCTGATGTAAATGCAGACAATAGGGCTATTGCTTCATTACATGTCTCTCCTAACCAGAATGCAGAACCAAAGACAGACTCCACAGCAGATTTGGTTGGAAAGAATGAGAATAAATCTTCTGCATTACCTAACAACTCAGTCAGCAAAGTTACAGAAGATTCTAATTTTAATAAAGAGTTGAAAACTGACTGCACAGCAAATTCAAATGAACAAAATGATAATAAATCTTTTACAGTGCCTACCAATATTGGCAGCAATAATAAAGAAGACAGAAATAATTCAGATTTACAAATTTCAGCAGCAGCGCTACCCTTTAACCCCCCAAAAAAATTGCAGGGAGGCTCCATAATGGATTTGTTAGAACAGAATGAGCATAAATCCTCTAAAATATGCGGAAATATTTCTAAAATGAGCTCAACTAGAGGAGATACAAATAATGTAAATTTAGAATTGCAACATAGAAACAATAATGCTCTGCAGATCAGCTCTTCAACAGATCAAAATGAGAGCAACAACTCTATAAAAAATAAAAATTTCAACGTAACTGTGAAAGAACAAGCTAGTTCACATTCAAGACTAACATTTAATGCTCTTAAAGAACTACAATCTGACACTACAGAGAATTCCAGAAATGTAAGAAGGTCTCAAGTTTCAGTCAAATATAGTGAAAAAGAGGTTTTACAAATGCATTCAAAAGGTGACAATATCCTGACAGATTTGAGAAAAAATGCAATAGTCAGGGTGGAATCCCAAAAGCTTAATATTCCACTTTTGCCAATCAAATCTTTTCCAAAGCCTCCCTTGGTAAGCAAAGATGGTGCTCTGCTTGAGATGGCTCCTCTTGGACGCAGTTTTGAGGTGGGACAGTTGTATGATTGCCGCAAAGATGTTTTAATGCAAGGTAAGCGTTCTTTTCATTATCTCTTTACACACTTTATAAATGTATCTCTTGCTTTTAATGGTAATTGTACAGTTCTGTAAGCAACAGTAAATTCTGAAATAATTTTATAAAATTAAGAAACAGTTTAAAAAGATAACTATGTATAGAATAAAATATGAATCATTCCCAATCATCCCCCAATTGTTTGTATTCTTGTCAATGTGTTCCCACTTCTTTAAAAGTCCAGAAGAAACACATTATACTTTAGATATGATACTTAGCATATGTCTCATTAGATCTAGGAATTACATGATATTTAAAATACTTCTTTGAATAGTGTTTAAGCCCTGACAAATGGTCCTAACAATGGTGGGAATATCTGGAGTGTATGGTGTTTCATGACTTGTTTTTTTTTCCAGCTCTAATATGAAATCATGATCTAATCTTCTTCATCTTCTTTCGGGTGCTCCCATTACGGGTTTCCACAGCGGATCATCTTGTTTCGTTACACTAATCACCAGAATGTCCTTTCTCACCACATCCATAAACCTTCTCTTAGGCCTCCCTATTTTCCTCTTACCTGGCAGCTCTATCCTTAGCATCTCTCCTCTGCACATGTCCAAACCAATGCAATCTTGCCTCGCTGACTTTGTCTCCCAACTGTCCAACATGAGCTGACCCTCTAATGCCATCATTTCTAATCCTGTCCATCCTCGTCACACCCAATGCAAATCTTAACATCTTTAACTCTGCCACCTCCAGCGCTGTCTCCTGCTTTCTGGTCAATGCCACTGTCTCCAACCCATATAACATGGCTGGTCTCACTACCGTCCTGTAGACCTTCCCTTTCACTCTTGCTGATACCCGTCTGTCAAAAATCACTCCTGACACTCTTCTCCACCCATTCCACCCTGTCTGCACTCTCTTTTTCACCTCTCTTACACAATCATGATCTAATAATATTCGTTAAAGTTGAGTCATACAGTAAGAACACAAAAGTGTCACAGGACCTCTGTCATTTCGGTATAAGAACAGGTAGCAAGCAAATCTATGAGAAATCTGTATTTTACTGGGTGGCTCTCATTTTTATTATAACAAAAGGAACACAAAGTATTTTTGTAGCTGTAACTTACAGAGTTAAAGGGTGGAAGGAACTCATTTCCATTTCCATTCCTTTCATTTGGGAGACTGATTGGTGATGGGATGAAACAAACAGCTTCAGGCAAACTTAGTGTTCTTTTTCCAGTTGTTCTGTATGTGTTACGATGGCTAGGTTTCTTTTAATTTTTTTTTTTTTTTCTGTTGCATTTGTATGCTGCCATTAATTATGTTTTGCTAAAAGCTTGGTTAGCCATTGTCCCTCTATTATTAAAGAGCAACTCAGCAAATAAATTGGAACTATATTGTTTTTATCATTTACTTTTTCTGCAAAAACTACCTGACATGAAATTGTTATAAAACCACATATATACAGGCACACTTACCATAGATTAAAAATCAATAACTACATTTTTTAATTTACAAGATCATTGAGACTAGTATGCTTCTTTCTGTTTGTTTCATTGAAGTGATCCTAGTTATTATCCACTTCATTTATTGTTTTGTCATTTTGTGTATTTTGAAGGAAGCAGATCAGTATCATCGTGATTAGAAGTCCTACCTGCAACATTCTAGGATTGAATACCATGGGTGTTTGAAGTCCATGTAGAGTGTGCATGTTCTCCCCATATCCATGGGGTTTTCCATTTGGGTACTCAAGTTTTCCTTTCATATCTCAATGTGCAACTTAGGTTAACGGATGATTCCAATCAAGCCCAGTAAGCTTTAACAAAACAACTTACTTCATTTTCCATATTGTTATCTGTTGCTGTGATTGCAGGTGCTCCGTCACGCCTGTCCTATATGAACACAGGCAAAAATATTGTGCCATAATGCACGTGCCGTACCTTGAGAGGTCTAGAAGAAAGGAAATCTCTGGAGGATGTGCTGTAACCTATCATTCCGCATGCTTTAGGCAAACACAGCAGCACATCACAACTACCTGGCCATCCTTCCTATATTTTAATCATGTTCTAATAGGTCTTTTGCTTATAACCGTGGAAAGTTTTTAAAGAGGCACAATGCTACATATCCTAACTTATTGCAGTTTCCAAATTTTGTTGTTTTGATTTTGCCACCATCTGGCTGTAGGCAAATTTTGGTTTTCTTGGTAACCTCTGTAGTTTTTTGTTGTAACTGAACAAACAGGCAAACCAAATAGCCTCTTGGTAATAGGAGAGAATTGATAGAATCCATGTGATCAAATAATTATTCGAGTGGAAGAGTTCTAAAATATGGTCTTGCTATAAGGATTAAGTAAAAAAGTAGGCACAAGACATTTATATAAATAAGGTAAAACTAGCACAAAATCAGAAACAAAACTAAAAAACAAGGTGTTATACGTACATAAAGTGAAGGGCAAAACTAGCATAAAATCAGAAACAAAGAATTAAAAAAAGAAGATGTTATTTCAACTAGATTGTTTCATTTAAATTATTTGGACACTGTGAGATATGTATTGCAATCTTTTATTAAGAATACTATTATGCCATGGGTCACATGACAAAGGAATCACATGTCAAACAACCAAGTAGTATTACATCAACCAAAAGTTTTTAAATTGGTGTTTCCTATCACACAAAAATGGTGGTAACATTAATAAAATACACACTTGAAAAGGGGACATTATTTATGCTACTGAAATAACAGTAATAAATATAAACAAATGATAATAAAAATTAGAAATGTATCACAAACAAAAAAACTCTAAAGTGGATTTAGCAGTTATCCCAGACACTTACAAGTTGGCTGATTGGACTGCTGCCACTCAGTGAGATGCACACAGTTTCCAGGATTAAACAAAATAAAAAGCCTAAAGTTAATTTTCCTAGGATTCTTAGTGGACATCTAAAGATCCCTGATGTTAATTAACAAGTAATTAAACAAAAGCCATTCGATACGTAAAAATGTTTTTGCCACAAAAAGTCCTGTTTTATTTTTCAAAACATTCACAATTCACCCCCACCCCCCTCCAAAAATAAGAGTGACTATGTCATGTTTAAATAAACTGGTCCTAAAACTCTCACCTGCCAAGCAAATTGTGATTGTTAATATGCATGTAGAGAAGCTAACCAAAAGCAAAATCAAGCTTTAAACCACAAGTAAAGATGGAATCCAAAAATGTAGATCCTTTAGCTAAGTCTCAAAATGTGGTCAAATGGCATCAAAGATTTTTGCATCACTCTCCCAGCTGGAACATCTCTTTTATACTTCTCTCACCCGGAAAGGAGAAAATATAAGTTTTTTTTTACTAAAACCCATCTGAGCCCTTACTCACAAAAAAACTAGCTCTATTTGTCACTTGCTATTAAGAGAGCCTATGAGATCATTTCTGGGTTCGAGTCTTCATTGGCGTAACAATACATTACACATAAATAAGGATACTGTGTTTCTAATTTATGACTCTAAGAAGACCAGAAAAGACATAGAGAAAAAGAAAAAAGTATTTAAAAAACATTCCAAAAACAAACTAAAAATATGGAAAGCATTCAAGTGCCTTATGATCCTGACTATGATAAACTTAACATAGAAAAATAAAGTGCAAATTGAAAAAGTAGGTCTCTATATAGTACACTGCATAACAGTTAATATTAGAGTTAATGACAGGAACGTAACATAGAATGAGAAAATTAAGTGAATGAATAAAATAATTAATAACTCCTTACACAGTTCAATCTCACAAACTAAATTTCTGATAAAATTCTTTTTTGACAGATGGCACATTGTGGGATATGGACACACTCAAGAACAACCTTAATGTCACAAAGCAGACCACCACCGTGTTTAATGTCCTAACATCAGACTCCTTGGATGAGAAAGCATCTGCACTGAATGTAAACCTTCCCCTTAAAGCCAGTATACTAGCAGGTTTGGTTGAACCACAAGGGGCAGCTGAGTATCTCAATTCTAACAAAATATCAAATCAACAGTCAAGAGTAACCCTTCATTACAGCACGACAAGCAGACTGGAGCAACTTAATATGAACACACTGAGGACAAAGAAAGTTTCCAGTTCTAAGGTTTTTAAGGAAAAAACAGCAACTCATGTGGTAGCAGGTGTTCTCTATGGTATTCAGGCCTTTTTATTTTTAGATCACATTTGTACAAAAAATGAAAAAAAGCTTGACTTTGAGAAAAAAGCAAAGTATTTACTCTCAAGAATAGTAACTGCTATAAAAGAAGGGAAAGGAGATCTAAAACTGACAAAAGAAGAAGAACAGAACAATTTATTCAGCTGTACATTTTATGGTGATTTTTTATTTGACGTCAACCCAGATTTAACAGATGTCTTTCAGATTTGCTCCAGCGTTCCTCAACAGCTTGAGGAAAATCCACAGCTGGCTGTGCCTGTGCTGGTCTGGCTGTACCCTCTGAAACAACTGAACTCTCGGGCTGCATCTGTTGTACAGGACATCAGTGAAGATCAAGTCTCACAGTGCCAGGCTGTCATAGAAGAACTGAATGAATATGTGATCAAATGTAATGACATAATGAAAGAAGTTATTTCAATGTTTCCTGAGGCTACATATGGGATTGAAGAATTTAAAGCAATCCTTCTTGAGTACAAACAGTTCTTTCAGCGGGATCTAGCACACATTCTACCTGCCATAAGAAGTGGTAGTGCAGTGAAGCAAAAGTTGGTAGAGATTCTCAAGAAGAAAGAACATTCTCCTTTCAGTAAAAAGTTCCTCACATCATGGATTAAACATAAAGAGAAAGACATAGCTACAATAATATCTTATTTTAATTTTATGAAAGATATTCAGGTTGTATCTAGAAATGAACTTGATCAATTAATTCACAATCCTGATATTGAGCACATTGTCTGTTTTAATTTTAGCTCACTTCTTGAAGAAGAACCAGATTTATTTCATTTGAAAAATCATCTGCAGTCACTACATGACACTGAGGAAGACATTCAGACACAAAACTTGAGTTCTTCATCTTACATAATGACAATAATGTGGCAACTCTGGCTGTACATTTTGCATTTTTTTTATAAACCTTCCCAACACACCATTGACTTGGTGCCGTCGTCTTTCAGTAGCAATGAAATGGAAATTGTGAACGAAGACAGTAATCTTGAGAAAAGTGTGGCACAAAAGTATGATTATGACATCATATCAAAAACCATGAGAGCCTGTGCTGTGCAGTTTATTGAATTTTCCAAAGAGAATGCTAATAGTCTTAAAACCAAATTTATTATAACATCAATCCCTGACACAGCTTGCCCAGGATCATTCATTTGCCTTTACTCTTTTGGAGAATTAGATTGTGATTTTCAAATACCATCTAAGCCTCTGCCTCCTGCTGAGAAATGTGTGTCTAGTGATAGCATTACAGTAAAACTTGAGAATCCAACACAAAACACTCAGCTGGAGTATAAGAAAAGAGAAGATGACGAGTGGACAGTGAAGAACATCCATGATGAATATGAAGAAGTTATTCTTTCAGGACTCCTTCCAGAGTCAGTCTATCAAGTACGATACAAGACTGTTTGCTGGTCAGATGTGGGGGTAGCTAGTGATGTGACTGAAATTAAAACCCATTGCAAGACCTCAGCATGTTTACCCGAGCAACAAATAGAAGAAACTTTCATAAATAAACCCCCTGATATTGAAGAGAGACTCGCTTTTAAACTTAAGTCTAAAGGTACTTTGTTAAAACAAGGTTGTCCTAGTTTTTATCGACTGAAGCTGAGATTAGAATACATCAACAAGTACAGGGAAATAGTAAAATGTACTTTTGGAGAACAAATAAGCTACAGACCAAAGAGAACAATAATGCTCCTTGGAGCCACTGGATCTGGGAAATCCACACTCATCAATGGAATGATCAATTACATTCTTGGAGTTCAGTGGGACGATGACTTGAGGTTCAAACTGATTTATGAAGAAACTTGTAAATCTCAGGCTGAAAGTCAGACCTCTAAAATTACTGCTTATGAAATGAAGCATCAGGAAGGTTTCCAGGTTAATTACTCCCTGACTATAATCGACACACCAGGATTTGGAGATACCATGGGGATTAAACGTGACCAAGAGATCACTGAACAGATAGCAGAATGCTTTTTAAGCCCACAGGGCATCCAACAAATTGATGCTGTATGCTTTGTAGTCCAGGCCTCTCAAGCACGATTAACCCATGCACAAAAGTACATTTTTGATTCAATATTGTCAATTTTTGGTAAAGACATAGCAAACAACATATTGATGCTCATCACATTTGCAGATGGACAGCGTCCACCAGTCCTGGATGCTATCACTGCTTCCAACATCCCATGTAACACAGATGACAAAGGGAACCCAGTTTATTTCAAATTCAACAATTCTGTCCTTTTTGCTAACAATAAGGAGTCTACCTGCAGTGATATGATTTTTGATAAAATGTTTTGGGAGATGGGTACACAAAGTATGAAAAGATTTTTTGACTCTTTGGAGCAGATGAATACAAAAAGTTTAACTCTGACAATGGAGGTGCTTGAAGAGCGCAAACGTTTGGAAACATCAATAGAAGGTTTGCAGCCTCAAATCAGAGCAGGTTTGACTAAACTTGAGGAAATTAGAAAGACAGAACAGGCTTTAAAACAACATATGAATCAAATAGAGAGTAACAAGGACTTTGAGTATGAAGTTGAAGTAACAGAGACAGTACGAGAGAGTATAGCTGGAACTGGCAAGTTCATAACTAACTGCCAGAAATGCAACTATACATGTCATTACCCATGTGCTTTACCAAATGATGAACAAAAGATCAATTGTGCTTCTATGACTAATGGGGATTGCAGGGTTTGTCCTGGCAAGTGTGTATGGAGCGTTCACTCCAACCAACAGTACAAGTTTAACTATGTAACTTCAAAGATAAAGAGGACTTATGATGAGCTTAAGAAAAATTATGAAAAAGCAACAGGTGAAAAAATGACAACAGAAAAACTATTTCAGCAGCTTCAACATGAGTTTGATGAAGTTGAAGATGCTGTTTGTGATCACATACATGTCTCTCACTACTGTATAACACGGCTTGAGGAAATTGCTCTCCGGCCAAACCCTCTTTCAACCCCAGACTACATTGACCTCCTCATTAACAACGAAAAACAAGAAGCAAAGCCAGGATTTATGGAAAGAATAAAATCACTCGAGGAGGTGAAGCAGCAGGCTGTGATAATACAGAAACTCAAAAATAAAGAAGAGCTTTTACCTTCTGAAAAAATCAGATACAACTATAAAGAAGAGAGGAAAAAACAAAGGGGAATGGTAGTAAGGCTGTTTGGGGCAGCATACAGAGGATTCAAAAATATGTTCACCTAAAAAAGTCTCTTGAATATCAGCAAATGTGCTGTCCTTACACTGGAATGTCGGCTTTTTCACAATGCTTCAAAGGTTAGCTGATCATGAATAGACCTTAGAACATTTATACATAGTCTATAATGTTTACTATAGTGCAGTCCTAAGAAATGAATACCTTGTTAAATATAAATAAACTACTATGTTTCATATGATTTATCCACCTACTAATACCAGTTTTACAGTATGCATACAATATGAAGAAAACTAACTAAGATAAGCAGTGGATACAGTTGATTTAACTTTATGGTAATGACAAGTCTGGATATAATTTAAGCTTATAATAAAATACTAAATATTCAACATTTTGAAATGATTTGCTGCTTATTCGTGCTGTATTTGAATTTAAGAGCTTTTCTATTAATGATTCACCATTTTTTGGTTTCAGTGCCTATGTTTTTATAAGTTCAGTTATAATCAATTAATGTTTTGACTAGTTCTGTAATGCTAAATAATTTTCTAATTGCTTTAGAAATTGTATTATTATAATTCTCCATGTAAATTTTAGTAAAGGAAATGCAATTACCTTATACCAACAACCAATATGACCAATAAAGAAATAATAATTAAATGAATGTCTTGTATTTGTGTTATTTACATTAATATTTTACTGTTAAAAAGCTACACACAAATTTTCTCCTAGATGTACATTAACTATAAAAGAGCTCATTATCTGCTGAGATGCTAACAAAGTCATGCAGTTTCCTTTTAGAATTTTAGCACAACTCAAGAAGATTAACTCCTATTGTTAAATATTGAACATTGTCTCATATTCTCATTAATGTCTGTAAGAACCTTGCTGTGTAAACAACTGTACTCAGACTTTTGAACCTCATGTGTCAGGATCAGGAAAGACCTCATTTTACAACTTAAGCCATAAAAACACAAGAAACATTACGTCATGCATCCCAGCATACCTCATGGGATGAGGATTCCAGTTTACTTATTGTTAACAAAATATTATTACTTCTACTTTTCAACTAAACTACTACTTTCACTGTCAACTAAACTACTTGGTAACTTATTTAAAGCAACTATTACAGGGAGTGCAGAATTATTAGGCAAGTTGTATTTTTGAGGATTAATTTTAATATGGAACAAACACAGTGCTATCAGTCAATCCAAAATGTTAATAAACCTGAAACCTGAATGTTTCACAACGGAAATGTGTGTGAACATCATCAGGGGAATACATATGTGCGCACAATTATTAGGCAACTATTAGTGTGCAGATTTATTATGCAACTAAAGGAACAATGAAAATTTTCCCATCTCACTTGTTTATTTTCATCTGTTATAGTGAGAATAATAAACAAACACCTCAAAATTTACAAATAAACATCTCTGACATTTCAAAAAATAAATCAATCAATCAATGACCAATATAGCCACCCTTCTTTCCAATAACAGTCATAAGCCTTTCCATTCATGGAGTCTGTCAGTTTCTTGATCTGTTGACGATCAGCTTTTGTGGAGCAGTGACTACAGCCTCCCAGACACTCTTCAGAGAGGTGTATTGTTTTTCTCCCCGTAAATCTAAGCGTTTAAGAAGTGCCCACAAGTTCTCGATAGAGTTTAGGTCAGATGAGGAACGGGGGCCATGTCATTATTCCTTCATCTTTAAGGCCTTTACTGGCTGGCCACGCAGTGGAGAACTTCGATGCAAGTGATGGAGCATTGGCCTGCATAAAAATCATGGTCTTTTTCCTGTATCACTGTTTGAAGAAAGTGTCTTCGAAAAACTGGCAGTAGGTTTGGGAGTTGATTTTGAGTTCATCTTCAATGCAAAAAGGTCCAACTAACTCATCTTTAAAAATACCAGCTCATACCAGTACCCCACCTCCACGTTGGAGTGGAGCTCTGTGCCATTACTGATCCACAGGTCCATCCATCTGGTCCATCAAGAGTCACTCTCATCTCATCGGTCCATAAAACCTTTGAAAAAAATCTGTCTTCAGATATTTCTTGGCCCAGTTTTGACGTTTCAACTTATGTTTCTTGTTCAGTGGTGGTTGGGTTTCAGCCCTCCTTACCTTGCCCATGTCTTTGAGCACTGAACACCTTGTACTTCTGGGCACTCCAGGTAGGTTGCAGCTCTGGAATATGAAAGTACTGGAGGATAATGGGTTCCTGGTAGCTTCACGTTTGATTCTTCTCAAATCTTTGGCAGCTAATTTGCGTCTTTTGTTCTCAACACGTTTCTTGCGACCCTGTTGACTATTTGCAACAAAATGTTTGATGGTTCTGTGATCACACACCAATATCTTAGCAATTCCAAAAGTGCTGCATCCCTCTGAAAGACTTTTTACAATTTTTGACTTTTCAGAGTCAGTTAAATCTCTTTTTTGGCCCATTTTGCCTGAGGAAAACTAGCTGCCTAATAATTCTGCACACCTTGATATAGGGTGTTGATCTCCTTAGGCCACACCCTCCCTCATTACACAAATACACATCACCTGACTTGCTTAAATCCAATAAGCATTCAAGTTAATACAGCTTGGAGTTGGAATATACGCATTAAAAATGATGATATGGTCAAAATACTCACTTGCCTAATAATTGTGCACACAGTGTATTCTCAGATAAAAAAATATTTCCAGACTTTTTTTTTTTAATTTTCTATTTTCCATGTTCCTCTGTTGTCTTACGTTTTATTGGATACTAGCAAAATACCCGCGCTTCGCAACGGAGAAGTAGTGTGTTAAAGAAGTTATGAAAAGAAAAACATTTTAAAAATAGCGTAACATGATTGTCAATGTAATTGTTTTGTCACTGTTATGAGTGTTGCTGTCATCAAGGATTTGATTATCATTATTTCTTTCAATCAGGTTCGTATTTGGAGGACGTGTTGTGTTCAAGTTATATTCCGTGTTTGTCAACCGTTGTAAAGATAACGGTTTCATTCATCGAAGTGTTCACTACCCAAATCGCTACTCGTGAATCTAAGATGTTTAACAGGCATTCCCAGTATTAACTTGTGGATTTGCCTGCAAATATTTAGCGGCAGAGTGTCTATAAACTTGTGGAATCTCTTGCGAGTATTTAGCGACAGCGCCTTGTAACGGTTGTCACATATTTTTTTTATTGTGTGCTTTTAACTATTTCTGCCGTGTGCTTCCTTTTAGAGATTATGTCCCTGTAATTAACTGTCTGTGGGATATCTCTTTAAGAAGAATTGGGGGCCAAACTATGCCTGTGGGTCCTTGCTAAACGTACCATGGTGTGACGTAAGGGGAACTGACTGTAAAAAGGCAAGGAGATGCGTATTTTGAAGGAAAAGGTTAAGAGAGAGAAGGAGCAGAAAAGTGAGAAGGAAAACTGTTTAAATAAAGAGCTGGGAAGGTGATTGGAAAGAAGCAGCCAGCGGTAAAGCAAGGAAGTCTCCGTAATAAGGACGGTTGGGTGCACGTAGAATGGGTGCCTGCTAACCTAAAAGGGATATTCGGACCTCATGGCTTTACTTGTCTGTTGTGGAGCAGGCATCGAACATGGATGGATGCTAACGCCGAGTCACCTGGGTGAGACGGACTTCATTCTTCAATAAAGGAACTGTTACCAAGCCGGTGAGATCGCTTCTTTACATGTAAATTAAGTAAACATGTGCATGGCGCACATCAGGATTGGTCGCTGGATTCACTGTAGACTTCCCAGGACGTGTGATTATAAACTTTTAAAACAAAGTTCAAATAAAGGACTGGGGAACGTGTGGGGATTGTGTGTGTCTGGGTGTCTAATTTATATGTGTATATAGTTGTAATATAGGTTAAGTACATGTGAATATATTTGTGCCGTTTATAAATAAGATATTCTTTCGTTTCTTTACCTTGTTTTCTTTCTTTCCTGCTTTCTTGCATTCTTTCGTTTTTTTTCTTGTTTTGCAGTTTTCTGAGTAATATATTATAAAGTGTTTAAGGGGGTGGCAGATTATTTAGGAGTTGTATAGTTATTATAGATTAGTTAAGGATTGTTTAAAGAGTGTTTATTGTTTTGTTTGATTTATAATATATATATATTTTTTTTGATTGTTTAAAGAATTGTTGTGGTGATTATTTCCTTTTCTCCTATAAATTCACAAAATCCAACTACACTTGAGGATATCAAATTGGGGCTAAGGTTCTGTCGGTTTCTGTTCCTTTTGCGTGTGGTGGGCTCCTCATTCAAGTTAAGAGGAACTCGCTACAGTCTCTATTAAGTTGTGGAATTGCCTGCGAGTATTTAGCGACACCGTCTCTATGAACTTGTGGATTGGTCCGCGAGTATTTAGCGGCAGCGTCTCTATGAAGTTGTGGATTTGCCTGAGAGTATTTAGTGACAGCGTGTCTATTAACTTGTGGATTTTTCTGCGAGTATTTAGTGACAGCGTCACGAAGTTGTTTCCGTCTAGCTGCATCAGAAAATGTACCACAACGTCTGACACGCCTCCTTTTTACTGTTTTCTCACAGCTTGGATTGCTGCTGACGGATGGCCTTATATGGGCAGGCAGTCAATTACGTGGGAGGTGTGGGGATGGGGGACGCAATATAGGCAGGCAGCCAGCTACGTGGGATGCGTGGTGATGGGGTACGCAACTCCGCCTCACACGGCGACCGAGCTGCAGGCTATGGCCGTATATATGTACGTAAGTAGGATTCAGTTATGACCATTACACATAGAATTTCGAAATGAAACCTGCTTAACTTTTGTAAATAACCTGTAAGGAATGAGCCTGCCAAATTTCAGCCTTCTACCTACACGGGATGTTGGAGAATTAGTGATGAGTCAGTGAGTGAGTGAGTGAATGAGTCAGTCAGTCAGTCAGTCAGTGAGGGCTTTGCCTTTTATTAGTATAGATTTAATTTTAAATGAAAGAGTAGAGATTACATTTTCTTGCCTACTTCTCAAATATAAACAGTACTGTCATATGTAAGCACTATAAGGTGCTCTGCCATTCAAAGCATAAACTCACAAAAAAGTGTTTCTCTCCCACAGTGTTTGATACAAATTATTTGAAACTTAAGTACAGTTCAGATAAATGTTAAGCCAAAGACATACCTCCATTCTAGGCTTTCAGAGCCCAGTGTTTTTTTAAGAAAAGTTCTTTGAAGTCTTCATATGTTTACCTGTGTAACAGACATGTAGCTTTAGAAGTTAGATTTCTCTTCTACTTTTGGTGAATGTGATTACAGCCATCAGAACTAGGATCCATTTTGTGGTGCATTACTGCCATCTTCTGTTCTATTGGAGTCTGCAACCTTAAATCTTTTACATAATAGTGTGTTTTTAAGAATTGTAGTTATATGTCATAAATTTCTTTGCTTATTTAACTTTTACCCAAAAGATATTTAAAGGTAAAGTCATAAATACCTAAAGCCTTCAACTTAGTTTTCAGACTCAACTCATAAATTGTACATTGCAATAGTATGTGAAACACTTTCCTGCATTTCATAATCCTTGCAGTTCCCATCCACTAGTTCCATTCTATTTTATTCTAAGTCTTTTTACAATGATACCTTCCCTCCTATGCTTCCCAAAAGAGAATACTATGAACTGAATTCTGGATTTGGAACAAATATGTATTCAAATTCCCTGGATTCCACCTTTCGTGCCACAATTTCCTAATTTCCTTTATACAGAGACTCTCAACTTCAGACATACTCAGTGGCACTTTAACATTAATATATATTTCCTAGGCAATTGTAGAATTCCATCAAAATTTTTTTAATACTAAATATATCCACATGAGTTGGATTCCACAAAACACTATGCGGATGCCGACAGGAGCAGAATGTCATAATATTTACACTGAATTGAGGTACTGTATATACTATAAACTGCATCTTCCACTTTTTCATCCATCCATCCATCCATCCAGAAGGGAGGGAGGGAAATGCTCTCTGTGAGATCTCCTGACTCAGTGAAGAGGTACCAGTAGCCTAAGAGGACTGCTGCCAAAGTCTTGGAAGCAAAAGCTTGAGCATGGGAGGAGTTTGGAGAGGCCTCATCAGATGGCCTCCAGACTGTTCTGGAAAACTGCTCAACATATCAGGAGAGAAGGGCATGACCTTGCCTAGACAAGTGCAGACCCCTTCTAGGGAAATTGTTTTGTGTGGAAAGAACACTTTGAGGAATTCCTCAACCTGGTGGACATGTCCTCCTACCAGCAGCATTGGACTTGTCCCATGGAAGGTCATCCCATCACATTTGCCGAAGTCACTGTGGTGGTTCAGGGACTCTGTAGTGGTAAAGCTGCCAGTGAAGATGAAATCCAAATAGAGATGTTGAAGCTTCTAGACATTGCTGAGCTAGCATCGTTAACACAAGGAAGGCAGCTACAGCACATTTAGAATGGAAAAAGAGAATATGAGATTAACAATATGATTGGAGCAGCGGTTGATGTTCTGCGGGTGCTGCACCTGTCTGTGCAGGTGAAATAGAAACTATGTCTAAAGACAAACTCTTGGTTTACCAATCAATCTACATCCCTGTCCTCACCTATGGCCATGAGGTTTAGTTAATATTCAAAAGAATGATATCACGAGTACAAGCAGCAGAAATGAGGTTTCTTTGTAGGGCTGACACTCTGTGATAGGGTGATAAGTTCAGCAATTTAGGAGATCCTCAGAGTAGAATTGCTGTCATAAGGATACCTTCCGGGTGGCTCCCCTTAGAGCTCCTCCCAGCACATTCCATTGGGCACAGCTGATTATGTTGCATTCAGTTTTCTTAATCACAATCGAGAAGCTGAACTATACGTCTAGTACCCATAATCTATACAGCTCCTTGCGAAAGTATTCCTCCCCTCTGTGTTTGTCCTGCATACCATTTTGAAGGTGCAAAATATGTTTCATTTCAACACAAGCAACAATTAAGACAAAAAAACAGAACACTTGAGTGTGCATAGGTATTCACCCCCTAAAGTCAATACTTTGTATAGCCACCTGTTGCTGCAATTCCAGCTGCAGGTCTCTTGGTGAATGCCTACATCTTACTACTGGGATTTTCACCCATTCCTTAAGGCAAAACTGCTCCAAATCCTTCAAGTTTGATTGCTTACGTTGGTGTACAGCAATCTTCAAGTCATGCCACAGATTCTGTTGGATAGAGGTCTGGGTTTTGACTAGGCTATTCCAAGACATTTAAATGTTTTCCTTTAAACCACTCTAGTTTAGCTTTAGCAGTATGGAAGGTCAACCTTCGTCCCAGTCTCAAATCTCTGTCAGACTGAACCAGGTTTTCCTCAAGAATGGCCTTGTATTTAGTGCCTTCCATCTTTCCTTCAATCCTGTCTAGTTTTCCTGTATGAAAAACACCCCCATAACATGATGCTGCCACCACCATGCTTCCCTGTGAGAATGGAGTTCTCTGGGTGATGGGAAGTGTTAGGTTTATTCCACACATGGTGTTTCCCATGATAGCGACAAACATCAGTTTTACTCTCATCTGACCAGAGAACCTTTTTCCTTGTGTTTAGAGAGTCCACCACATGCTTTTAGGCAAATGGCAAATGTGTGCTTTTTTCTTGCCACTCTTCTATTAAGCCCCTCCCTGTGAATTGTACAACTTATAGTCGTCCTATAAAAAGATACTCCCATTTCCACTGTGGATCTTTGCATTTCTTTCATTGTTATCCATGGTGTCTTTGTTGCATCTCTGATTAATGCCCTCCTTGCCTGGTCTCTGAGTTTTGGTGGGCAAACTTCTCTTTGTAGTGGTGCTATATTCTTTCCATTTTGTTATAATGGATTCAATGGTGTTCCGTGGGACATTCAAAGTTTGGGATATATTTTTATAACCCAACACTGATCTGTACATCTTCACAACTTTGTCTCTGGCCTGTTTGGAGAGCTGTTTGGTCTTAATTTTGCTTGCTTAATGGTGTTGCAGAGCCAGAGGCCTTTCAGAATAGGCCTACTTATACAGACATCATGTGACAGATCAGGTGACACTTTGTTTGCATGTGCATGTGGACCCTAATCAAATTATTATGTGACTTCTGAAGGCAATTGGTTGGATCAGATCTTACTTCAGGGTTTCATCTTGTCTGTTTTTATGTTTATATATATATATATATATATATATATATATATATATATATATATATATATATATATATATATATATATATATATATTCTGATATTTGGGCTTTATAGCGCCCGACCCTGAACAGACTTACACAGAGGCACGTGTCAAAGGAACAGAAATCTTTTATTTTTCTTCAGCCGTGGGGCATGCCTTCCCCGTGTACCACAGGCCCAACACAGTCCCAACACAGTCCCAAACACAAATGAGTCACCGACCATACTCTTCCTCTGGCACCACCAACACTCCTTCCAGGTAACCTCGTCCTCTTCCTCCCGATTCTGGCCCTGAGTGGTGGTTGCTGGCTCCTTTTATGGCCCTCCCGGAAGTGCTCCTCGTGCTTGCTCACCTGTTCCCAATCGCACTCCCGGGTGGGGCCGATAAGTAGAGCAGCTGGGCTCAACGATCTCTGCCACGCTCCCTTGCGGCAATCCCCGGTCCCCACAGGGTTGGGGAGAACTCCATCTCTCATGAAACCCTGCAGGAAACTGAGGCATCATCGTCAACCAGGGAGGCTGCCACCAAGCGTCCCGGGAGAGGTACTGAGGAGTCCATGGCAGAAGGGGTGTGTATATATATTGTGGTACATGGCCGGCCATTCATCGAGGCCAATACCCTCAGGCCGCCAGGTGGAGCCCTCCTTGCAGCATGGAGATGCCCCTAATGCCAGCAGAGAATTATGGACAGTGGACTTTTAATGCACAGCCCTGCTGGATACCATGGGGGCAGCCAGGAGTCGCTGCAGGGAAGCCCAGGGACTATTTTCCCTACACCCTGGAAGTACGTCCCAGTCACATGGACAGAAGAAATGACGTGCTTCCGGGATGAAGAAAAGGAGTTTTTTCCTGACCCGGAAGTGATAGAAAGTCACATGGACTGAGGGACAAACACTTCTGGGTCAAGGACTATAAAGGACTCTGGGAAATCCCAGACGGACGAGCTGAGTTGGGAGGCTTAAAAAGCTTAGAGGTGATTGTTGACTGTAATCTTAATTTTAAATCGCATATTAATCAGATCACTAGGACAGCATTTTTTCACTTAAGAAACATAAGTAAAGTTAGACCGCTTATATCACTGAAAGATGCTGAGAAATTAGTTCACGCATTTGTTTTCAGTCGACTAGATTACTGTAATGCACTCCTCTCTGGACTACCCAAAAAAGATATAAATCATTTCCAACTAGTGCAGAATGCAGCTGCTAGAATCCTAACTAGGAAAAGAAAATCCGAACACATTTCTCCAGTTTTAATGTCACTACACTGGTTGCCTGTGTCATTCAGGATTGACTTTAAAATTCTGCTTATGGTTTATAAAGCCTTAAATAATCTAAGCCCCCATCTTATATATCGGAATGTCTGACACCTTATATTCCAAATCGTAACCTCAGATCCTCAAATGAGTGTCTCCTTAGAATTCCAAGAACAAAGCTTAAAAGAAGTGGTGAGGCGGCCTTCTGCTGCTATGCACCTAAAATCTGGAATAGCCTGCCAATAGGAATTCGCCAGGCTGATACAGTTGAGCACTTTAAAACACTGCTGAAAACACATTACTTTAACATGGCCTTTTTATAACTTCATTTTAATCGTAATTTAACTTAATCCTGATACTCTATATGTTCAATCTCCTCAAAATAACTATTCATGGTGGCTCTAAAATCTGTACTGACCCCTACTCTCTCTTCCGTTTCTTTTTCCGGTTTCTTTGTGGTGGTGGCCTGCGCCACCACCACCTACTCAAAGCTTCATGATGCTCAAACAATGATGGACGGATTAAAAGGCAGAAGTCTACGTGACCATCATCATCGTCAAGTCCTTCCGTGAGAATCCTAAATCCAAAGAGGACTCCTTCATTTATGTTAGGTAGAATGCCCAGAGGGGACTGGGCGGTCTCATGGTCTGAAATCCCTGCAGATTTTATTTTTTTCTCCAGCCGTCTGGAGTTTTTGTTTTTTCTGTCCCCCCTGGCCATTGAACCTTACTCTTATTCGATGTTAATGTTGATTTATTTTGTTTTATAATTGTGTCTTTCATTTTTCTATTCTTTAATATGTAAAGCACTTTGAGCTATTGTTTGTATGAAAATGTGCTATATAAATAAATGTTGTTGTTGTTGTTGGGAGTAGAGGATTGGATTATTGTATTGTTTATTGAGTATTTGGGAGTGGAGGGTGCTTTGTGCACATTATTAGTATAATAAATAATAATTGGACTTTTTATCTGGTGTCTGACGAGTGGTTTGAGGGTACAAGAGAGCGAGAAAGCCTTTAATCTGTCACAATATATATATATATATATACAAGATATTTTATTTTTGTTACACTTTTACAATTTGGACTATACGTTTAAGTTCATTATCTAAAATACAAATGAAAGTCAATTTTAATTCCAGATTGCAATGCGACAAAACAAAATTTGCAAGGCACTGTACAATGAGGGTTTTAGGCAGGAATCCACCATGCATTTTAAGCACTTCTGTTGTAAGGTTAGCCGTGTTTCTTCTAAGAAAAGAGACTGCCTTTCAATAAAGCAGGTTCATAAGTAATACTGAGACTGATGTGTCTTCTTTTATAAGAATTCAAACCTCAAGTTAAGGAAGCTATTTCAGACAGATAGTTTGAAGTAAGGAAACAGAAGTTTCAACATGTTAATCAACATGCAACATGTTGCCATTCTTCAGCAACATGATTAGTGAATAAAACAACTAACTCCAAAACTTCTGTCTTCCTTATTTTCTCCTAATGGCAAATCATATTGTGAGCATTAAAATTGTCACATTAATAACTGTCACCTCTGCTTTCTTTAAGGAGGAGCAAAATGAGACACAACATTTCTTAATCTTAATTTTCTAAGGCTAAGACAATTTTCACTTTATAGGGGCAAACGTCTCTCTGAAACATAACCATATACAGACAAGGGCAAACTTAAATGTTGTGTGTAGGTCAACTATTGTGTAAATTTGGGTCCAAATGCTTCTCAACTGTTCTTGTCCATGTGGACGTGGGCCAATAGCTCAGCCTCTTTAATCCTTGAAGTGTTTTGTTCATGTCTGCATGTGGCACCCTTCTCCTTAAGGTCTAGTCTTATGATGTGCCCACATAACTGTAGTGAGGTTTTCCATAAATCTATTGAACCTAGACACTGGCTAATCTGCTCCAAAATTCTGGATTATTAACATGTATATTGCATGGAACTGAAAGATTTCTTTGGAGGTTGCACATTAAAAATACCAATCTCCTTGCCTCATATGTATTCATGTCTTTTAACCGTAAATCAGGACAGGCAACACTTTCTGCCTATTCAAATGCAGTTAAATCTAAAGTGGCAGATGTTCCAGTCCAGGTAAATTCCATGCATGTTGGATTACAAGACACTTTGTCTAAGGTTGATTGAAACCACTCGTTATGGTCTGGCTTGCACTGTAAGTGAAGGTGAAAACAACTTTTATTTCTCCTATGGTATATTCCCCAGTTTGTCTTTGTAAGGGAAAATGTGCTTAAATGCCTGCCTAGGATATCCTGATTTTATTTGTACCAGCACATTTAAATTAGACGTGAGTTCATGTAACATTTTACCTTTTTATTTTTTGTTCTCTACATAAAAAATATTTTATTAACCATGCCCAAGACTTTTAATGATTAACTATTTTGAGACCTTTCAATGGTACTTAATGGTATGGAGGATGTTTAAGAAATATACTATTTATCTGTGTGCTGATTGGTTTGATTGAAATGCTTTCTAGCTATTATATGTAGTGAGAAGTCAAGCAAAATTACACCTTTTATTGGCTAACTGAAAAGATTACAATATGCAAGCTGTCGAGGCAACTCAGGACCCTTCTTCAGGCAAAGATATAAAGCTTGACTTCTCACTATATTCATACTGGTTATCACTGTACAACACCCTAGTACAAGCTATTATATGTAAATAAGAGTAGCCAATTCCAGGACACTATTCTGTTTATCCTTTCAGTCTTACTTTTTTAGGCTCCATTGCTGCTAATGTAAATAAGGGATGTCCATCCTGAATTTTATTTGCAACGTAGACTCAAAACTTTTTGTTATTAACTGAATATTTTCCATAGCACCTTATGGCCTAATCTATAGTAATGTTTATTTTGGTATTTGTACCGTTTATCTTAAGAGCAAAGTTTTTTTTTTAATTTTGGATGCACAAAACAGTGTGTTTCTTCATGCCGGTCCCAAGCCCGGATAAATGGGGAGGGTTACGTCAGGAAGGGCATCCAGTGGAAAATTTTGCCAAATCAATATGTGGACAACAATACAAATTTCCATACCAGATCGGTCAAGCCCCAGGTTAACAACGACCGTCACCAGTACTGTTATCCAACAGGGTGCCGGTGGAAATTGGGATACTGTTGGCCGAAGAAGAAGAGGGGGGAGACGTGTCCGGAGGCAGGAGGACAGGAGGAAAATAAAGAGAGTGGAACTGAGGGTAGGAACTTTGAATGTTGGCAGTATGACTGGTAAAGGGAAAGATTTAGCTGATATGATGGAGAGAAGGAAGATTTATATATTGTTCGTGCAAGAGACTAAATGGAAGGGGAGTAAGGCCAGGTGGATCGGAGGTGGATTCAAATTGTTCTATCATGGTGTGGATGGGAGGAGAAATGGGGTAGGAGTTATTCTGAAGGAACAGTATGTCAAGAGTGTTTTGGAGGTGAAAAGAGTGTCAGGCAGAGTAATGATTATGAAGCTGGAAATTGGAGGTGTGATGATGAATGTTGTTAGTGCATATACCCAAGTTGGTGTGCAATGGGTGAGAAAGAAGATTTTTGGAGTGAGTTGGATGAAGTGATGAACAGTGTACCCAAGGGACAGAAAGTGGTGATTGGAGCAGATTTCAATGGGCATGTTGGTGAAGGGAACAGTGGAGACGAGGAGGTGATGGGTAGGTATGGTGTCAAGGAGAGGAATGAAGAAGGTCAGAGGATAGTGGATTTTGCCAAAAGGATGGACATGGCTGTGGTGAATATGTATTTTAAGAAGAGGGAGGAACATAGGGTACATAAAGAGTGGAGGAAGATGCACACAGGTAGATTATATCCTATGCAGAAGAGCTGATCTGAAGGAGATTGAAGACTGCAAAGTGGTGGCAGGAAAGTGTAGTTAAGCAGCATAGGATGGTGGTCTGTAGGATGATGTTGGAGATCAAGAAGAGGAAGAGTGAGGGCAGAGCCAAGGATCAAATGGTGGAAGTTGAAAAAGGAAGACTGCAAGGTTGAGTTTAGGGAGGAGGTGAGACAGGCACTGGGTGGCAGTGAAGAGTTACCAGACAGCTGGGAAACTACAGCAGATGTAGTAAGGGTGACAGCAAGAAGGGTGCTTGGCATGACATCTGGAAAAAGGAAGGAGGAAAAGGAAACCTGGTGGTGGAATGAGGAAATACAGGAGAGTATACAGAGGAAGAGGATGGCAAAGAAGAAGTGGGATAGTCAGAGATGCAGAAAGTAGACAAGAGTACAAGGAGATAAGGCGCAAGGTGAAGAGAGAGGTGGTGAAGGCTAAAGAAAAGGCATATGATGAGTTGTATGAGAGGTTGGACACTAAGGAGGGAGAAAAGGACCTGTACTGATTGGCTAGACAGAGGGACCAAGCTGGGAAAGATGTGCAGCAGGTTAGGGTGATAAAGGATAAAGATGGAAATGTACTCACAAGTGAGGAGAGTGTGTTGAGCAGATGGAAAGAGTACTTTGAGAGGCTGATGAATGAAGAGAACGAGAGAGAAGAGGTTGGATGATGTGGAGATAGTGAATCAGGAAGTGCAATGGATTAGCAAGGAAGAAGTAAGGACAGCTATGAAGAGGATGAAAAAAGGAAAGGCCGTTGGTCCAGATGACATACCTATGGAAGCATGGAGGTGTTTAGGAGAGATGGCAGTGGAGTTTTAACCAGATTGTTTAATGGAATCTTGGAAAGTGAGAGGATGCCTGAGGAGTGGAGAAGAAGTGTACTGGTGCTGATATTTAAGAATAAGGGGGATGTGCAGGACTGCAGTAACTACAGGGGAATAAAATTGATGAGCCACAGCATGAAGTTATGGGAAAAGTAGTGGAAGCTAGGTTAAGAAGTGAGGTGATGATTAGTGAGCAGCAGTATGGTTTCATGCCAAGAAAGAGCACCACAGATGCAATGTTTGCTCTGAGGATGTTGATGGAGAAGTTTAGAGGCCAGAAGGAGTTGCATTGCATCTTTGTGGACCTGGAGAAAGCATATGACAGGGTGCCTCGAGAGGAGTTGTGGTATTGTATGAGGAAGTCGGGAGTGGCAGAGAAGTACATAAGAGTTGTACAGGATATGTACGTGGGAAGTGTAACAGTGGTGTAGGTCTGCGGTAGGATGACAAATGCATTCAAGTTGTAGGTGGGATTACATCAGGGATCAGCTCTGAGCCCTTTCTTATTTGCAATGGTGATGGACAGGTTGACAGACAGATTAGACAGGAGTCCCGTGGACTATGATGTTTGCTGATGACATTGTGATCTGTAGCGATAGTAGGGAGCAGGTTGAGGAGACCCTGGAGAGGTGGAGATATGCTCTAGAGAGGAGAGGAATGAAGGTGAGTAGGAACAAGACAGAATACATGTGTGTAAATGAGAGGGAGGTCAGTGGAATGGTGAGGATGCAGGAAGTAGAGCTGGCGAAGGTGGATGAGTTTAAATACTTGGGATCAACAGTACAGAGTAATGGGATTGTGGAAGGAGGTGAAAAGAGAGTGCAGGCAGGGTGGAATGGGTGGAGAAGAGTATCAGGAGTAATTTGTGACAGAAGGATATCAGCAAGAGTGAAAGGGAAGATCTACAGGACGGTAGTGAGACCAGCTATATTATATGGGTTGGAGATGGTGGCACTGACCAGAAAGCAGGAGACAGAGCTGGAGGTAGCAGAGTTAAAGATGCTAAGATTTGCAATGGATGTGACGAGGATGGATAGGATTAGAAATGAGGAAATTAGAGGGTCAGTTCAAGTTGGATGGTTGGGAGACAAAGTCAGAGAGGTGAGATTGCATTGGTTTGGACATGTGCAGAGGAGAGATGAGGGGTATATTGGGAGAAGGATGCTAAGGATAGAGCTGCCAGGGTAGAGGAAAAGAAGAAGGCCTAAGCAATGTTGTATGGATGTGGTGAGAGAGGACATGCAGGTGATGGGTGTAACACAGGAAGATGCAGAGGACAGAAAGATATGGAAGATGTTCCGCTATGGCAACCACTAACGGAAGCAGCCGAAAGAAGAAGACTTCCATTGGCAAAATAGAACTTCCAACATCTGTGCCAGCAAAAAAGCATCATATGCAAACTCCAGGCATTTGAGGGTCCCTCCTAATGTTTTACTCAGTATTCTTTTGTGGACTATATGGTCTATCTCATTCATAGGTCTTACAAAAAGATCAGAAGCCATTTTGCAGTACTTCTTGATTCTAGTTTTAATATGGTACTAGTCTGTGCCTGAATGGTTGTAGAAACCACAATTTAGTGACATTTTGTAAGTTAGTGATCTTTGCAGGAAATCTCTGGCAGCTAAATAAGAACACTAGTGCATCACTCTGTGACCCTGCAATCTATGCAGTCAATAAAAGCCACTGGATCTCTGTGGGATTTAATGAGAGCATTCAACGTAAATATTGTATAACATGCACTTTTTGTGTGCTGGGGTAAAGCCACTTTGCTCCTTTGTTCAATGTTTCAGAGGGTGCTTTCCTCATTCTGATATTGTAATGATAGAAGCCTTTCTTGGAGTGACAGGAGGGTAA
The DNA here is from genome assembly GCF_016835505.1 of Polypterus senegalus. Taxonomy (NCBI): domain Eukaryota; kingdom Metazoa; phylum Chordata; class Cladistia; order Polypteriformes; family Polypteridae; genus Polypterus; species Polypterus senegalus. The sequence goes on from NC_053157.1 coordinate 225,356,953, forward strand.
TGCCTCAAATGTTATATGTCCCTATGTATTGTCACATGCATACCCTTGGGGAACAGTTTAAGGGCTTATATGATTGTAATTCTCCACTGAGACATGAGGGGGCACTGTGCAATAATGATCACTCTCCTTTCCCTTCCCTAGAAAGGAAGACTGACATATTTCCATCTATGAGATCACTTTTGGGATCAGACCACCTGGAATTTCCAGAATCCATCAAAACAGGAAACACCACCATCTTGGACAGTCCAACTTTTTTACCAAATGAGTCAATACCACATGTTTTCTTCTATGCCTTTTGCATATTTATTAATAGGTGGTGTTTGCCTTCAAGATGCCCCCGACATCTTTCTTTGTCTTTTTGTCTCATTACAATACTTATAATAGTTATTGTATTCTGTTTGGCATCCCTTGAATTTATAAAAGTACAGTATGATGCCCCTACATCATTTTGGCAGTAAACTTACTCATACATACATGCATGAGTTTTGCCATTCATTAAGTTAAGTTCACTTGGAAGTTATTTTTACCAAGGATATTTATTTATCAGTTGCACTGTCCTGTACCAAAATCCTTCTGCAAAAAAAGTAGTTTAGACTTTTGAGATGTGATGAATTTATTTTTTAAATTGTAATTTCTCTACCATAAACCATTTCTTCAAGATATCAGATTTATGTAAACAAAAAACACATTGTTTTGAAAAAAAAAATGTTACATGAGTGAATACCCTGCATTGATACCTTCCACTCCTTTTCTGAGATGTTGAGTGAGAGATCCTTTTCCCAATGTCCTATTGGATCTTTGAAAGGGAGGGAGTCTAGAATGGTTTTATATGTTGCAGAAATGCTGTTTGAGTCCTCAAGACTGATCAATATTTTTTCTGGTGCAGAAGTAGGTGGGAGGTGAGGAAAATTGTTAAGGTTCTATTTAACAAAGTTTCTGATTTGAAGGTAGTGAAAGAAATGTGTGGCTGGAAAGTTAAATTTGGAATGTAATCATTTGTAGGATGCAAAGATGGTGTCTATGTACAGATCTCTAAGTGATTTAATCCCAAATGTTTTCCAGACATTAAAAACTACATACATTTGAGAGGGTGGAAAAAGGTGGTTCTCATGCAGAGGTGCCACAAATAAAAGCTTCTTTATCTTAAAGTGCTTCCTACATTGGTTCCATATTCTGAGTGAATGAAGCACAATTGGGTTGTTAGTATATTGGCAATAACTTGCATTTATTGGGACACAAAGCTGAGTATTTGTTTTTGCAGTGTTAGATGTCATCACCCCTGTGACAGGAGACCTAAGTCTGGATTTTAAACACAATTAAAGTTCCCAGACATTATTGTTTTATGAGTGTTCACATTGGGTGCATAAACGTTTATCAAAATCACTTTATAATTAAATAAATTATCCATGAAAATCACATATCTCCCTTCAGGATCAGATATTGCATCTGATACCACAAATGAGACTGTTCTATGTATAAGAATTTCCACACCTCTAGTTTTCTTTGTAAAGCTGGAATGGAATATTTGGTGGGTCCAGTCTTTTTGCAGCTGGAACTGATCCTTACTTAATAAGTGAGTCTCTTATAAAAATACTATTTTAGCATTTTGACCTGTTAGATGAGAGAATACTTTCTCATTAATTCATGATTCAGGCCTTTAACATTCCAGCTCACAAAGTTAACTGTCCCATCATGGAAACATTGATTCCGAATTTTTGATGTCATTTTGTAATCTTAACTGAAAGTGAGACAGCTTTGACCTTAATTTCCAGTTTTCCCATGTGTTATTGCCATGAAGCCTATTGTTACATTGGCACTTATCATTATAAGGATTAAAAGGATAGTTTAGATATAGCTCGTTTTCTTTCTCTTCCCCCCTAGTCCCCCATCCCCCCATTTTGCCTCCCCACTTGAGACTGGACCACACTTCACAAAGTCCCAATCTACTGACATATCTAGAGACAGAGCACGTCCAAAACAAAACAAGCCCTCCAGCAGCGGCATATGAGGACTTAAATTAAGATATCTGGTGTTAAAAAGTGGCCCTGGATAAGCTTAGTAAGCCCTAATACAATAATAACAATACACCAAGGGTATGATGTTAAAAAAAAAAGTTACTAATTTAATTTCTTCCACACATACATACATATACGCGTATAATTGTAATTAAAACATAAACAGAAAGTGTCCGAGAAAGGAAAAGGATGTAAAATTACTGTACCAGTATCATTACAAGCAGATCAGACTACTGGCTGTCTGATCCACTAGAATCCATATTTTTCTATACTTTCCTGCGGACTAGTCGTCTGAGAGACTTGGGGAGCAAGTAGATGTGAGTAGTTCCACAATTTGCACAGCCGAGTTACTCCCTGGCTTTAAGCAGTGCCCAAGTTTGCTCCACAACTCATATGCTTGGTAGTGCAAAATTGTTTCATCTGCAGGTCCGCAGTCATTCCATAGCATGAGGGATTCTCTGCCTTAAGCTTATCATAATCTTCAGCAACCCACTCATTTAGGTCGTAATCATCCTTCCAAGCCTCACCTGTCAGTAAAAGGGACAGTATTTGTGCACAATCCTTGTGTGCCCAGTGATGTTGTACCGCTGTTCATTCAAAGATGAGCATATACACTTCCATATCATTCCTGTGATGACAGGGCAACAATACCTGGGGGATGCCCATTGCTCTCTCTTCACAGAGTGCCATCCAGGCAGTTAGATGATCTTCTGACTTGGCCAGCTGGGTTCTCTGGTTCCCCACCATAGTGCCTGGATTTCCTCTGTCATGGCAGACACCAACACTTTCAAGTCCACTTGTTCACTCATTGCCAGTATGAAACTGACTAAACCATTGTAAAACAAACACAAAAACAAGATAAAGAGTTGAGACACCTTGTATGCAAACCCCATATAGCTGATGGAATAAAATATCAAAACAATTGCAAATAGCAAGTATGTCTTTTCAGACACGAGTCAGCAAAGAGATTGGCTCAATATGGCAGTGGAACCTCTTAAGAAGAAGCCAGAATGGAAGTGGCAGAGCCAGGAAACCATTCTGACATCATTAGTGCTACCAATTTTCTGATCTGTAAGGAAGAGAGGAGAAGAAACATTAGGCAACAGTGCCAACCCTCGACTCAGGGTGGAATTACCATTGGATAAACCCTCAATTTATTTTGCAAGTGCATGAGTATGACACAATTTAAAAAGATCAGCTGGATCTGAAAAAATAGGTGAATGTGATCTGTGCTGCAGTCCATCTAAGCAACTTTGGAAAGTCGTGACATAACAATATGCTCATAATCTATCATCCATGTTGTTCAATTGTGCTCTGTTTTTAATTTTTTCCTCATTATGGGAACAAGTTTGTATTAGGAACTAGTGTGCAGTATAGAGGTAGCAGTATGACAGTAAAATGTCAAATTGGTCTGAAGTATGGCTGTTTAGAATTGGCTTGTATCAGATGTCTTTAAGTACGATGATGCCCTATTGGCTATAGGGGTTGGGCAGAAAACCTATACATTTGCTTGCTTTACCTCTCTCTCTCTCTCACCAAACTGTTGAATGACCATGTCACACAACATGAACTGAAAAGGACAAAACAATGGAGAGCACAGCTCGGCAGCCTTATTGAGACAAGCATGTGGCCCGTTCTAAAGAAAGCTGACTTACTCTGCATATTGTTATTATTTATGAATATTATCAATAATATATTATTTAAAGTGTAACTTAACTCCTGCTTGTCTTTAACTACACCTAATTAATTATCTGAGGTTATAGATGTAGAAAGGTGGGGAGAAATTATATGCTCTAATACCTTATAAACAGTAGTAAGTCTGTGAGATTTGAGGCATTCTGACAAAGGCTACATATTAATAATACAAAAGGGGAAAGTAGAGTAATATATTACTTTACCAAGACAAAACACAGGTTGTCTTTTATTGGCCACATTAAATTAAATGTAGGCTGTTTCCTGCCTTTTGCTCAGTGCTGCTAGATTCGTCTCCAGTGGTCCACTAAACTCCAAATTAATTAAACTGATTAAACTGGTCTCAGTGGTAATGCTACTGCTTCACAATAATGAGACCAAACTCTTTTTTGTTTGCATGTTCTCCTCATCTCCATGTGGGTTTACTCTGTGTGCTCTGGTTTTCTTCCACAATCAAAAGTTATGAAGGTTAATGGACTGGAGATGCCAAATTGGCCCCAGATGTACTGTATGTGTGTGTTCCTGCTTTGCATCCTGTGATTGCTAGTTAAATTGCTGAAATTAGTTCAGATAGCCAATTCTGAAAATGGTTGGGGTGGCTGGAGGAAGCCCTCATATTTGAGATTGCTAAGGAAATGTGGCTGATACAAAGATCACTTCTGTGTCATATCTCATAGAAATAAGAATTTTAATGGAAGGCTATTGACAAGAAAACAAAAAAGAAAACAAAGGTGTGCTGCTAAATATTATTAAGATATTATGATAAAAAGTTGAACAACATTATATGTTATTACCCTTTGTGAAGGAAAGCAAGGTGGTGATGCATACCGAAAGAGGTTTTTTTTCTCCTGTTAATGTATTGGCATGGAATATTACCAGGATGGGATGCCAAAGCACCATCCAAGAGTTGGTAGGAATTGCTGCCTGCACTGGATGCCAAAGAGCTGTTCAGAAGATGGTCTTGGTGATTGCCCAGATGTGATGTCATCCTGGGGTTGGAAGATGCCACATCTCAGACAAGTCATTCAAAGCTGCTGTAAGTGGTTATCAAGTCTGTTGGAATCAGCAGGGGACCACCACTGTTCTCCAGCCACATTTGTGGACGGCTGGCCCTATAATGTGATAGCTGCACAGCTCCTAAAGTGAATTTAAAGAAGGGCTACTTTAAAAGAACTCGCAAATTCTCAGGTGGGACAGAAGAGTAGACAACAGCTCTCCTGCCGAGAAGTAGGAAGAGTAGAAAAAGGAGGAAGATGTGACCAGAGGCCTGGTGTGAGATGAAGTGGCAGGAAGGTGATTTTGTGTGTAGAGGGACAACCTTATATTTTTTTTTAATATTTCCTTCTGTATTTTTCTTCTCTTATATCCTCCCTGGAACTTCAGATTCTGTCAATAACCTCCTATTGTGTTTGAATTTGGAGTGTCAGAGCATCATTCTGGTTTGTGGGTCCCTCAGTAGCATCCCGTGCAGGTGACAAATTACACAACACTTCATGTACTGTACATGGTTGTACGGATTTTATCTGAGAGGAAACTTGCTGACATTTCTTAATTCTCTTGCCCAGAATTCTTTAAATAAATAGTGCCAATCAGAAAACATCATCGCACTAATGCAATATTATTTGAAAACGAACAGCATCAGATCGGGTGTCAATTTATGCTGGCACTGTTACTTGGAGTCCGTTCAGGAGGCGCGGGTTGTGTTAGAGCGTGATCGTGATTGAGAGAATAAAACTGAAAAAAGCTAACTTTTACAAGTACCATAAATTTATACCCAATGTCCCATATATTTGTCTCTTTCTTTTTTTTCTCCATGCTGCGTCAACATTGTGCAACAGAAGGCGTGAGCTTATTCACTGCAGCAGGAACACTCAATAAAACTGAATAAAAACAAATAAAGTGATGGTGAGATACGGAGAAGGCAGATTCACCAGCATTTGTGTGTCAGCTTTTATCCCTCCGGATCAGAGAATGTCCAGTTCCATTGCCTCAAAACACCACTCACATCTACAATTACTCCTAGTTTCAAATAAAAACTAACAGTGTCAGCTCCCCTTAGTATGTATCGTGATCGTGACGGAGACAATAAAAGTGAAAAAAAAAAGGTAACTTTCACAAGTCCTGCAAATGCACACCGTCTGTTACAGCTGTTACAGCTCACTACTGAAAACAGTAAATACAGGAGACAGGATCGAACCGGGGACTCTTGATTATAAGTTGGCAAATCTTACTGCTACACCACGGAAGCTGTTGTATTGCCCTTGAACCTTTTGTGGAAGTGTTTATTTGATCTTTGGACTTCAGGCTTCACACATTGTATAGTTTATGCCTACATTTTGTAACATTTATTACTAAAATATGAAAAAGTTTCTGTTTTAACAATGTGTTTACACAGATTACTGTAGAAACGGAACACATATGAAATGCATGTGTTCCAAATAACGATCTATTATTTCCACTCTAAAACTCCAGCAGTTCACTCCCAGATAATCAAGGCATGAGCTGGGAGAACTTAGTGAACGTTCTGCGACAGTGGGGGATGGAATAGCAGGCTGCTTGCTGTTTGTCTTAATCGGCACATGTACAGGACAAAAGACGCTGACGGAGAGGTGCGAACGGATTTAAGGTGGGCCGGATTTATGAGTTTTCACGTTGGCTCTGGTAATTCTAGTATTAATATCATTGAAAAATCAGAACAGAATCTTAAAAGAGGAAGCCAGCATTAAAGTGAAATCTGTGAATACCAAAATAAAAGCAGAAGAAAACATAAGTTACCTGGCATCAGAGTGTTTGCGTGTCTGGCAGCAGAACTGCAAACCCATAAGAATCAGAAAAGAAACCAGAAGGTTTACTTATTACTGGAGAAGCAAGAACAAAAAGATGGTGAGGGAGATAGAAATGCCAGAGTTTAAAGTGTCCCTGGGTTCAGAAGCTGAAACCATGAACATGAGGCACATATATGAGGCTCTTCATAAACTGGACATTGACTCATCAGTGGAAAAACTGGACAAGAAGAAGTAAGAAGGGAGAAGTGCTAGTGCCTCCAAAAGTGAGTGTCATTTCAATTTGTTAGGCTCCGAGATGGGGTTTTGATTACGTGGGGGAGACAATGTTCTTAGGATTGTTACTGTAGTGATTAAGAACTGATAATGAAATCTGGTCTGATCCTATTCATTGTGTCTTATTGTTCATATATATGAAAATAATGTATGAATTATGAAATTATATATTTGTGATGTGATCACAGAGGGGAGGACCACCCTCAGAAAGCACAATATGCCAGACTCTAAATGAATCAAAAGAAAGGAGTCAGTTAAACGGATAGTTAAAAAATAAAGTGAAAAACACGTCACAACACTATTATGGAGCCATTGCTGACAGATTCCACTGTGCACATATTGAAAATAGGAAGCAAATGTGCATTTTTTAAGATGTCTAAGGAAGTAAAGGCATTGATGAGCCTTCTCGATGATAGCTGTGATGTGTTGTGTAACCACGTCCGGTTGCTTAAAGTGTCTGACACTCAGCAGTATATTATGGTCTACATTCTGCTACATGAATACTATGACAAGTTGATTAGTTTTGCTGACATTATTGTCCTAGCACCACTTTGTCAGCAGGTAGAACCCTTTTCTGAAAACAGTCTCTGTTGCTTGTGATCAGGCCTACGAAGGTGGTATCATCAATAAAGGTAGTGATAGAGTTGAAGTTGTGTCTGGTCATAAAGTGAAAGTTTAAAAATATAAAATAAGCATTAAAAATGGACTCTGAGAACTACCCTGTGGGATATCAATGTTGGGGATCTTTGAGGAGGAAATGATAGTGTCAGTCTTCACATGTAGAGTTCTGTCAGTTAGCAAATCTAAAATCCAGTTGCAGAAGGTGACCTAATGTCCTACTAGAAGTCTGGGAACTTATTGATCTTCTTTTTGGTACCACTTATGTTGTTAAGAAAGTGATAAAAAGAATATACTGTACACACACAAAAATAGAGGATATACATTACTAATAATAATAATAACACATTTTATTTATTTGTAGGCGCCTTTCTAAACACTCAAGGACACCGAACAATAGACAAAACACAAATTATAAACAAAAGTTAAATACAAAAGTTAAAATCAGACAGAGCAATTGTAATCAAAGAGAAAAAGCAGTCCTAAAAAAATGAGTTTTAAGTTTAGATTTGAAAAGGGAAAATGATTCAATATTTCTAAGCTCAGGTGGTAGTGAGTTCCAAAGCTGGGGAGCAGAGCAACTGAATGCTCTGCTCCCCATAGTGGTAAGACGGACGAAGGGGACAGTCAAGTGGATGGAGGAAGAGGATCTAAGTGTACGGGAGGGAAAGGCAACATGGAAGAGGTCAGACAGATATGGAGGGGCAAGGTTGTGGATAACCTTAAAAGTTAGTAACACTGTATAAGTTAAAGAGCTATATATTTTGTGATGGTTTAAACAATAAAATGTTAAATCTCAAATTCAATATTGTATGTGGATGCTTTAATCTTTTCAATTTACATATTCAAGCTAAACAGCCGATACCTGAAAGAATTGTCAAACTGAACTGGAGTGAAGTGTATTCTGGGAAATCTGAAAGGCAAAGCAGGACCTTAGAATGTTTTGTATGAACAATCTGTTTGCAGCTTAGTGTAGCTCTTCATTTCCAAGGGAAAGTAACTTGGAGTTTGTGTGATAACTGTTCTGTGTTTTAAGAAACTGGAAAAATGTTAGTCGCGTTGTTGTTGGGCGGTAAGACAAGTGTGTGCACTTAATCTGGGCAAGAAGTAGTTGCCTTTTAGTAGATTTTTTTTAAGTTCAGTTTTTAGTTTAGTTTTAATTCAGGTGATTCTTTGTTGCGAAATGGTGTGTTTAGCTCATACGCTGCCTTTACGACACCTTGAGAGCTGGGCCGGTTCTAGACAGGCATATTTAAGGGGGCAGACAGAAATGTGAAGGGGGCACATGGTGGCGATGGAGGCTGGAAAGGGGTGGGGTGCTCTGGGTAACTGTTTTTGTCATGTAATTGGATTGCTCTTTATCAGGCCTCTACCCTAAGACCTGTCCAACTTGGGTGTCCCACCTGAAGGTTAAGCTTCTGCTGGTGTAGCTCTTAGGGTCACTGAGGCACGCAAACCCCCTGACCACGATAAGGTGGTAATCCCGCAGGTGGAAAACTGAAAAATAAAACAACAAAAAATTAAATATTCCTCATCAGATTATAACACAGTGCACCTTGTCACCTCATAGTGGCTTGTCCATCTGATGTCAAGCAGCCATTTTAGACAAGGTGCATCATGTTTATTGAGCACATAGTGGTGGTGAAAAAGGTTGTAGAGTGAACTAGATAGGCTAAAAAATCTTTTTGCACACGGCTCACTCTGCATGGCATGCACAAGCACTAAGTGCAGTTGGTGGTTGTAGCAGTGGATGTATGGGACATATCTGTCAAGACTCTTTTGGAGCAGAGCTTGTACACCACCTCTAACCCCACTCTTCACAGAAGCCCCATCATAACACTGGCTAAGTATCCTGTCAGCATTGTAGCCAGCATCAGAAAGGTGGAACAGCATCTCAGAGGTGATGTACTCTGCATCAAGTTGTTACAAGTCAAGCAACCCAATAAGATGCTCCTCTGGCATGGAATTTCTGACAAACCGTATTATCACATTGCACCTATCTCTGGTCCCATCACTTCTGAGGCAAAACCCTGCAGACTCAGCACTTTCATATTTTTTCCTGACCTCTCCAAGCATCATGTCAGCCAGTGTTTGGATAATTTCATTTTAGATATCCTTAGATGTGTATTTTGCATTTTATGGGACACCCTTAGCAATGCTTGCTAGCTTCTCATCCTTCTCTAAGGTATATTCCATCAGTTTTAGAAAAATACCTGAAGCAATGTCATCATCATTACCCGCTGCATCATGTCTCAAGGTTTCTGCAGTCCCACGGACCCCCAACTCATTTACACAGAGAAACCTTATAGCACTGCCAATACTCTTGACATACAGTAGTAATGGTTTTTTTCAAGTTGTGTTTTACCAACCAACATTTAATCCTCAGTCCCACCCCCGTGGCCTCTCTGCTTTTATGCTCAATCCAGATGGTTGAAGCATGCACATGGTTGTGGCTGGACACATGCCTCTGTAGCCTCTTGTCTCGATCAAGTGCTGCTTTCCAGTTGTTAAAACCAGTTAAGGTAAAAACTACATCCCTCTCATTAACAGTGCTGCCATATTTCCGACAGGGGAAACAGAAGCATGCGTCCCGCACAACAGAGTACTCCAGCCATGGTCGTAGTGCGGTACCAGGCAGGATTGAATGATCTTAATGTTGTACCACCTAATACACGTTTGGGGTAACTACCCAGTATTGGCTGGGATGGTGTATTGCCATTTAAGTCACTGGGTAGCTGAGCGGGTTGCTTTGGGGCAGCAATTGTTGGCAGAGGTACAGGAGAAGCAGTGCCTGTTGATGCCACAGGAGTAGACATGCTAGCTGCTGGTTCTGATGTACCAGCAGCAGCATCATTGCTACTGTTATTGGCACAAGCAGGAGCAGCGCCACACTTTAAAAGCTTGGAAAAAAGGATGCATCTCACAGCATTAACTTTCCCTTTGTGAGCTGCTGGAAGCTGGGGTGGAAAGTGAATAAGCTTTACTAAAATCGCTATGATTACATCAGTATATAAAATGAGAAAACTGTTGAGTGCAGAGTTGAAAGCTGGGACGGGGCTTTGTGTCGGGGTCTGACAGACCGACACAGGTCCTCCAGTCGGCTCTATGCAGCAGACAGGCTCAGAGTGGTGCTTGTGGGATCGAGAAAGAAACACTTCTCTACCAGACTGAAACTGTGAGAAGAACAATGGACTAGTCCGCCATTGACTGTACAAATATAGATGTATTTTTTATTTGTCGTTAAATATCTCACGAGTCGCTATGATTTTGACGACAGAGATTTGCTGCTTCCTCAAAACCTCCCGCTGTTGCGCAGCTCATTTTGCTCTGCCCTGCCTACTGAGAAACCTGACACCGGGTCATTTGCATACTGACAGTGATTGGATGTTTAGCTAGGGGGAGGGTAAGGGGGGAATCTCTGCCTAGTGTTGTGTGAGCTGCGGACAAACAGAGCACAAAGGGAAAGAGCGAACAAGAGGTGAAATCTATCATCTCATTTGTGCCTTTTCCAGTGGATTTTCAGCTACTGTAGTAGAACTTGTCCATATTCAGTTTGTGGGTAATCTATTATTTTCTTTCTCAACTTCTAAAAGTTTGATTTAAGGGGCAGGACGTTTGTTTAAGGGGGCATTGCCCCCTCTTGCCCCAGCATAGAGCCAGCCCCGCTTGAGAGGAGCCAAAGACATGTAAATAACAACATTTATTGCTATGGTACATTTTCATGAACAGGATGTAGCCTCACAAGATGTAAAAAAATAGTTACAAGAAAAGAAAAACAAATTAAACTTAGATAAGAATAATAATGAATAAATAATATACAAAAATAAATCAATTCACACTTAAATAAATAAATATACTGTATATCTAGTAGGAAAGTAGAGTTCTTATGTATAGTAGTGTCTAAACTTGAGTCTGATGATAAGGCGAGATGGTTGGGGAGAACAAAAAAAAAAGCCAGGTAAGCTGAAGAAAAAAACAATCTGCAGGCGTTCCAGGCCCAAAAACTGCCCAGCCTAGCCTACCTAACATAAGTCTTCTTAAGTCTCTCTTGATTGTTTTCTAGAATTTCCTCTGAAGGATGTGATGCAGTGGGTCTTGTGGAAAGCTGAGGCATCTGCTATCATTCGAACATCATAGGCAGCTCACAGAACTTGGATCAGCTGGTGATAGTGTTGTAAAAATAGAAAAGAAAGCAGAGAAAAGTAGAGATTAACAATAATCGCAAGTAAATGAAGAATATGATAACGCTTTGCAGGAACAAAACTAAAATGTAGTTAAAAAAAAAAAATTAAATGTGGGCTTTTAAAGTTTTGGAGTTTTTTTAAATGTTTCACAGAGTTACCCTGTCATATCTTTATAGTTAAAGTATTCCATATTTTTGGTGCATAACAATAAAAGGCTGCTTCACCACTTCTTTTATGCTTAGCTCTTGGAATAATAAATGGACCACCATGAGAAGATCTAATGTTACGACTTGGAGTGTAGGGGGACAAGCATTCCAAAATACCGGAAGGAGTCAGATTATTTAAAGCTTTATATACTACTAAGCCTGTGGTCCTAGAATCTATTGAAATCATCAGAAAATAAACTGAAATGTAGAGATGTCAGATAATTGAAAGGAACTACTTTGGGCATCTTTCTCCTAGGAGGTTTCATTTTGCTGACGTGTAAAACGTGTGTATTAGTGGGAGAGGGAAAGTAAAAGGGATACCATTTTGCAGATGTTAGCAGTTAAGCGACTTTGTCCTTCTTCTGAAGTTTCAGTTTGTTGATGTGCTCACCTTGCTTATGTTATTAATGGCTAAGCAAGTTGTCTGTTTCCTCGGAGGCGGAGCCTTTACTCCGACTCCACCTCTCTCTTCCGGGGTTTAGGTTTTCAAGTGAAGACATATTATCTATATTCTGGAAACTATAATCTGTCACTGAATGAAGAATGCATGAACTTACCTAGGTTTTATAATTCTTTGTATTCCTTAAATGTGCAGCTATTGGTTATTATGCTAACATATATATGTTTTAAGCAAAAGCTTAAACTTAATGTCTATGATTATTGATAACTAGTAATGCCAAGTGCTGATTAATTATTCCCTGTCTAGCTGAGGTTCCTTAACAGCACAAGGGGACACCTTTGTGAAGACCTCTATTGGTGGTAAACTGGACTAAAGTAAAAGAGTGAAAAGACAGCCCCAGTCAGCCAAAAGTATTCCATCAGAGGTCCTTAAGGTTTTTATATATATACTAGCAAAATACCCACGCTTCGCAGCGGAGAAGTAGTGTGTTAAAGAAGCAATGAAAAAGAAAAGGAAACATTTTGAAAATAACGTAACATGATTGTCAATGTAATTGTTTTGTCACTGTTGTGAGTGATGAGTGTTGTTGTCATATATATATATATATATATATATATATATATATATATATATATATATATATATATATATATATATATATATTTACACACACACATAAACATATATATATATACACATATCTATACATATACACATATATACATATATATATATATCTACATATATACACTGTAATGGATGGCCGGCCATTTATCCCGGCCAATACCCCCAAGCCGCCAGGTGGAGCCCTCCTTGCAGCGTGGAGGTCCCCAGAAGACCAGCAGGGCATCATGGACATTGGAGTTTTTATGCAAAGCCCTGCTGGATGCCGTGGGGCCACAGGAGGGAGCTGCAGGGAGGACCGAGGGCTTTTAGTGCCCTGTGACCCGGAGGTTCGTCACAGGAAGAGCGGCGGACTTCGGGTTGAAGAAAGGGACTATTTACCCTGACCCGGAAGGGAAAAGGACTTGTGGACTATTGGGCAGAAACACTTCCGGGTCAGGAGGTATAAAAGGACTGTGGGAACTCCCACACAACGAGCTGAGCTGGGTGGAAGGGTGGCAACGCGTCTGGGAGCTGGAGGATTGGTTTATTGTTTATTATTGAGTATTATTGTGAGTTATATGAGTATTGTGGAGGAGAGTGTGCTTTGTACACTGTGGAAGAAAAATAAAGTCGATTTGAGGACTTTTACCTGGTGTCTGGAGTCGTGGACAGGGGTTCAAGGGAGCGAGGCGCCCCTATCGTTCACAGTGGCGTGGCGGCAGGATACTCTAGCGTCGTTTGCAGAGGACCTGAAACAAAAATTTCTGTGGGAAACGAACCCCGAGAAGACTGCGGAATCAGGAATCACCACAGCATCGCCAAAACCCGAAAAAACCGAGTCCAAAATGGGAAAGAAGAAGGGCAAGCAAAGCGACAACGCCAGCGGGAGTGCCGTAGGTGCAATGGCGGCGCTTCGGGAGGAGTTAAGGAGAGGCCTTACAAGTCGGAGAAACCTCCAGGAAGCAACGATCCCTCTAAGGTATGCGTGCGGGAGCGACTTTAAAATCCTTTATTGTTTCTCACCTTGTCCCGTGCATGTACCTTGGAGATGACCACCTGGAGGCTCCGAGGGAAAAGGAGACTGCCCGAAGACGACGGCCTTCTCTTGTCGAAGCCAGAGCACCTAGAAATCGACTTCCGCATGATGGCAGCCGACGAGGGACACGGTAGCAAACCCGTGCATCCTGGGAAGGAGGAGCTCCAGCGTCCTGCTGTTTGCACCTTCAAGCCCGAAGAAACGGACTTGGTCTTTCCGAAGGGAAGGGGAGGCGGGCGAGGCCTCGCTCAAACCACAAGAAGGTAAGGAGGGTCGGGAAGTAGCTGATCGGGATGTCGCTAAAGTATTAAAGACAGACCGCAGTTTGCGAAGAAGGCAACTCGACCCTCCGAGAACTCCAAGTCCCAGAAGCCTCCGCGAGACCGTCAGAGCACGCGTGCCTGAAGCGGGCGTGCTCATTGGCTCCCGGTCGGCAGGTAACACGAACGAGGAAGAGAGTGTTCTGCCGGTCGAAATTAATAATTATATAAACTTACGGAGCTCGAAAACTAATGAGCCCGTAGGCGAGTATTTTGCAGGTCCTGGCGACCATTGAAAAGATCGTCGGGGATTTGGGAGCGGCAGCCAGAGAGCCGTTGGAGAAGGGGAGGGCCTACGTGCGGCGATTTGGTGAGGAGCCTCCCGTAATGAATGATCGCGATACAGGTAAGCGAGACCCGTATCGTATATAATAGAGGGACGCTGTGATCCGGCCCGCGTTTAATAAGTAGTGGGTGCCAATACGCGTACCCTACAAAGAGGTGATACGTTAACGAGTGGTCGGCGGAAGGGCTAATCGATCCGGGGCAGCTAGACAGTGCTGACTCGGGCGAGGCAGCCCTGAAGACGCCGCCGTAATTTATAAAAGTAAAGGGGTGCAACAGTAAAGGGTCTCTCTTTACTTAATAGAGAGACTCAGACTGTGGACAAGCCCAGATTAAGCAGGAGATCCCGATAATAAAACGGGGGTCTCCTGACAAGAAAGGGAAAGAAGCAAAAAGAGAAAAAGCACCAGTAGAGGCGGCAGGGGGTTCTCTCCCAGCAAAAGGCGGACCTAACAGTTCCTTATTGTTTTCAGTCCCGTAGGGGAAGAATACCAGGAGGACAGAGGCAATGTTACGGGTGCTGAAGGTTGGGCCATATTTGGCGGAACTGTCCTTGGAGAGAGGGGGACAAGAGGTCAATTTGGAATAATATTCCCCCTAGGTTCTCCAGGGACCAAGATGTTCGTTTTAATCAAGGCTCAACCAGGACGTCCTCTTGGAGGAAGACTTCCCTCTCGGGGCAGGCCGCTCCGAATAATAATTCGTCGCTGGGGGGGGAATACTGTAATGGATGGCCGGCCATTTATCCCGGCCAATACCCCCAAGCCGCCAGGTGGAGCCCTCCTTGCAGCGTGGAGGTCCCCAGAAGACCAGCAGGGCATCATGGACATTGGAGTTTTATGCAAAGCCCTGCTGGATGCCGTGGGGCCACAGGCGGGAGCTGCAGGGAGGACCGAGGGCTTTTTCGTGCCCTGTGACCCGGAGGTTCGTCACAGGAAGAGCGACGGACTTCCGGGTTGAAGAAAGGGACTATTTACCCTGACCCGGAAGGGAAAAGGACTTGTGGACTATTGGGCAGAAACACTTCCGGGTCAGGAGGTATAAAAGGACTGTGGGAACTCCCAGACAACGAGCTGAGCTGGGTGGAAGGGTGGCAACGCGTCTGGGAGCTGGAGGATTGGTTTATTGTTTATTATTGAGTATTATTGTGAGTTATATGAGTATTGTGGAGGAGAGTGTGCTTTGTACACTGTGGAAGAAAAATAAAGTCGATTTGAGGACTTTTACCTGGTGTCTGGAGTCGTGGACAGGGGTTCAAGGGAGCGAGGGCGCCCCCTATCGTTCACAACACATACATATACACACACACATAAATACATACACACATACATACATACACAAACAAATACATATATATATATACATACATACACAAACAAATACATATATATATATACATACATACACACACACATATATAAACATATACATACATATCTACATATATACACACACAGCTATTTCGTATCAGTGCAATACGCTGCTTGTTAAAACGGATAACTCCGCTCTTACGTGCAAGTCTGCGTGGATATTATGAACTATAGTATTTGTTCAAGTTCTATTTAAATTTTAAATAGAAGGAATTTTTATTTAGTCGACAGAAATATCTTTGGTAGGAATGGTAAAAACAGACAGGAATATTATTCGTGAATAAATCAACTCAAACCTTAAACAACTTATAATATTTTGCTCTCCATAAAAATATATCCTGTCTAAATTATACAAGTTAGAAATAAAGTAAACGTTAAAAGAACAAACATTCAAATTTCTTTACTCTTATGTAATTTTATATAAAAATAAACTTAGATTTTAAATATCCCAAAAGATTTTGCTCTCCATAAAAATATATCCTGTCAAAATTATACAAATTCAAATATGAACATGCTGCATAACAAAACCTAGAAATATAAATAAAATGTGTTCCTTTCAGCAATAACAAATCAAATCATTCAGTTGTCTTTGCTCATATGTCATTTTAGAGCTGGACGCCTGGCATCTTTTTGGCACAGGTTCGTTTCTGTTTGGTGTGAGGTTCTGTGTTGTGGAGATTCTCAGGATGGATTGCAGGTGCTCATCAGTGAGGCGACTCCTGTGTGCTGTTTTGTTAGTCTTTATCACTGAGAAGAGCTTCTCACACAGATATGTGCTACCAAACATGCACAAGGTTCGAGCCGCATGTAGACGGACTTTTTGTTCTTCAAAGTCACCAAAGCGCCGTGCAAACTCAGTGCGCTCAGTTTATCAGCAAAGTGCGTATTTGGGAACACCGTAGTGACGACTTGGTTTAACATTACTTGGCAACAGGGAAAGTGGGGCAAATGCACTGGTGCATTTGTGTCTCCCATAAAAGCAGCTTCACTTGAAATCACTTTGTGATTGTGCACGGTAAAACGTCCGCTGAAGTGTCAGATTCTTATTTAATTATTCTGCTTTCTGTATCTTCTGCATTGCATTCAGGTTACCCTGATGTTTTGTCTCATAGTGCCGTTTTAGATTAAATTCTGTAATTACAGCCACATTAGCTCCACAAATGAGACACACGGGTTCAGTAAACATATACTCAGCCTCCCATCGGTTTTTAAAGGCTCTATTTTCAGAATCAACTTTTCTCTTCAGCATCGTGTGAGCTAGCTTCAATAACTTGCAGCATCATAAGGTAGACTTGATTAACGCGTAAGTGTTCGGCAAGGCAGCTGAAGCGCTGCATTATGGGATCTGTAGTTTATTGTGTTACCAGCGCTTCATATACCGGGCTTTAATAACAATAATACAGTATATAAAATGATCTCGGGCGGATATAATTACGCCGGGCGGATGTGGCCCGACCCTTGAGTTTGACACATATGGACTAAATAGAACTTGAAAAGATATATTTTTCAAATGTGATCGCGCAATTCAGATAGAGTTGACGCAAGACTACAGCCTGCATGCCTCAATAAGTCATCCCCTCGCTCTTACTTTTTACCGTTCATCTAATGAATACACTGAGTATGGCTTTACCAAAACAATCATTGATGGCGAATAAAGTATCCATTATTCGAGTATGTAGATCGGGTATATATATATATACATATATATATACCAGCGTATCAGCGAGAAGTAGTGTGTTAAAAAGCTAGAAAAGAAAAGGGAACATTTTAAAAATAACGTAACATGACTGTCAATATACAGTATTTGTTTTGTGAGTGTTACTGAGTGTTGCTGTCATCAAGGATTTGATTATCATTATTTCTTTCAATCAGGTTCGTATTTGTAGGATGTGTTGTGTTCAAGTTACATTCCGTGTTTGTCAATCGTTGTAAAGATGACAGGTTTCATTCATCGATTCGTTTCTTACTGCATCAATAAACAGCTCGTCTTCTTCTTTATCTGAGACCTGACACACTGCATGCACGGGTTTTTACACTGTCTTCCTTTAGCGGGACATTGACTTTTTCCAACGTGTGCTTTGTTTTGGATTTATGAATATGCTTGTATGTATCAGACGCTTCATATTTTTGCTGCCTTTTCAATTGTGTAATTCGGTTTTGTTCAGCGCTCTTTGGAACTGTTGCTTTTATCTGTGCACTCGTCAGTTCACGTGAGCCACTCGGTGTACATGCATCGAAGGTTCCCAGCTGTGCTGGTGCCATCTCGTGCTATGTCCATGGCTGTATTTAATGTTACCTTAGTCCTGGCACTTAAAACTTTCTCTCGCAGTTTAAGCTGAGTTTGTGTCAAACACCACCCTGACCATCTCATCTTCCTCTGCATAAGCACAGTCCTTCACCCGTGAATATTTAGTGGGAGTTTGCTATTGGATTGCCGCTGACGGACGGCCTTATATGGGCAGGCACTAAATTACAAACGCCAGCGCAGCCTGTCTATGAACTTAATTTAAAGTGTAGGTTTACATCGTGCTTTGTTTCGAGTAGCAGAACTCATGAATATGGTTGTATATGTCACTTTCTTTCGCTTCTTATTGTTTAGCTGCCTTCTCAATTATATAATGCATGTTTTCTTCAGCTTTTGAGGTCTTCCTGGTTTTCTATGTACTGCGTGATTACGTGGGAGGCGTGATGATGTCACACGAAACTCCGCCCACGGCGTTGAAGCTCATCTCCATTACAGTAAATGGAGAAAACTGCTTCCAGTTATGACCATTACGTAGAATTTCGATATAAAACCTGCCGAACTTTTGTAAGGAAGCTGTAAGGAATGAACCTGCCAAATTTCAGCCTTCCACCCACACGGGAAGTTGGAGAATTAGTGATGAGTCAGTGAGTGAGTGAGTCAGTGAGTGAGTGAGTGAGTGAGGGCTTTGCCTTTTATTAGGATAGATTATTTGGCCAAATAATTCTAGTGCATTACAGGTCTGCAATTGTATATGTGATATATATATCACATCACTCACTCACTCACTGACTTATCACTAATTCTCCAACTTCCCGTGTAGGTAGAAGGCTGAAATTTGGCAGGCTTATTCCTTACAGCTTACTTACAAAAGTTGGGCAGGTTTCATTTCGAAATTCTATGCATAATGGTCATAACTAGAAGCTATTTTTCTCCGTTTACTGTAATGGAGTTCAGCTGGAAAGCCGTGAGGGGCGGAGATTCATTTGACTTCATCATGCCTCTCACGTAATCACGCATTACGTAGAAAACCAGGAAGAGCTACAAAACGCGCTGAAGAAAACATGCATTATATAATTAAGAAGGCAGCGAAACAATTAGAAGCGAAGTGACATATAAAACCATATTCAGCGGCTCACGTGAACTGACACAGTGTGCAGACAAAAAGCAACAGTTCCAAAGAGTGCTGAACAAAACTGAATTACACTGCTACACTCAAATAGACAAACCACATGCCGTGGCGCAATAGTAGAGCCTTCGCCTGTAGCGCAGACGTCCGAGGTTTGATTCCCGACAGGGGATGCACTAAGTATGTACGCGCGCTTCTCGATTCATTTTAACATCGCGTCCCCTTGGTTTGAGACATATGAAAACACATGCGGTTAACGCAGAAATACAGATCACCTATTGAAGCTTTCTCCCTAAATAATAAAAACCATCATTTAAAAACTACATTTTGTGTTTACTTGTGTTATATTTGACTAATGGTTAAATGTGTTTGATGATCAGAAACATTTTGTGTGACAAACATGCAAAAGAATAAGAAATCAGGAAGGGGGCAAATAGTTTTTCACACCACTGTATATATATATATATATCACAGCGACACTCATAACAGTGACAAAACAATTACATTGACAATCATGTTATGTTATTTTCAAAATGTTTCCTTTTGTTTCTCTTTCCATCTTTAACACACTACTTCTCCGCTGCCAAGCTATTTTGCTATATTATTTTGCTATATATATATATATATAGATATGGGAACAACACTCATATCAATGACAAAACAATTACATTAACAATCATGTTACGTTATTTTTTAAATTTTTCCTTTTCTTTTTCATACCTTGTTTAACACACTACTTCTCCGCTGTGAAGCGCCGGTATTCTGCTAGTATACTAATAAAAGGCAAAGCCCTCACTCACTCACTCACTCACTCACTCACTCATCACTAATTATCCAACTTCCCGTGTAGGTAGAAGGCTGAAATTTGGCAGGCTTATTCCTAACAGCTTACTTACAAAAGTTGGGCAGGTTTCATTTCGAAATTCTATGCATAATGGTCATAACTAGAAGCTATTTTTCTCCATTTACTGTAATGGAGTTCAGCTGGAAAGCCGTGAGGGGCGGAGTTTCGTTTGACTTCATCACGCCTCTCACGTAATCACGCATTACGTAGAAAACCAGGAAGAGTTACAAAAAGCGCTAAAGAAAACATGCATTATTATAATTAAACTTACAAAAGTTAAACAGGTTTCATTTCGAAATTCTACACGTTACGGTCATAGCGATTCGATAGCGATTCGACAACATCCGCCATGTTGAACTTTCTTATTTATGGCCCCATCTTCACGAAATTTGGTAGGTGGCTTCCCTGCGCTTACCAAAACTGATGTACGTACTTATTTCGGTGGTATGACGCCACTGTCGGCCACAATATTGAACTTTCCAACGTCACTAATTCTCCAACTTCCCGTGTAGGTAGAAGGCTGAAATTTGGCAGGGTCATTCCTTACAGCTTACTTACAAAAGTTAAGCAGGTTCATTTCGAAATTCTACGCGTAATGGTCATAACGGTCAACAACGTCCACCATGTTGAACTTTCTTATTTATGGCCCCATCTTCACGAAATTTGGTAGGCGGCTTCCCTGTGCTAACTGAAACCAATGTACGTACTTATTTTGGTGGTATTATGCCACTGTCAGCCGCCATATTGAACTTTTCAACGGTCTTTGTTACTTATGGGCCCATCTTCAAGAAATTTGGTACGCGGGTTCCCAACGCTAACTGAATCCTACTTATGTACATATATACGTCCATAGCTTGTAGCTCGGTCACCGTGTGAGGCGGCGTTGGGTCCCCCATCCTAACGCCTCCCACGTTGTTGGCTGCCTGCCTATATAAGACCGTCCATCTCTCCGGTCTCTACATTCCCTTCCTTGCTTCGCCACGAGATTCACGTCTCCCTACTGATAACTACAGCCTTTTTGTTTAATCCACGGCTTCTCCGCTGTTTTATTGTTTGTTTATTACAATTATAGTTATTGTATAGGTATTTTAGACTTACTTTACATTGCTCAGGTACCCATTTCCTTTATCATTTCAACCCCCATTACCATGTCTATCGATGATCACTATCGATCAAAGAACTGTCACTTACTGAGTGGTTTCCATGCCCGGAGATAGCACCTACCTTTTCCATTCTCTTTGTTACATATTGCACGGCCATATCATGCTCACTCTTGATATCCGGAGGAACATTGTGTCTTATGTATTGAATGACTGGGAAAGGTTCAAGGTGTGGACTGATTTCAGTACAGGAGATAATTAGACTACACAGGAGCACTATAAGAGTGAAATGCTTAAGCCCTTCACCTATGGTTCTGCATGTGAGTTGATGGCTGCCGCTGAATTGTTCGGTTGTTGCTTTCAAGTGTACCGAAATGGCCAAATATTTTACACCTTTCGACAACGCCAATGCCTCTTAAACATCTTAGATTCACAGGTGACGATTTCAGTAGTGGACACTTTGATGTTTATGAATGTTTAAACTCTCAAAAGTTGGATGTGATTTTATCGATGAAACCGGTTGTGTGCTTACAACGCTTGACAGATGCCAAATGTCACTTCAACACAACAAATCCTGCAAATACTGTCGTAATTGAAGCAAACCATGAAACTCAAACCGATTATGACAGCAGCAATCCAAGCTGTGAGATTTGAGACAAGATTACTGTTCACATGGCCAACTGTAAGTTACATGCTCAAGAGTAAGCTCAGCGCACAGCTTGGTCATGTTACAACCGGAGGGCCGAAGTGACAACATGGTATACAAAGAGATCCTTAACCAATAATTATTGGCATATTTTCCCAGTTTAAAAAGGTTTAATTTTCTTCTTAATAAAAATTTTAATGCAGTACTTTTGCACTTTCTGGCGACAGGTATTTTACTAGTATATATATATATATATATATATATATATATATATATATATATATAGTAAACAGGGGGGCTGAATGCACCCCTTGAAGACATGGACGCTCCTCCAAAACCCCCTCTTAAACGCTGGTACAATGGGAATAAATACAGTTTACCTCCTCTTTGATCCCTTGCTTGTTGGACTGGTGCTGTTACTCTGTCGCGTGATATACTTCTTGAGCGGTGCTTTGCATACTTAAAAGCCTGAACAGCACCTGTCCTCTTTGGCTCTTTGCTTTGTCTCTCTCTCCTCCTCCAGACATCCTCTGCTCCTGTTGGGGGTCCCACTCCTGACGTGCACCCCTATGATGAGAAAAATGTTTTTGTATTCTTTTAATTGAGAGACGGAACTGTCACCTCTGTCTTCACATGGAGTTTGTTTTACTTTTGAAAGAGGCATATGTTCGTTTGAAGTGTTTGAATAAAGTTCCTGTTTCTACAATCTCCTGTGTTTATGTGCAAATCTGTGACCCAAGCGTGACAAGTGGTACCAGGAGTGGTTGCACAGATGGATCCTCAAGATGATGTGAATTTTCTGGGTCTGGCTAAGGGCTATGTGATTTGCTAATGGAAACTGGACCTGGATCACCCTGTTTGTGCTCAGTTGAAGGATTTAATTCATCTCATTCATAGCTGGTTTAAGGGGGGCTAGATCGAGTCGATTGTGGAGAAAGTAGCCAGTGATGTGGTACTGGAGAAGATTCCTGAAGTTCTCCGGGACAAGTTTTTTCATCACGATGTTGACTCATTCTCCACTTTTGACAAACAACTGGAAGGCTCCCAGGCTGCTTGGAGACAGTGTGGTGCATTTGCTTCGCCAGGGGCACACTCTCAACCTGCCCAAGATTGTCGCAATAAACAGCGGGCTCAGGTCCCTGAACATCAAGTTTCCTCAGATAGGCCATCCTGGGCTCCCGTTGTTACCGATATGACCACATCTGGAGAGGCTCCTGGTCGTAGACACCGCCATGCGTATTTCTGCAGTAGTGCCAAGCGCAGATGTTTTCGATTTGATGAGGTCGGCTACCTCGCCAGAGAATGTCGCCTCTCTTTTGCTCGGTCCTTGGAGGTCATCTTAGCCGAGGTGTGTTGCTCCCATGTTCGTTCTACTTCACTGAAAATGACTTAATGATCTCCGTGATGTTAGCGGGCCACGAGATCCCTGACTTGTTGGACTCAGGTAGTGACCTTTGTGTTGTCAGACGTGACTTCCTCAGCAGTACGTCCCCTTGTAGCAGTGAGACTGTGGACATATGCTATATACATGGGGATGTTAAGGAATATTAGACTGCGCTGCTTCCTTTAAAATATAAGGGTCGGAACTTTAAAGTTTGAACTGCCATTTCAAATTCCTGCCCATGGCCTTTGCTGATTGAGTTTGGGGCACAAGCCCTAGAGCCCCCTGTCATCATGAACGAAGGGGAGGAATCGGTGGCTTTCGGAGAAGGCCTCGAGCCCCAATTGGACATTGAACCCAATATTTCCAGTAAAACCGGGAGTGACTCCTCCAATTTCCTAGAGCGGCTGGCTGGTCCATCTACAACTTCTAAACTTGCAAAAGCCTCTGAGCACAAACCGAGCATTAGCGAGCAGATGGATTTCATGCGCTTGCAGCATGTTGATAGCTCATTGGAATATGTGTTTAAACAGGCTTGTTCCGCTAGTGACTCCTATTACCAAGAGTGTGCGATGGAAGGCTTGAAAACCCTACTTTTTCTCTAGAAAGGCGGCTACCTTTTTAGAGTGATTTCAGATCATTTAATGGGTGAATTTATTGAACAGTTAATTGTTCCTAAATTACAAAGGGATATTCTTTTGCAGTTATCCCACTCTCATATCTTGGGTGGGCACCTGGGGGCTGATAAGACTAGAGATCATTTATCAAAATGATTTTATTGGCTGAATATGGGCACAGACATTGAACGATTCTGTAGTTTGTGTCCTGACTGCCAGATCTTTTCTGTTTATAAACCTCCTCGGGCTCCCCTTTCTCCTATGCCTATTTTGGATATTCCTTTTCAACGGGTAGAACTAGATATTGTTGGCCCTCTTCCTAAGAGTAAAAATGGCTATCAATATATTCTTGTGTTGGTTGACTATGCAACGCGATATCCTGAAGTAGCTGCTTTGAAAAAAGCCAATTCTTCCGCTGTTGCCAAAGCTCTGTGTGAGATTTTTACTCGTATTGGCATTGCTAGTGAAATTTTAACTGATCACGGCACACCTTTTACTTCTCGCGTGATGAAACAATTGTGTGACAGCCTTGCTATTAACCCTTAAACTGCCACATACTTGGGGGTTAATGCACCCCTTGACACCAAATATCCTTTTTACTGCACTTTTTAACTAAACATCACAATTCACAAAGAAAATATAGTGAGAAGTCAAGCAAAATGACACATTTTATTGGCTAACTAAAAAGATTACAATATGTAAGCTTTCAATGCAACTCAGGCCCCTTCTTCAGGCAAGATGTGATTACATCTTTTCTAACAATAAATAAAAAACAGGTGGATGACAAAAAAACAATAGCATATATATTTGCTGGTGACTTGTTTGATGCAAGAAAAAATTTATATGCAGGGAAATATTTTGTAAGTTATAAAAATGGAAACATCTTTTAGATTATTACTGCATACTCCTTGGTTTCTTAATGGGCACATCACTCATCATCTTAGAGAAACACAAGATCAGGCCATTCTATACAGTTTAGCCGATGCATTCATATCAAATTCATATCACCCCAACATTTTCAAAATTTATCAAGAAATGAATTAAAAGTTGCCAAGCTGTCACTATGGACTACACCTTTTGGGAGCTTGCTCCATGAATCTGACAGGTCCTCATGTGAAAAAATATGTTTCAGACATTTGTGTTAAATTTACCTTCAACTTGAAGAGCACATTTTAACTTGCAGTTTCTAACCTTTCTTATTCCCTTAATGGTCATAATCTCCTCCTGTAGTCCAAGAGAAACCTCTTCCACCATGGTCAGTTGTTCTGTGTGCTTAACTCACTTTTGTACCCATCTTTACACTCCTCCCTGAATTTTTGTGAGTAAGAAAGCATTAATCTTAACCAAAAAAGGAAACCCATTTGTTGTAGGTAGGTTTGACCACCCTAACCCACTCTCTCTCACCTCAGAGTACTGCATCCTCCACCCATCCTTCTGCTGATACCAGCATAGGAGGGAGTTTTTCCACACCCACAATTATAGCAGCCCAGGTAAGCAGAAAGCTGAGGAGACTTTGTGCCAGCAAAGCAGTGGGTCCAGATGGAGTATCGCCATGACTTTTGAAGGCCTGTGCGCTGGAGCGGGGGAGTCCTATACAGTGCATCTTCAACCTGAGCCTGGAACAGGGGAGAGTCCCGAGGCCTTGGAAAACATCTTGCATAACCCCTGTCCCAAAGGTATCACGTCCTAGTGAGCTGAATGACTTGAGGCCTGTCGCCCTGACATCACATGTGATGAATACCATGGAGCGGCTGCTACTTCCACCACCTGAGGCCACAGGTCCTCCATGTCCTCGACCATCTGCAGTTCACATACCAGGAGAAGGTGGGAGCGGAGGATGCCATCATCTACATGCTACATCGATCCCTCTCCCACTTGGACAGAGGCAGTGGTGCAGTAAGAAAATGATATTTCTGGACTTCTCTAGTGCCTGCAACACCATCCAACCTCTGCTCCTTAGGGACAAGCTGACAGAGATGGGAGTAGAGTCATACCCAGTGGCATGGATCATGGACTATCTTACAGACAGACCCCAGTATGTGCGTCTCGGGAACTGCAGGTCTGACATTGTGGTCAGCAGCACAGGAGCGCCACAGGGGACTGTACTTTCTCTGGTTCTGTTCAGCCTATATAGATCGGACTTCCAATACAACTCGGAGTCCTGCCACATGAAAAAGTTCGCTGACGACACTGCTATCGTGGGCTGCATCAGGAGTGGGCAGGACAACATTAGTTGCCTTTTTTGTTTAGACCTAATTTTACAAATCCCATAGATAGATAGATAGATAGATAATTACTTTATGTGTTCTCAGAAGATCTTTAAATATAAAATTACATACATACATAGAAAGTAAATAAATAAATATACACACACACTTTGGTTTTAACACACACCGGAATGTCTGTAAAGCAGGAAAATTATAAAGAAAGAAAACTTCTAACTTGGCAGTCCCAGTTAATAATAAATAATGATACATTTTTTCAGTGAAGCATTGTACAGGCTGTTCTTATAAAGGATCCACCATCATGTTTCTTGACACACTTGTGCTGAATAATTTGTTTGGCTGAAAGTCCTCAGTGTCGCTGAGAGAGGATGTGCAGCATTGTTCATAATGGCTTTCTGATTTGTTTAAATTTTCTCCTTCGCTAAGACATCCAGGGGGTCCAGAGTGTATCCTGTATCTGAGCCTGTCCTTTTAATTAGTGTACTGATTTGATGGGGACTCTCTTGAAGTAATGTTGCCAACCCAGCACACCACAGTGTAGAAAATTGCACTGGCCATCACAGAGTTATATAAGATACTAGCAAAATACACGCGCTTTGCAGCGGCGAAGTACTACCTTAAAATTTTTATTAAGAAGAAAATTAAACCTTTTTACACTGAGGGAAAATATACCAATAATTATTTGTTAAGGATCTCTTTGTATACCACATTGTTAGTTCGGCCCTCAGGTTGTAATATGACCAAGCTGTGCGCTGAGCATACTCTTGAGCATGCAACGTACAGTTGGCCATGTGAACAGTAATCTTGTCTCAAATCTCACAGCTTGATTTGCTGCTGTCATAATCGGTTTGAGTTTCATGGTTTGTTTCAATTACGACAGTATTTGCAGGACTTGTGTTGAAGTGACATTCGGCATCTGTCAAGCGTTGTAAGCGTTGGGATGGGGGACCCAATGCTGGCTCACACGGTGACTGAGCTGCAGGCTATGGATGTATATATGTACATAAGTAGGATTCAGTTAGCGTCGGGAACCAGCGTACCAAATTTCTTGAAGATGGGCCCATAAATAAGAAAGTTGAACATGGCCGACGTTGTCGACCTATATGACCGTTACGCATAGAATTTTGAAATGAAACCTGCTTAACTTTTGTAAGTAAGCTGTAAGGAATGAGCCTGCCAAATTTCAGCCTTCTACCTACACGGGAAGTTGGAGAATTAGTGACGTTGGAAAGTTCAATATGGCGGCCAACAGTGGCGCATACCACCGAAATAAGTACGTACATCGGTTTCGGTCAGCGCAGGGAAGCCGCCTGCCAAATTTCGTGAAGATGGGGTCAGCCTTCTAGCCACACGGGAAGTTGGAAAATTAGTGACATTGGAAAGTTCAATATGGCAGCCGACAGTGGCGTCATACCACCGAAATAAGTACGTACATGAGTTTCAGTTAGCACAGGGAAGCCGCCTACCAAATTTCGTGAAGATGGGGCCATAAATAAGAAAGTGCAACATGGCGGACGTTGTCGACCGTTATGACCGTTACGTGTAGAATTTCGAAATGAAACCTGCTTAACTTTTGTAAGTAAGCTGTAAGGAATAAGCCTGCCAAATTTCAGCCTTCTACCTAAACTGGAAGTTGGAGAATTAGTGATGAGTCAGTGAGTGAGTGAGTGAGTGAGTGAGTGAGTGAGTGAGTGAGTGAGGGCTTTGCCTTTTATTAGTATAGATAAAACATGTCACTCCCACATTAAGGAATTTGGTCCATTATATAGGACACCACAGGCTCATCCACCTGCATATCTCTGAGTTTACTTCTTGACAGAGATGGCTGGATGGTATTGAAGGCACTTGAGAAATCAAAAAAACCTAATCATCACAATTCTGCCAGCTTTCCCCAGGTGAGAATAATCCTTGTGGAGCAGATAGATAATTGCATCCTCTACTCCAATCTTTATCCGATAGGCAAACTGCAGTGGGTCCATGTGGTCTACCTCAAGACCAATATAGTCCAAGACCAGTCTCTCAAAGGTCTTCATAACGTGGGACATAAGTGCCACTGGTCTGTAGTCATTAGGTAAAGAGGCACTTGCCTTCTTTGGAACAGGAACAATGCCGGAAGGTTTCCACAGCAGTGGTATTTTCTAAATGTAAGGCTTCTGAAGAATAACAAAACCTTCAAAGATGCTTTAATATCAATTAAAACAATCTTAAATAACTCCAAAGGAAATTGGTAACTAATCGTACCTTTATACAAAAGTAGAATGGGGCAATGTTAACACACAGAGAACACCAAACAGTTGGCCAACACAGGCCTTAAGAACTCAAGGACTGATTTCCTCAGGTCCCACAGCTTTTCCTGTGTGTAGCTTCCTCAGGTGTCTCCTTACTTGGTCTTCAATTATGATCAGCCTACACTGATAGTCAAAAGTCCAGATGCATGAATCTGTGTGCACGCCAACTTCTACATTCTTCCGCTCCATAAATCCCGGTCAGCGTGAAAAGTAACGCACATGCACGCGCCTGCTGCCACTGCCCAACTCCTCCCAGGATTATGCCTCTTTGAATAAGTAAATCAATATAAATAGCCCTAAGCTCAGTGTTCTGTGAAAAGACAATGGCAAAAGCACGGGGGAAAATAGAAGAATTTCAGCGAATACCAAGTGGAGACAAGGAAAAACGTACTATTTGTTGGTTTAAACAGTGATATAAACAACAAAAGGAAGATGATTAAATAACAGTTGCAGAAAAACTCAAAAGTTCAAGTTCAGAAAGTTACAAAGTGTCCGAAATAAATAAGAAGTGGTCAGACATCAAAAACGCCGTTAAAAAGGCAAGTCTTAGCCCACCGTCTTAGTGTCATATGGAAGGGTATTAGGGTACAGAGAAAAGAAAAACAAAACAGGCACACAGTGGGAAAAAAAAGAGCACAGAACTTTAATCTCAAACTTTCCACTTTAATCAAGTACTTTATTTTGTCATCAAAGTAGAACATCATAAACTTCATCTTAACATTGTTTAATTCACTAGTTTCTCAGATCCTACCATAACTAGAGTAGCACGTTAAATGCTTCTTTCTATGTGTTCTTTTATGTGCTCTATGTGTGTGAATCAATACGTGCTTCTTAAATGGCATTTCTTTTCCGCCGATAGGACACAGAATCCATTACATTCATGATATTACAGCTCTCTGAACAATTTAAATAATAAGATGTATACTTGATATTGTAATGACCCAGCAGCAAGCGCTGGCGGAGTGACGCCGTATGGGTAATTTATGTAAATAGTTTGTGGGGAATTTATGGGTAATTTATGTAAAGCTTATTGTTGTGTCGAAATTAACTTAATAACCTAATTGTCTTTCTTGTTGTAAGTGTTATATGTGTTTGTGCTCAATCAGTGAGGTGGGTTGGGTTATCGCCGTCCGGGGTTGTTGTTATTGTAAATAGTCACCATCAATGAGAAAGATGGCTCTGTAAATAACCTTGACCATGGCTATACAATGAGTTTTAAGCTTTGTTTTACTGGCTATCTGTTAATAAAAGATACAACAGGACAGAGCTGTATCATTGCTAAGATTCTATCTAAGAAATTATTGCAGAGACACTCAGAGTCGTGCGGTGTATGGGACACGAGTGCTCGTTATCTAAAGTGCTGGGTGCAGCTGCGTGCATAACGCTGGCAATCCGCTAGCCGACAGCTTGGGAGAGGTGCACGGCAGAGTTCGCTCTAAAATCTTTAAAGACTCCACCACGGGTCGCTACATTGGTGTCAGAAGTGGGAGACCAGGCTGTTTAGAAGACGCTGTTATGGAACAGAGTCTTGAAGAATTAGAGCGTGCCATCTTAGAGAACAGCGTTACGTTAGAGCGCCTGATCAGCGGAGCTGTGCGGAGAAAAGAGGCAGACCGGCCTGATGGTGCCAGTGTTCCCCGGACAGTGTTGCGATCTTCTAAGCACGGCCAGAGTGGGCCGTCGGCTGCCGCAGCGATACCCCAGGTTACCAGTCGGCCGGTCCTCTTCTCACGGTCACCTGCTAAGCTGCCGCGATACAGCGGATTGACGCCCTTAGAGCCATACCTGCACAAGTGGATCTGGCCGCATACACAATGAGTGGAACCGCAGGAAGCTGCGACACACTTGGCCCTTGCCTTGAGGGTCCCGCACTTCAGGTACTCATTGATCTGCTATCGGAAGAGTGTCGTGATCTTCAGGCTCTCACCGCTGCTCTCACCCGTCGCTTTGGACAAAGAACTCAGCAGAATGCAGCAGAGAAAAGCTGACTAGCCGACGTCGGCGTGAAGGTGAGAGTGTAGGAGCCTTTGCCGCTGACATCAGGGTATATACACGAAAAGGTTACCCTACTTTCTCGACAGCAGCGAGGGAGGAACTCAGTCTTCATGCTTTCCTGCGGGGCCTCACACCAGAACGTCTTCGCCAGCATGTCTGTCTATCGTCACCCCGAGATTTGAGCGAGGCACTACGAGGCTGAGCGGGCTGAAGAGGTACTACAGGCTGAGTCACCGACAAGAGAACGCCACACCCGAGTCGACTAACAAGAGCAGTTGAACGAAGGGCGGAAGGGGACCCGTCTGAGGTAGTGGAGGTCAGTCGCGCCCAACCAACATCAACCCCGACAGAGACAACGGGTAGACTGCTGTTTCCGTGCGGAGAACCAGGGCACTTTGCCAGGGATTGCCCTGCCCCAAGTCCTTTGCCTCGTACAGCATCACCGCAGGGAAACGACATCGGGGTGAGGCCGTGAGGGACCCTCGCTCCGTTTTTCAGCACCCCTCCACAATGACTGCTTTAAAGTTGGGCGCTGTGGATTTTCCACTGGACTATACCTAGACTGCACTATTGACGGATGGCCATGCAGTGCTTTAGTGGACATGGGGTCCACTATTTGTTTGCTACAAAAAGGAGAGTTGCCTGAAACCGCTGGTCTTCTTCCAGAGGGCTGGACCCCCCAAATAGCTTAACTACGCACTGTTACGTGGTGAACGGACAGTAATGCCCGGAAAGAAACTGTTATCTGTGTTGGTTGGGACGCCAGACCAACCACGAATTCTGGCTTGCGGACATTAAAGACCAGTGCATTATTGGGTTGGACTTGTTGGCCCACTGGGGAGCACGTGTTGATGTGTCAAGGGCCGTCCCTTGTTTGGGTAATGAGACTGTGCCGCCCGTCGGGCTGGAACCGTCCTGGAAGGACTGCCAGAGTGGATTCACCTGGACACCACTGCTCACCGGCTCCCAACCATTGTTTGGAAGTGGCAAGGGTTCAAGAGAACCCCCAGGAGAGTATTGCTGGACAGTCAAATTATCGCACGCCCCCCCATCAGCTGAGACGGTTGCCGCTGTGGAGGAATTGGGCCATCGAAGTGGTGAACATCTGAGCACGCCACAGCAGGAGCAACTCCAGAAATTACTGAACGACTTTGTGGACATTTTTTGGCTCGAGAGGAGGACTGCACCAGAACCTCGTTAGTAAAACACCACATTGACACTGGCCACGCCGCCCCATTCGCTTGCGCCCCACCGATTGCCTTCTGCAAAACGCCAAGCTGCCAAGAATTGATTCGCGAGATGGTAACCAACTACATTATTGAGCCTTCGACAGTCCTGGGCCGCACCCATGGTCATGGTGCGGAAGAAAACGGGGTTGGCGCCTTGTGTGGACTTTGCAAATTAAATGCAGTCACTGAAAAGACTCTTACCCACTGCCCCAGACGACGATGCATTGACTATGTGGCTGGATCCCGCTGGTTCAGCACCTTGGACTTGCACAGTGGATATTGGCAGGTAGAACTGGCAGCAGAGGACCGACCCAAAACTGCATTCACCATCGGACAAGGGCTGTGGCAGTTTAAGGTAATGCCGCTTGGACTTTGTAATGCACCGCCACTTTTGAAAGACTAATGGAGCTGGTCCTAAAAGACATTCCCAACCCGCTGTGTGGTCTATTTAGATGATCTGTTGATTCATGCCAGAGACTTTGACCAGGCTGTGCACAATTTAAGGGAGGTCCTGACCGCCATTCTCAATGAAGCACTGGTTGCGGTTGAACCCTGAGAATGCAATCTTCTCGCCCGACAGACCCAGTTTCTAGGGCACGTAATCAGCGAGAGTGGGGTGGCTACAGACTCCAGCAAAGGTGGCTGCCGTGGAGCAACTGGCCCCACCAGCCAACATCACCGAACTGCGGAGCTTGGGTTTAGCCTCATATTACAGGAGGTTTGTAAAAACTTTGCAACCATTGCCAGCCCTTGCAATCCGACTGACGGTAAGGGCCAACAGTTTGGGTGGACGGAGGACTGCACAGCCGCTTTCCAACAATTAAAGGCTGCCCTCGTCAGCGCGCCTGTCCTGCGTACCCTGACCCCAACCAACCTTTTGTGGTGGACACTGACGCCTAGCAATGTGGGGATTGGGGCCTGACTCACAGAAGGGGGAGGCTGGAGAGAGAGTGGTAGCTTTTACAGCTGCAGCCTCAGTCGATCGGAGAGAAATTACTGTGTCACTCGGCGGGAACTGTTGGTAGTGATCCCTAACGGTGCACGGCACTTTCGCCCTACCTATTGGGCACTAGGTTCACGCTATGGACTGACCAATCTAGCCTCACCTGGATGTTGAATTTCCGGCAACCAGAGGGCCAGGTGGCAAGGTGGATGGAGATTCTACAGGAATATGATTTCGAGATACAGCACCGACCGGGACGGCAGCATGCCAACGTTGATGCCCTTTCCAGGCGTCCATGCCTCAGCAGTTACAGGCAAACGACCAAGCGCTAGAAAAGGTAAAGGGCTCGTTGGAGACACAAGAACGTCCTGACTGGCAAACCGCGGTCTTCACAGGGGCCTGAACTCAAACTACTACACTCCCAGTGGGGCAACTTGGAGTTGCACGATGGCTATCTACAGACGGTTGCAAGCACCCGGGGAATTGACCGACTACAACTGCTGGTTCCCCAGGCTTTGCGCCGAGGTCCTCCTCCATGGGTCCACGGAGCAGCCGGTTCCGGACACTACGGAAACGCGTAAGACAGTGCATTGACTACGGCAGCGGTTTTATTGGCCCGGGTGTCGGCAAGACGCGGAGCTGCACGTCCACTGCTGTGACATCTGCACTGCGCAAAAAGGACCTGGTCAACGTTCTCACGCGCCATTGCAGCAATACCTTGTCGGGGCACCCATGGAGAGAATTGGAGTGGACATACTGGGTGCTTTTCCTGTAATGGAAGCCGGAAATTGTTTCGTTTTGGTAGCAATGGATTACTTCACCAAATGGCCGGAGGCGTATGCAGTTCCGGATCAGAGTGCCTCCACAGCGCTCAAAACTAGTGGATGACATGTTCACTCGATTTGAGTTCGGACGAGCTCCACAGCCATCAGGGCGGAACTGAGAGCCGTTTGTTCAGGGAGGTGTGTCAGCGACTGGGGGTGAAAAAGACCAGGACCACCCCTTCACCCACAAAGTGATGGATTAGTCAAGTGATTTAATCGCACCCTGGCCACTCAACTGGCAATCCTGACCAGTCAACACCAGCGAGACTGGGACCAACATTTGCCTCTGGTCCTGTGGGCATATCGGACAGCAGTGCAAGAATCGAGCCAATGCACACCAGCGGGGCTGATGTTTGGGAGGGAACTGCACGCCAGTGGATTTGGTGTTTGGCTCGCCCTGAGCCTGAGATTGTTGGTGGGCCCAAAATGGATTATTTTAGACGGTTGAAAGAGCGGCTGGACACTGTTCATCGACTGGCCAGGGAGGCCAGGGAGCTCGCCAGAAACGGGCTTACTACACACGGGTTCATGTCCCGACACTGAAACCAGGGGACAAAGTGTGGGTATTTTGCCCGCAATGGAAACGGGGACTGTCTCCAAAATTAACTCATCATTGGCAGGGACCTGGAGAAATTTTGGACAAAATTTTGGAGGTAGTTTTCCGAGTCCGAATGCCTGGACGGGGCAGACGGGTGGTGCTGCACAAGGACCGGTTGGCACCATACCACCCACTGGCCCCGGAGAAAGAACGACTCGAGGATACAAGCGGCTCTCCAACCTCCACCCCCGGCGCAGAGACGGACATTGATAGTCTCAGGACTGAGCTTGACCCGAATAATGGCACCTCCGGCAGGCCGAAGCGTGTCCGTCACCGGCCAGGACACTTGTTCGATTTTGTTTGTGATGAGTAGGGTTGTGGGGACACTAACCCTCTTGGGAGGGGGCTGTGTAACGACCCAGCAGCAAGCGCCTGGCGGAGTGACCGCATGGGTAATTTATGTAAATAGTTTGTGGGGAATTTATGGGTAATTTATGTAAAGCTTATTGTTGTGTCGAAATTAACTTAATAACCTAATTGTCTTTCTTGTTGTGTTTGTGCTCAATCAGTGGGGTGGGTTGGGTTATTGCCGTCCGGGGTTGTTGTTATTGTAAATAGTCACCATCAATGAGAAAGATGGCTCTGTAAATGACCTTGACCATGGCTATACAATGAGTTTTAAGCTTTGTTTTACTGGCTATCTGTTAATAAAAAGATACAACAGGACAGAGCTGTATCATTGCTAAGATTCTATCTAAGCAATTATTGCCGAGACACTCGGAGTCGTGCGGTGTATGGAACACGAGTGCTCGTTATCTAAAGAGCTGGGTGCAGCTGCGTGCATAACGCTGGCAATCCGCTAGCCGACAGCTTGGGAGAGGTGCACGGCAGAGTTTGGCTCTAAAATCTTTAAAGACTCCACCACGTGTCGCTATAATATAATTTTCATAATGATAGGAATTAAAGCATGTATTAAACATGGGGACATGGTGGCGCAGTTATAGTGATGAACTGGCGCCCTGTCCAGAGATTGTTGCTGCCTCCTGCAAGATGCTTGTTGCGTCATGCGTGACCTTTGATGAAATAATTTACTGCAGCAGTACTGTCTCTTTCAAACGTACTAACCTCCTATTCCTGTCCTTCATTTTCTTTCTCCAAGTAACCAATCGCCACACAATCAGCTCTGTAATAGATGCCAAGCCATCTGTAAGCTTAGAACTCCGATTCTTCAAAACTTTTATGAAACATTGAAATATCTTCGTAGTACATGTTTAATTATTCCATCCATCTATCCATCCAGGGTCACGCCAATCCCAGGAAACATACAGTGCGAGGCAGGAACAATCCTTGAATGGGGCGCCAGCTCATTGCTAGCGCTGCGCCACCGTATCCTCACATGTTTAAATATTAATGATAAACATTATTTAAATGATGTTTAAAACTTATCTGTTAAATGTAATAAACATGCTTTACTGCATTTCATCTTAAAAATGATATCAAGAGCTCCAAGAAGATAGCGCTTGGAAATCTAAATCGACTTAGAAGCCAGTCATCATAATATGTAAATACATGCTTTACAATGTGACTCAGGTTGTGCAATATTATAACTGTAGTGCAAGTTTACAGTGAGGTGAGTATAAGTACAAACAGTTCTACCAGGAGCAATTGATGGACTGGTTCAGTGCGTTTAGAGCACTTGGGATGAAACTGTTTCTGAAACACGAAGTCCTACAGGAAAGGCTCTGAAGCATTTGCCGTATGGGAACAGTTCAAATAGATCGCGCACATGGCTGAGACAGCGTGTGCAAGATACTGTATACTGATAATGTGATTCCACACTCAGATACAATGGGTTAAATACTCAGTGGCGCACTGGGAATAACAGCACTAAAGCAGTGATGGTTTTTAGAATAGTTTGGCCATTCGGTGCACCATTATGTGGGTACGGGTTGATTAGAATGAGATGACTTAAACTAATAAACGATATGTGGTTAATTTCAGTGCATTTGGTAAAGCTGCATCAGGGATGTGAATCTAAAAACTAAAGGGAAACAAACTTTAGTTTTTATATATCACAATGTGAGCGTGGAAATGGGTGTAAGCAACATTTGTGTGTACGCACCATTTATAAATGAGGCCCCTGGTGAAGTAAAAGTTAACGTTAGTGACATGGTACCATCTGTTATAGACTGAGGATGAGGAGACAGGCAGAACATTTAACCAGCTCCTTAGTGAATGGAGAAAAGAACCATGGGAAGAAAAGCTTGTAAAACATAAGCTGCAAAGACCAACAAGGGAGGTGGTGAGAGCCTAATTATCTCTATCAAAAATAGTCACAAACACAAAACCAGTATCTACACAGACTGGATACACAAAACCACCAGAGCTATCAGAACACAGTGAAGAGGATCGTATGGATGAACCTTCCAGGAAATACTGATAATTAAACATGGAAGGCTATAAAGAAAATGAATGGTAGAATGAACAAACTGAGACAATATGTGATCGATAAGGAAATTTGCTTAAATTATAGCTTCAATGTAAATTTGAAAGACAACCTAGAAAAATAAATGGTAGTACAGAGAAAAAAATTAGCAAATTTTAGAATAAAATGAAAGTACTGGGAGCCCACCTGGAGGATGCTCAGGACCCAAATTAAACAAGTGGAACAAAAAGATCAGCAGTGTGTCTGTCTGTGGAGAGAGTGTCAACCTTGTCACGAGGTTTACTTACCTCAGCAGTGACATTCATGTCTCTGTTGACTCTTCCTATAAAGTCGGTAGATAGATTGGGAGAGCATGGTGGTTCATGAGGTTGCTAGAAAGGGTTGTATGGTGCCCATGATATCTGTGCAAAAGGCACAATACCTGCATTGTGAGGGAGCTTCAGTTACGGCACTATGGCCATGATCCAGCTTGCGGAGGACCTGATCAGCTGGATCGAGAAGCATCCACTTGCAGAGCCACAGCACCATACGTCACCGCAGTTGTAGACCCGAACTTACAGACCCGGAAGTGACGTCTCTGTCGTTTCAGGACTGACTTCGTAAAGTTACTTTTGGAAGGTTTTGGCAGGTCTCGGCAAAGCCCGGAAAGTAAAGTTGGGTCAAGGACCCGTTCAGAAATTAAGCGATAAAAACGAGAAGAAAAAAAAGTACATCAGACCAAATAATATGCATCATTGTGAAGTTCAGAGGGTTTCTGCCATCACGTCATATCATACATCAAACTAAACAATACGGATCGTTTCTGTGAAATATTAATATTAACATTTACGTTGTGTTCGGGTCTGTGGGAATCATTTAACATGTCGGTAAAACTAAAATCATTGAGATCTGTGTTAATTGAAAATAGTTTTTCATTTACATTCATGAAATGAAATATACAATATAATTATAATGTTTACACCACGTTAGAGTTTAGCAAAACGTTTATAATAAAAGTGATTATGTTTTTTTTACCATGTACTATGCATGTGTGCAATATTGTACTAAACCAATTTAGAATAAACATTTAAGCCAATCTAATATTTTTAAACATGTATGTGAAGAAAACGGAAATACATATTCTACACTGAATTATGCTATATATTAATTGCATTATATACAACTTCTCTAGTTTTTGTCATTTATTATTATAAACGATGGGCAATCAAAAGAAAAAAAGATACTAATATTTATATAGCATCCTTCCTATGCCCAAAATTCAGAAAGAACAACAGGACCGTTATAACATTGGCTACAAATAATATCTTAAATAAAGATAAATACAGGATATGCAAAACATTCAAATAGAAAAAAAGACAATGATTCAGACTAAAATACAACATAAAAATCTTGAACAAATATCATAAATTGTGATAAAAATGCAAACCCCGAGTACCTGGACAGATAAAGGGGGTAAACTGAAAGAAGGGGCAGAATGTCAGGTCTGTTTAATGTCTTCCTAAACAAATGAGTTAAAAACAAATGAATGGAGTCAGCTGATGTCATTAATTTAGGGAGGTCAATCCACAGTCAGGGCGCTATATACAGCTGAAGGCCCTGCTGTCACCCACATAGTGCAGGTTAGTGGGGGGCACAGAATGAGAGGACCTTAGTGGGCAGGTCAATAACAGAATTTGATATTCAATTCTGTAAGCCACAGGGAGCAGTGAAGGTGCAGCAGGATGGCTGTGATGTGCTCACTGTTGCCAGTCTGTGTCAGGACTCTTACAGTTGAGTTTTGAATCAGCTGGAGCTGTGATATAAGATTATATTATTATAAAGATTAAGATAACTTAATTATTATATTATAAATTAAGGCATGAGGGTTGCCCTGGACATGACATAAGCTACATAGTGTCTGACAATGGGTCCAAGGATTTCATTCCGATACGTAATGGCAGTCAAGGTTCTGTTGTCTAGCCGGTAGAGGTCTGTGCGTCCCTCCATGGATATGCCTCCCCAGTCTAACCATCACTGACCAACCACCAGTGGTGTAGCTGGGGGGGTTTGCGGAGGTTGCGGAGGGGGCGGTCCGCCCCGGGCGGCACATTTTGGGGGTGCCATTATTGGCCCAAAGGCTCAGTACAATTCGTGCGTAAGCAGCAGGGTTCGGAAAAATATCAATCATGAATGAAAAAACAAAAATTCTCTTATTTTTACCCACAAATGCTTTAAAAATAATTTTCAGACCGTCCTTCTGTGACGGCATCAGATACAGCAGCTGAAATTTCTGAAGCAATAACAAAAATAAACATAAATATTACACCGATAATAATTTCTAGGAAGATAAACAACTAATTTACAATTTATAATTTCATTTTGTTATCAATCTGAATGCATTCCTGCTTTGCACAGAAAACATCCCCACCTATCACTTGTACACTACAGTGGTTCTGGTTTTAAGCAGTAATTATATAAAACAAATAATTAGCACACGGTTTTAAGTGTGTCTATACTATATTCTTGTCTAGTTCATGCTTATAAATAATTATATGTGAAAATGTATTGCTGTTTCTCTATATATAGGAATAAATCTATGCAAAATGTCTCTTAATTTTTCTCTATACGTCATTTTAATTTTCTAATTAAATAGGTTAACATATTCAAATATGTTGGAGGGCGGCAAATTGAAGCCCCGCCCCGGCGGCACGAACTCTAGCTACGCCACTGCCCACCACCAAACCGGTCATGCTGAATGTTGTTACAGGCAACATAATGTTCTCCGCGGCTTCTCCAGACCCTTTCACGTCTGTCACATGTGATCAAGATGAACCTGCTGTCATCTGTGAAAAGCAAAGGGCACCAGTGGTGGACCTGCCAATCCTAGTGTTCTATGGCAAATGCAAGTTGAGCTCCACGGTGCCCTCCACGGTGTCAGGCCCTCGGGCCACCCTCATGAAGTCTGTTTCTGATTGTTTGCTCAGAGACATTCATACCAGTGGCCTGTCTGCTGGAGATCATTTTGGATGCTCTGGCAGTGCCCATCCTGTTCCTTCGGTCCTGCTGATGGGTTAAGGACCTTCTACGAGGGGCCCTGTCCAGTTCTCCTAGAGTAACTGCCTGTCTCCTGGAATTTCCTCAGTGCCCTTGAGACTTTGCTGGGAGACACAGCAAACCTTCTGGCATTTTCACATATTGATGTGTCTGCCATCCTGGAGAAGTTGGACTACCTGTGCCAGCTCTGTGGGGTCCAGGTATGACCTCATGCTACCAGTAGTGACAATGACCGTCACCTTGGACTGTTGAATCGACACAATGGCTGTACATGCTGGGGTCTTTGGTTGGCACATGTCGTCCCAGTAGCATGTGAGGTGTCACCAATGGTTTACCCTGCTCCTCTCCTTCTCCCTGTTCCAGTCTCAGTTCAAGGTTGTCGAGATGACAAAAGTATTTTTTTCTGAGATGTTCAGTATGTTGAAAAAATTGCCTGTGGCCAGCATCCAGCGTAATGTTTTGTCTAAATTCTCCACTCCTGTTTTTGTAGCATTATAATCCATTATCATTTCTGGCCATGGAATCTCCTATCCCTGTGCAGGTTACATTGTGCACCAAGGATGTTTAATTTGTTTAGACAAACTTTAAGGTTTTCACTGGCCTATTCTGTGTGGCCAGCAGTTGAGATGGGAGCTCTGGCTTATTTTTCCTTATTGTGCTAAGCATTGTTACCTTCCTCTTGAGGAGCTGCTGTCCCAGCTTGTGTAAAAGTAAGTTATTGCATATGCATTGTGGCCATGCAGCTTATGTCATGTCCAGGGCAACCCTCATGCCTTAATTTCTCACAGCAGTTCCTCCATCTGACTTCCCTTTGTTAATGAAATGACATCCTCTGCTCTTCTGTATCTCTATGCTCCCCCTTGAGCATGTTATTCGTAGCTTTGGACTGGTTTATCATTTTTATGCAGATGATGCTTAGATCTGTTTCAGTGTTAAAAGTGACACTTCATCACAGCTTTCTCTGCTCACAACTTACCTCAGTGAAATTAAATTAAAATTAAAACTTGAACAGAGCAAAACTCTTTAAAATTAAATTGCAACATAACTGAACTCCTGCAAAGTGGCACTAAAGTGTAACTTAAGAAAACAAACTCCTCTTCAGCCATTCTTGGTGATGATCTCATCAGACCTTCTTTTACTGCAAAGAATCTCAGTGTCACTTTGATTGCTCCTTTTCTTATTTCACCCATGTAAGCCACATTAAGAAACATTCTTACTTTCACCTGTGTCACATTCCTTATGTTTGCTCATTCCTCTCCTTTTCGAATGCTGAGTAACATGTCCCTGCTTTTATCACGTCCTGCATTGATTATTGTAAGTCACTACTGGCAAGTGTCACTTCTAATCTTATATCACAGCTCCAGCTGATTCAAAACTCAACTGCAACAGTCCTGACACAAACCACCAACAGCGAGCACATCACAGCCATCCTGCTGCACTTTTACTGCTCCCTGTGTCTTATGATGTCAAATCTGTTATTGACCTGCCCACTAAGGTCCTCTCATTCTGTGCCCCCACACTAACCTGCACTCTGTGGGTGACAGCAGGGCCTTCAGCTGTATATAGCGCCCTGACTGTGGAATGACCTCCCAAAATTAATGAGATCAGCTGACTCACTTCATTTGTTTTTAACTCATTTGTTTAGGAAGACATTAAACAGACCTGACATTCTGCCCCTTCTTTCAATTTACCCCCTTATCTGTCAAGGTACTCGGGGTTTGCATTTTTATCACAATTTATGATATTTGTTCAAGATTTGTTTGTAGTATTATATGTTGTATTTTAGTCTGGATTATTGTCTTTTTTTCTATTTGAATGTTTTGTATATCCTGTATTTATCTTCATTTAGTGAAGATATTATTTGTAGCCAATGTTATATTGGTCCTGTTGTTCTTTCTGAATTCTGGGCAGGGTGCTATATAAATAAATTGTGTTCTTATTAGTATTTTTTTTTTCTTTTGATGGCCCATCGTTTATAATAATAAGTGACAAAAACTACAGCAGTTCTATATAATGCAATTAATATATAGCATAATTCAGTGTAGAATATACGGAAGCGTATTAGGGCCACGGTGAAAACAAATATACGGACACAGTGAAGAAATCCGTAAGAATATGTATTGCCATTTTCTTCACATGCATATTTAAAAATATTAGATTGGCTTAAATGTTAATTCTAAATTGGTTTAGAACAATATTGCTCACATGCATAGTACATTTTAAAAAACTTAATCACTTTTATTATTAACGTTTTACTAAACTCTAACGTGGTGTAAACATTATAATTATATTGTATACTTAATTTCATGAATATAAACTAAAAAAACAATTTTCAATTAACACAGATCTCGATTATTTTAGTTTTGCCGACATGTTAAATGGTTCCCACAGACCCAAACACAACGTAAATGTTAATATTAATATTTCACAGAAACGATCCGTATTGTTTAATTTGATGTATGACACGATGTGATGGCAGAAACCCTCTGAACTTCACAATGATGCGTATTATTTGATTTGATGTACTTTTTTTCCTTCTCATTTTTATCGTTTAATTTCTGAACGGGTCCTTGACCGCCGTTACTTTCCAGGCTTTGCGAGACCTGCGAAACCTTCCAAAAGTAACTTTACGAAGTCAGTCCTGAAACGACGGAGACGTCACTTCCGGGTCTGTAACTGCGGGTCTACAACTGCGGGTCTAGAACTGCGGTGACGTATGGTGCTGTGGCTCTACAAGTGGATGATATTGGCTGGATCAGGCCAAGGGGATACCCACATAACACCAGGCTGCGGCAGATAGATGGTCGTTTCCAAACAGTAGGACAGGACCACGTGTCTGCCTTGGGGAGTCCCAAGCTGTTTTGTTGTGTGGTGGGTGCAGCAACACACTGAAACAGTGTATGCTCCCCAATCTGACCTGAACTGATGATCCAGGAGCTACTTGAACCTGGAGCCATCACAAATGGTGGAAGTGGTGGGATGAGCAAGTGGTAGTGAGGAACAAAGAATGAAGAAGACCAACTGTCTAGCTGTGTCTAGCTGTATGCTTATTAATATTAATGCTTTATGAATTATACCTTATGGGCTTTAAATTTTATCTTTGCTTTATATTGATGAGAATAATGAATGCTGGATTCCCTTTTCTTTGATGCAAGTCTACTGATATCTCTCTCAAGCTACAGTATGCTAGAGATGAAAGGTTAAGACAAAATATATGTATTTTCAGGTCCCAAGGCCAGCCTTGTTATAGTATAGCTAAGCAAAGCAATTCAGGAGAGTAATTAATCAAGCTCATTTATGGTCTCATGAGCTGGTGCCACATGAAATACTCCCTTTTAATATCCAGTGCTGGAATAATAGCTAAAGACTAATTAATAATTTATCTGGTCCTGCTTTGATAATTGTTTCAAATACAGCACAGCCATGTATGACATAAGGGTAAAGGCATAGGTGAGCTGGAATGGTAACTCGAAGCATACCAATTTATACAGGACGTAATGCCATGAATCCATTAATGTTCTACAATAAAAGACCTCCTATTTGATAATTGTTTAATGTGCCTTTCTTTCTCTTTCACAAGGGTGATTTTGTCACTCTTACTGTATATCTTCCTTGTTTTCTCACAATAAAAAACAATTAGAGCAATCAAGTTACAATTGTCATAACCTATGATGCTTATGTAAGTTTTACATACTGTATTCGCCATTTTTTATGGGATACATTCAGCACTGTTTGCATAGTTTGTTATCTACAGGGTTCCCCGTTTTCACAAACATGCAAATTCCATGCTACTTTGGAATTAAGTTAAATGTAAATTAGTCTTTATTTCTTTGATCAGTGGTTTCAGGTAAAGCAATGGTTTCATTTATTTTAATTTATTTTAATGGGTGAGTAACTTCTGGGTTCCTAGGTATCTGTTTCAGAAGAGGTAATTGTTTTCAGGTTTGTTTTTCTTTTAGTGATTGTATTTGTGTTTAATTTATCATTCTCTGCACGCATTTTATCATTTTATTGTTAAAAAGTTTTTTTTTTTTTGCTTCTCTTTTTACATTAATTTTAATGATTGAGTCACGTCTTTATTGCCAGCTTACTGCATACTTTCATTCTGTTTAACGAGTGCTGAACCCTTGCTTTGACTGCTAATTGCTTGGTTACTAGGAGCTGGGCTAACTGCTGTTCCCTACTTAAGGAGGATTCACATGCTGTTGCACAAACATCAACGCAAGCATCAGCTCTCATGTGAAGACCTACTCTACAAGGATCTCTCTTGGGTCCGCTGCTCTTTTCGATCTTAATTCTTCCATGAGGTCAGATTATCTCAAGGCATAACGTAAGCTAGCACATGTATGCTGATGATACACAACTGTATTTATCAATAGCTCCTGATGCCCCTTACTCTCTTGTCTCACTGACACAATGTCTTACTGAATGGACGAGTAGTAATTTTCTCAAACTAAATAAGTAGAAAACAGGAAACGTAGTGATTGGCAAAAATGGATATAATGAGCATATTAGAAATAAACTTGATCCATTAGACTTAAAAGTCAAGACAGAGATAAAGAATTTGGGGGTAATTAGGGGTAATTATTGACTCTGACCTAAAGTTTAAATCACATATTAATTAGAATAACAGGACAGCATTTTTTCATTTAAGAAATATAGCAAAAGTTAAATTCCTTATAATTTTGCAAGATGCTGAAAAATTAGTTCACGCTTTTAATTTTAGTTGAGTAGATTACTGCAATGCACTCCCCTCAGGACTACCCAAAAGAGACATCATTTAATTGCAACTCGTGCAGAA
Organism: Polypterus senegalus; assembly: GCF_016835505.1. Classification (NCBI taxonomy): domain Eukaryota; kingdom Metazoa; phylum Chordata; class Cladistia; order Polypteriformes; family Polypteridae; genus Polypterus; species Polypterus senegalus. The sequence continues at coordinate 225,401,025 of NC_053157.1, forward strand.
TGCAGCTGCAAGAATCTTAACTAGGAAAAGAAAATCTGAGCACATCTCACCAGTTTTGATGTCACTACATTGGTTACCTGCTGTTCTTTTTCCGCTTTTCTGTGGTGGCAATCTGCGCCACCACCATCTGATCAAAGCACCGTGCAGTCCCTACGTTGATGGATTGAAGGCCAGATGTCCACATGACCATCATCATCTAATTCATTAATGTCAAGCCTGAAAACTATAAGGACTGATTTAGGTCATTTATGTTAGGTAGAATGCCCAGTGGTGGTTGGGCAGTCACAGAGCCTCGGACCTCCTGCAAATTTAGTTGTTATTTTTCCAGCCCTCTGGAGTTTTTCTTTTGTTTTTTCTGTCCTCCTGGCCATCACACCTTACTTTATTCTTTGTTACTTAGTATTGCCTAATCTTACTTTTATATTTTTATTTTTTTTCATGAATTTTTCATTCTTCATCTTGTGAAGCACTTTGAGTTACATCATTTGTGTAAAAATGTGCTGTATAAATAAATGTTGTTGTTGTAGTACTCATGTAAAGACCAGTAAGACCATGAGTCTACCTGTGTGAGTCTACCAAGCATGGACACCGGACAAGGCAATGGTCACTCCTATTTGACTAAGGTACTTTTTTTCTTTCCTTTAAGCATCTTAATCATCTGTCAAAGATTAATTCCTATCCTTAACACATTTCTCTTGCCCTTTCAACCGGACAGGGAGGAACCCAGATAACCTTCATCCATTGTATCAAGCCACCACTTCAGACACCCTCTTCTCCTTTGTTGACCGCAGACTGGCAGTTCCACAAGCCAAAGCAGACTTTATTCCAGCTTTCGTCACCCAAAGAGGTCTCTAAGTGGTGGCTCTGACAGAGACATGGATTCAGCCAGAAAACACAGCATCACCTACAGCTCTTACATCTGCATTCAACTTCTCAAACTCTGGCCGCTCCACTGGTAGGGTTGTGGGTACAGGTATTCTTACATCATAGTGCTGGAAATTCACCCCCTGGGTAATGTATTCAATTTCACTACCTTTGAATTCCATGCCATTACTGTCTCCTCTCCAATTAACATTACATTTGTTGTTATTTATCGCCCTCCAAGTTTCCTCGGGATCTTTCCTGATGAGCTCTCTTCCCTCCCAGATAATAGCAGTCTACTTCTAATTCTTGGGGACCTGAACATCCACCTGGACAGCCCTCCTTCTACTGACTTCCCCTGTCTTCTTTCCTCATTCAGCATGACACAGCTCCACACCCCACTGAATCACAAGGCTGGCAATCTGCTTAACCTTGTTCTGTCACACAAATGCACTCCCATAAATGCCAGTGTCATTCCTCTAGTCTGTCTTCCTGTCTTGACAATATTTGTCCTCTCTCTTCCAGGCCTTCCTGTGAAAGAAGCACTCCGCAATCAACGGACCAAGCTTAGAACAGCTGAAAGGAAATGGAGGAAGTCCAAAGCTCAGACAGACCTGGCCCAGTTATCAGTTCCTTCTTGCATCCTTTTCTTCTGCCAACATCAATGCTAAGGTAAGGTTCTACCAAACTAGTATTAACAGAACTACTGACACATGTTCTCTGCTTTCACTTCCCTTCTTAACCCTTTTCCTCCCCACAACCTCCTTGTCTACTGATGACTTTGCTACCTTTTTCAGGATAGGGTGGCTGCCATCAGCAGTCAGTTCTCACCCTTATTGCCACCCATTCTGCCTCCTTCCAAACAAAACCCAACATTCTCCACATTCTCTCCACTGTCTGCCACAGATGTTTCCAACCTCCTCTCCAATCACTCCACTACCTGTCCACTTGATCATATTCCCTCACACTTCCTTCAGGTCATTTCCCTTTCACTCATTCCTGCAATTGCACACATCAATAACACCTCACTCAGCTCTGGAATATTTTTTAAACATTTTATTGAATGTTATCCATTACCCACCAAAACATAGCTGCTAATGGATTAGGAGGATTGTGATTCCAAGGCTGTCTGAAAGGTATTTAAAGATTTTTTTCCAAAATTATCTTAATTTGGTACACATCCAACACATATGGCCCAATGAGGCTAGAACTTGATTGCAACGTTCACAGGTTGGATCTTGCCCTGGATACATTTTGGACAATTTTAAAAGAGACAGATGTGCTTGATAAAAGATTTTAAGTCGAATAATTGTATGCTTTGCGCATATGAAGCATGAGTGAATTCTGTGTATAGCTGCCTTCCACTACTTATCTGAGATGTTGAGTGAGAGATCCTTTTCCCACTGTACTCTCGGATCCTTGAAAGGGAGGGACTTTAAAATGTTTTTATATATTACAGAAATGCTATCTGAGTCCTCAAGACTGACCAATATTTCTGTCCAGAATAAAAGTTGGTGAGAGGTGAGGACATTTGGAAAGATTTTGTTTAGCAAAGTTTCTAATTTGGAGGTAGAGAAAGAACTGTGTTGATGGAAAGTTAAATTTGGAGTGTAATTGTCCATAGGATGCGAAGATGTTATCTATGTATGTTATACGATGCAAAGATATTATCTATGTACAAATCTCTAAATAATTTTTGCCCCTTTGTTTTCCAAACATTAAAAACTGTGTATGTTTGAGAGGGTGGAAAAAAGTGGTTATCATACAGAGGTGCCACAGATAAAAACTTCTCTAGAAGTACTTCCTACATTGGTTCCATATTCTGAGTGAATGAAGCACAATTGGTTTGTTAGTATTGTCAGAAATATGAGACAGAATCATTTACAGTAAAGGCTTGGGGCAGCCACCTGTATAATCTGGTATCCTGGCTGCAAAAGTAATGATCAGCAAATACAGCACTGATATGCACAAAACTGAGTCCAAAACAGAACTGAGGGACTAGGGAAAAGGTGTAGGTTTTTAAAGGGGAACACAGGAAGTGAGATCATATGGATCGGGCTCATGGTCTTCATGGTTTGAGTCCGGACGTGACATCACAGGGGCCGGAGCTGGCAAGGTCTTCTTCCATAGGCTCGGTCCCGGAAGTGACGTCAAAAGAGCCAGGTGGGATCTCTCGTGAATTGTCCACAGGAAAGGGAGAAAAAGAGTCAGTGCACTCGGCATGCTTCGGAACTGCCCTTACTCAAGCCCTTTAGCTGCCTCCCATGCGCACGTGACAGTATATTGGCGATAACTTGTATTTACTGGGGTACAAAGTAAGTAATATAGTAAGTAAGTAATATAAAGAAGTATTGCAGAATTGTATTTCTGTTGTGGACCAAACCTGTGTAGGTTCATCTATTTGTGTCTATGTCCAGGTTTTTATAGCTTATATATTTGCCTCCCAGTAATAAAATTGAAAGTTAGGTAGAGCCATGCCACCTTCTGCCTTAGGTCTTTGTAGGGTTGCTCTTTGGATGCGTGGAAGTTTTGAATTCCAAATAAATAAATAAAACTCTTAAAAAAATATTTAATGTTGTATATTGGATTGCTTTGAAATAGAAAAAGAAGCTTAGGAAGGATATTCATCTTGACAGTGTTAATTCTTCCAGCTAAAGTGAGATGAAGAGTAGAACATCTATGCAAGACTTCCTTAAGTTTTTCCATGCAGACTGCAACATTTTCCTGATAAAGAACTTTATGTTTACTTGTGATGTTTACCGCTAGGTATTTAAACTGATCTGTGATGATAAAAGTGAAGGTGTCCAATCTAATACTGTGTGCTAGAGAGTTCACTGGAAAGAAAACACTTTTATTTAAATTAATTTTGAGTCCAGGGGGCTGTTCCACGAAGCGAGCTAACCTCAAAATCCAGGCTTATTTCGATAATCCCGGCTTAATTTCTCCAAATTCGGTTCCACAAACGAGGCTAACCTGAAGCTCCGCTTAATTACTATGCCAACATATGCTCTTGGACAAGCCTGCTCCGTGGCAGGTTAGTTGTGAAGCTTATCTTAGCTTGATGAATATGATTGGACAAGCCATGTGATGTCACAGAACGACATTCTGCGGGGCTGGGATTATTCTGCTGCTGTTCTCTCCCTCTTTCGCACACATCGACCCTCCAATATAAAATTATTACAGATTACATGCAGGCAATTCTAATTACTTAGAAAGTATAAAATGACAAGGAGTGCATTGAAGGCTTTTACATGAATAACCATGGCGTGCCCATTTATTCATAATCCAGTTGATGAGGGAGTGAGGCTCATTCGTAGAGCTTTAAGGCAACAGGTTCCACAATTACTTCGGCCCAGGATAGATCCGTTGCATTTTGCGGATGATTATTTATCTGGCTATAGATTTAGTAGACACAGTATTGCATATTTGTGTCAGTTATTGGAACCTTACATTTCTAAAAACACACGTCGCTCTAAAGCCCTTACGGTTGCACAGTCTTTGTGTATTGCTTTGCGTTATTTTGCCAGTGGTTCATTTCTGTACAGTGTGGGGGATGCTGAACATTTAAGCAAAGCTACAGTGTGCCGTGAAATCAGGAAGGTTTGCATTGCATTAAAGTCCTTTTTAAATATATTCATTACCTTTCCTGGCCACCGAGGAATTCTTGCCATTAAGGAAACTTTCTTTGGAATTAATGGTGCTTAATCTTTAAACATCTACTCATTTACAGCACATAAATCATTACCTGATAAGTAACTGAATTTAATTTGTCAGGCTTTCCTAACGTCATTGGAGCCATTGACTGTACACACGTGAGGATAAAGGCTCCAGCAGGTCCAACAGAGCCTGATTACATAAACCGCAAATCATATCACAGTATTAATGTACAGGTAAGTACTGATAATATCTCACATTTATATACAAGAGGTGAAAGTGTAGTCGTCCAACATTAGCAATGTATGTCATTACCATTTCCTAAAATGTTTCAGATGGTATGCACTGCTGAACATCTAATTTCAAACATTGTGGCAAAATGGCCAGGATCAGTACATGATGCCAGAATTTTTCATGAGTCTTCACTGGCTCAAAGCCTCAGACAAGGCAAGTCAACTAAACTTCACAAATATACTATAGTTTATTATACTACAGTCTAATGTGTCTATTTTCCATTATAGGAATTTTTCCTGGTGTGCTGCTTGGTGACAGAGGATACCCATGTCTACCGTTTCTTCTCACACCATATACAGATCCTGCAACACAAGCAGAAAGACATTTCAACCATGCCCATTGTAAGACAAGGGCACGCATTGAAATGACATTTGGACAGTTAAAATCCAGGTTTAACTGCCTGCGGCATCTCAGAGTTACACCAGACAGAGCGTGTGACATTGTAGTAGCCTGTGCAGTTTTGCATAATGTGGCAATACTGCAGCAGGAGCGTATGCCAATAATGATGCATTCTTCACTTGCTGCCAGGACCTTTTCGTTCCACTCATGTTGCTCCTGAAACCAAGCATTATTAATAATTATATTAATAATTACAATTATATATCACTTTTTATCCAAGATGAACCCATATAATTAACATGCTGTCCTGTTTATCAATGTGTTAAAATAACCTTAAAGTACCTTACAACTGGTAACAAAATGCATATGTAAAAGGAAATTTTAATGACTATACATTTTGAAGGCTTGAAACTGTTCTCATTTAGTTGTTAAATAGTTTGACATCCTTAACACAAAAGTTACTAAAATCATGTTCTTACGCATTTAACTTGTCAGCTATTTTCTGCCATGCAGCCTCACGAGCTTTGATAATACAGCTCGTGTTCCCCTTTCTAGTTATTATAGCTTTGTAGTCCTCATAGGCTTGTAATAATAATTCTTGCTCCGCCTGCGAAAACGCTGCTCTTTCCTTAGTTTCCATTCTTACTTATCCAGCATCGATTAACAAGGCTGCCTTTTATATCGCGTGGACGTGCACGAGCCTCGCTTATCAAGCTTGGCTTGAATTAGCGGAGATTAAATACACCTGAATTTTGTTCGTGGAACTCAATGAGCCTGAAGTGAACTGTTAGGCTAACTCAACCGAGGCTATTACAAATAATCCTCGATTTTATAAGCTCGCTTCGTGGAACAGCCCCCAGATATCTTTTGAAATTCTGCTAGTGCTGTTAGGATTACAGGCACAGTATTTTGTGGATCTGATACACACAGTAACATATTATATGCATATAGTGAAATGTTCTGTTGAAGTCCTTCTCTGATAATCCGCTTTCTCATAAGCATTTTGAAAGTGAATTGCCAGTGGCTCAAAAAGCAGCGGTGACGGGGGGGCATCCTTGTCTAGTACCATGTTTTAGTTAGAAGTAGTCTGAAATAATGTTGTTAATACAAACTGAAGCTTCTGGAGTGGTAGACAGTAGTATGATACATGCATATATGTTTGGGTCAAACCCAAATTTCTCCAATGTAGTGAAGATGTGGTCCCATTCAACCATATCAAATGCTTTTTCAACATCCAATGATAATAATATCTCTGGGGTGTTAGACTTTGCAGATGAATATATTACATTAAGCAAGCATCGAGGATTGGAAGCTATGTGTCTGCCTTTAATAAATCCAGTTTGGGCTTGTGATATTACCGAAGGAAGCACTGTCTCAATCCTTCTAGTTAAAACTTTAGAGAGTATCTAAACATCATTATTCAGAAGTGAGATTGGTCTGCTTGATGCACATTGTAATAAGTCCTTATTTTTCTTAGGAAAGATGGTAATTAATGCTTGGTGAAAAGTTTAAGGTAGAATTTTATTGTCTCGAGCTTCTGTAAATGTTGCTAAGAAAAGGGGAGCTATCTTAATATATTTTTTTTATAAAATTCAGCAGGGCAGCTATCAGGGCCTGCTGGTTTCCCACTCTAAAGTGAGTTTATAGCATCTAGAAATTTTGATAGTGCCAGAAGTTTATCCAGTTCCCCTGCATTGAGAGTATCTAGTTGTGGTATCTGTAATGCATCCAAAAACACATTAGGTTGTGTCTTGTCTTCTTTAAACTGAGTAGAATATTTGGACTTATAGTAGTCTCTAAATGTGTGCATTATATTTTTATGGTCAATGACTTTGTCTCTGTCTGTGTTAGTAATTACTGGTATTGCATTGCGAACTTCCTGCTTGTGGATTTGTTGAGCTAAAATCTTATTAGCCTTCTCTCTGTTTTCATAATAATGATGTTGTGATTTAAAAATGAGTTGTTCATAGAGTCGCTTGCGAACTGTAGAGTCTATAGCTGCAGTTGGAAGCTGCTGTCACTGTACTTTGTATATAAGAGCCAGATTAAATGTTATTTATTTGAATTTAGTTACTTACTTTCTACAGCCTAAAGTCACAAGTATAGCGCGTCTTTATGTGAAAACAGCAGTGTCAGATGGGGGCGGGTAAGGTAGGATTGTGAACGTGACTGAGAGAATGATACTGAATAAAAAAAAAAAACAAAGCTATCCTTTACAAGTATCATACATTTACACCGGCTGTTACAGACTGAAATCAAATGTATGTTTTTATCCTAAAATTGTAAGAATAAAAGCAGCTCACTTCTAAAAACGGACTCGTCGGGGATCGAACCCGTGAAGTTTTGATTACCAGTCAACAGTTGAAACCGTTGCACCACCGAAGCAGTCGTAGCAAATGCTTGTCAATGTCACACCCTAACGCATGTTCTTTATCTGCAGTTATATTTTTGAATAAAAGCGCACTTGCTCTGTTATATTTGTACATTTTGTGAAAGTGTTTCTTTGATATTTTGACTTCAGGCTTCACACATTATAAACTTCATGTCTACATTTTGTCAATTATTACTAAAACATGAAAAATGTTTCTTTTTTAACGATGTGTTTACATAGATCGTTGTAGACACGGAACACACATGAAATGCATGTGTTCCAAATAACGATATAGTATTTATAAAAGGTGTGATTTTGCTTGACTTCTCACTCTATACAATTCTAAGCAACTGACACGCAGGTAAACAGACTTGAGCTGAAAGAACTACAAGTTTTTTCGTTGGCTCTGGTAATTCTAGTGTTAACCAGGCTTTCTCTTCCTCCAACAGGACACAGAATCCATTACATTCATGATATTACAGCTCTCTGAATAATTAAAATACTGAGATGCATACTTAATATAATTTTCTTGATGATAGGAATTAAAGCGTGTATTAAACATGGGAACACAGTGGGGCAGTGATAGTGACAAGCTGACACCACATCCAAAAATTGTTCCAGCCTCCTACAAGATGCTTGCTGTGCCATACGCGACCTTCAATGAAATAATTTATTGCTGCAGTACTGTCTCTTTCAAACGTACTAACCCCAAATTCTTGTCCGTCCTTTTCTTTCACCAAATACCCAATCGCCACACAATCAACTCCATAATAGATGTAAAGCCATCTGTAAGCTAAGAACGCCAATTCTTCAAAACTTTTAAGGAACACTGAAATATCTTTATAGTACATATTAAACTATTCTATCCATCTATCCTTCCAGTATCACGCCAGCCCCAGCAAGAATAGAGCGCGAGGCAGGAACTATCCCTGAACGAGGCACCAGCTCCTTGCTAGCCCTGCAACACTGTGTCCTCACATGTTTAATTATTAACAATACAGATTATTTAAATGAAGTTATCGTATTATCTGTATAATGTAATAAACATGTTTTGCTGCGTTTCATCTTAAAAATGATATCATCATCATATGCAAATATGCACTAAATTGGCTCAGGTTGTGCAATATTATAACTGTATCACAAGTTTATGGTGAGGTAATTGTACTTATAAGTACAAACAGTTCTACAGGGAGCACTTGATGGACTGCTTGAGTACGTTTATAGCTCTTGGGATGGAACCTGCGAGGTCAATACAGGAAAGGCTCTGAAGTGTTTGCTGTATGGAACAAGTTCAAATAGGCAGCATGGCTGAGGCAGCATGTGCTTGATGCTGTATACCGATAATTATCTTTCCGATTAGCTGCTGTAGAGCTGTGATTCCACACTCAGATACAGTGATGTAAATACTCCGAGTCGTGGAGTGAGAGCAATATGGAAAAAGATGATCCGCTGTGGCAACCCCTAACGGCAACAGCTGAAAGAAGAAGAAGAAGGTTTCAGTGAGAGTAACAACACTAAAGCAGCTATGGTATTTGGAAATTTTTTGGCCATTTCTTGGACCATTATATTGTTATGGGTTAATTACAATCAGATGCCTTAAACTAATAAACGATATGCGGTTAATTTCAGTGTGTATGATAAAGCAGCGTCAGGAATGTGTGTCTAAAAAAGAAAGGGAAACCACACTGGAACAAAAGCACTGCTTTGACGCTGGGTGCCTTCAGTTTGCAAAACCGAGTAGAGAACTTGTGTATGGCAAGGATTTAGCTGGTGTGAAAATGTACGTGGCTTTACGCCAAGTTAAGTTTTATACATCGAAATTTGAGCGTGGAAACTGGAGTATGCAACATTTTTGTGCATACGCACCATTTATACATGAGGCCTCTGGGGAGTAAAATGAATATGCTCTTCAGTTTGGGTTTAGAAATCCCCAGGGGTCTGATAAGTTAGGATCAATTACAAACTGTATAATTATTTTTACAGTGTTAGATGTCATCGCCCCTGTGTCAGGAGACCTAAACAGGTCTGGATTTAAAACACAATTAAAGTCCCAGCCATTATAATTTTATGAGTGTTCACTTTAGGAATAGATGCAAATACATTTTGGATGACATTCCTATCATTCACATTGGGTGCGTAGATATTTATCAAAATCACTTTACAGTAAAATAAATAACCCATTATGATCACATATCGCCTTTCAGAATCAGATCATCTGATACTATAAATTAAATTGTTCTCGCGTATTAGAATTCCCACAACATTTTTTTTTAGGCTCATGCAGTGGCAGCCATTCCAGCAGCTCCGTGTATGACTTTATCTTTTTACCTTTTTTTTTTCTATTTTTTCTCTATTTCACTGATCACTTCTACCACTTTCTTTTATGTGGAATCGCTCCCTGGACACTTTTTACTATTTTTACTACTTGACATGGATTTTTACACTCTGAGACTCGCCTATTCAAGTAGTCAACTTAAAGCACTGAGAAGAAATGCTCACGCGTCATTGTGGTTCCCTATTTACCTGACGAGGTAAGAAGACGATATCGGGGCAGCCGAGCCAGCACAAAGATAAAAGATAAGATAAAAGCCAAGCAGCTTGAGAGAAAATCTATACTAATAAAAGGCAAAGCTCACTCACTCACTCACTCACTCACTGACTCATCACTAATTCTCCAACTTCCCGTGTGGGTGGAAGGCTGAAATTTGGCAGGTTCATTCCTTACAGCTTCCTTACAAAAGTTGGGCAGGTTTTATATCGAAATTCTACGCGTAATGGTCATAACTGGAAGCAGTTTTTCTCCATTTACTGTAATGGAGATGAGCTTCAACGCCGGGGCGGAGTTTAGTGTGACATCATCACGCCTCCCACGTAATCACGCAGTACATAGAAAACCAGGAAGACCTCAAAAAGCGCTCAAGAAAACATGCATTATATAATTGAGAAGGCAGCGAAACAATAAGAAGCGAGCGAGTGACATATACAACCATATTCATGAGTTCTGCTACTGGAAACAAAGCACGATGTAAACCTACACTTTAAATTAAGTTCATAGACAGGCTGCCGCTGGCGTTTGTAATTTAGTGCCTGCCCATATAAGGCCGTCCGTCAGCGGCAATCAATAGCAAACTGCCACGGGTAAATATTCACGGGTGAAGGACTGTGCTTATGGAGAGGAAGATGAGATGGTCAGGGTGGTGTTTGACACAAACTCAGCGAAACTGCGAGAGAAAGTTTTAAGTGCCAGGACTAAGGTAACATTAAATAAAGCAATGGACATAGCACGAGATGGCACCAGCACAGCTGGGAACCTTCGATGCAAGTACACCGAGTGGCTCACGTGAACTGGCGCGAGTGCACAGATAAAAGCAACAGTTCCAAAGAGCTGAACAAAACCGAATTACACAATTGAAAAGGCAGCAAAAATATGAAGCGTCTGATAAGCATATTCATAAATGCAGCTACTGTGGAAACAAAGCACGGTGGAAAAAGTCAATGTCCGCTAAAGGAAGACAGTGTAAAAAACCCGTGCATGCAGTGTGTCAGGTCTCAGATAAAGAAGAAGACGAGCTGTTTATTGATGCAGTAAGAAACGAATCGATGAATGAAACCTGTCATCTTTACAGCGATTGACAAACACGGAATGTAACTTGAACACAACACATCCTACAAATACGAACCTGATTGAAAGAAATAATGATAATCAAATCCTTGATGACAGCAACACTCAGTAACACTCACAAAACAAATACTGTATATTGACAGTCATGTTACGTTATTTTTAAAATGTTCCCTTTTCTTTTTCTACCTTTTTAACACACTACTTCTCCTGCGATCGCGGGTATATATATATGTATATATATATATCCGCTCTACATACTCGAATAATGGATACTTTATTTGCCATCAATGATTGTTTTGGTAAAGCCATACTCAGTGTATTCATTAGATGAGCGGTAAAAAGTAAGGCGAGGGAGGATGACTCATTGAGGCATGCAGGCTGTAGTCTTGCGTCAACTCTATCTGAATTGCGCGATCACATTTGAAAAAATATATCTTTTCAAGTTCTATTTAGTCCATATGTGTCAAACTCAAGGGCCGGGCCACATCCGGCCGGCGTAATTATATCCGCCCCAGATCATTTTATATACTGTATTATTGTTATTAAAGCCCGGGTATATGAAGCGCTGGTAACACAATAAACTACAGATCCCATAATGCAGCGCTTCAGCTGCCTTGCCACTTACCGCTTACTAGAGTTATTGCGCACTGAGTTTGCACGGCGCTTTGGTGACTTTGAAGAACAAAAAGTCCGTCTACATGCGGCTCGAACCTTGTGCATGTTTGGTAGCACATATCTGTGTGAGAAGCTCTTCTCAGTGATAAAGACTAACAAAACAGCACACAGGAGTCGCCTCACTGATGAGCACCTGCAATCCATCCTGAGAATCTCCACAACACAGAACCTCACACCAAACAGAAACGAACTTGTGGCCCAAAAAAGATGCCAGGCGTCCAGCTCTAAAATGACATATGAGCAAAGACAACTGAATGATTTGATTTTTATTGCACGTAAGGCGGAGTCAACCGTTTTAACAAACAGCGTATTGCACTGATCTGAAATAGCTGTGTGTGTATATATGTAGATATGTATGTATATGTATATATATGTTTATATATGTGTGTGTGTATGTATGTATATATATATATGTATTTGTGTGTATATATGTGTGTGTATGTATGTATATGTGTGTATATATGTAGATATATATATATATATATATATATATATATATATATATGACAACAACACTCATCACTCACAACAGTGACAAAACAATTACATTGACAATCAGGTTACGTTATTTTCAAAATGTTTCCTTTTCTTTTCATTGCTTCTTTAACACACTACTTCTCCGCTGCGAAGCGCGGGTATTTTGCTAGTGGCGTTATAAACCGTCGGTGCCTTCTGTGATCTTGGGAAATGTGAACTCACTACCAAATAAGATCGATGAACTGGCTGTGCTAGGGAAAAATGTCAGAACCTACAGAGAATGCAGCTTGCTGTGTTTTAGTGAAACGTGGCTAACAACTACCATCCCAGATGCTAACGTGGAGCTACCCGGTTTAGCACAGTTAGAGCGGACAGAGACGCAAGTACCTGCGGAAGAAGAAAGGAGGAGGACTCGCTCTCTATGTCAATACAAAGTGGTGCAACTCAGGACATGTAAACGTTAAAATCTCCACTTGCTGCAGGGACATCGAACTGTTGGCCGTAAGTCTGCGTCCCTATTACTTGCCCAGAGAGTTTGGACACGTGATTGTTGTTATTGTTTACATCCCCTCAAGCGAGCGAGATAGCGAGTGACGTCATCCATTCCACAGTTGCTAAGTTACAAACGCAGCACCCTGAGGCACTTGTGACTTTAACCATGTAACACTGGATAAAACATTACCTGCCTTCTTCCAGTATGTGGACTGTAACACCTGAGGAAATAGGACTATCGACCTGCTGTATGCAAACGTTAAAGACGCATACAGCGCTTGGGAAAGCAGATCATAACCTGGTTCTGCTTCAGCCTCACTACAAACCAAGAGTGAGGGCGCTACCTACAACCACACGCTCATTCAGGAAGTGGTCCCCTGAGGCAGAGCAGGCTCTGAGAGACTGCTTTGGAACTACAGACTGGGATATATGCTGGGTCACATAGTGAGAACATTGAAGAGGCTGTTGAATGCACAACTGATTACATCAACTTCTGTATGGACATTGTAGTTCCAGTAAGAACAGTATGCTGCTATGCTAACAACAAGCCATGGATTACAAGTGACGTCAAGGGCCTTTTGAACCAGAAGAAAAGGGCTTTTAAAGGTGGTGATCAGCATGAGCTCAAGCGCGTGGAGAAGGAACTCCGAGTCCAGCTCAGGGCGGCAAAGAGCAGTACAGGAGAAAGCTGGAGCAGAAGTTGCAGAACAACAGCATGAAGGAAGTGTGGGATGGGATGAAGATTATCACTGGCTGCAGCTCGAACGGGGTGCCACCATCGAGAGAGTGGAGAGAGCAAACCAAATGAACAACTTCTTTAATAGGTTTGACACCCTAACCCACTCTCACCTCGGTACTGCATCCTCCAACCATCCTTCTGCTGATACCAGCATAGGTGAGACATCCCCACCCACAATTACAGCAGCCCAGGTGAGCAGAGAGCTGAAAGACTTTGTGCCAGCAAAGCAGCGGGTCCAGATGGTGTATCGCCACGACTGCTGAAGGCCTGTGCGTTGGAACTGGGAGTCCTCTACAGCATCTTCAACCTGAGCCTGGAACAGGGAGAGTCCCAAGGCTTTGGAAAACATCTTGTATCACCCCAGTCCCAAAGGTATCACGTCCTAGTGAGCTGAATGACTTCCGGCCTGTTGCTCTGACGTCACATCTGATGAAGACCATGGAGCGGCTGCTGCTTCACCACCTGAGGCCACAGGTCCGCCACGCCCTCGACCCTCTGCAGTTCGCATACCAGGAGAAGGTGGGAGCGGAGGATGCCATCATCTATATGCTACACCGATCCCTCTCCCACCTGGACAGAGGCAGTGGTGCTGTAAGAATTATGTTTTTGGACTTCTCTAGCGCCTTCAACACCATCCAACCTCTGCTCCTTAGGGACAAGCTGACTGAGATGGGAGTAGACTCACACCTGGTGGCATGGATTGTGGACTATCTTACAGACAGACCTCAATATGTGCGTCTTGGGAACTGCAGGTCTGACATTGTGTCAGCAATACAGGGCGCGCAGGGGACTGTACTTTCTCGGTCCTGTTCAATCTATATACATCAGACTTCCAATATGACTCGAGTCCTGCCACGTGCAAAAGTTGCTGATGACACTGCTATTGTGGGCTGCATCAGGAGTGGGCAGGAGGAGGAGTACAGGAAGCTAATCAAAGACTTTGTTAAATGGTGCGACTCAAACCACTTACACCTTAACACCAGCAAGACCAAGGAGCTGGTGGTGGATTTTAGGAGGCCCAGGCCCCTCATGGACCCTGTGATCATCAGAGGTGACTGTGTGCAGAGGGTGCAGACCTATAAATATCTGGGAGTGCAGCTGGATGACAAATTGGACTGGACTGCCAATACTGATGCTCTGTGTAAGAAAGGTCAGAGCAGACTATACTTTCTTAGAAGGTTGGCATCCTTCAACATCTGCAGTAAGATGCTGCAGATGTTCTACCAGACGGTTGTGGCGAGTGCCCTCTTCTACGCGGTGGTGTGCTGGGGAGGCAGCATAAAGATGAAGGATGCCTCACGCCTGGACAAACTTGTTAAGAAGGCAGGCTCTATTGTAGGAGTAAAGTTGGACAGTTTAACATCTGTGGCAGAGCACGGGCATTAAGCAAACTGCTGTCAATCATGAAGAATCCACTGCATCCACTGAACAGTGTCATCTCAAGGCAGAAGAGTAGTTTCAGTGACAGACTTTTGTCACTGTCTTGCTCCACTGAGGAGATCGTTCCTCCCCCACACTATGCGACTCTTCAATTTTACTCGGGGGAGTAAATGCTAACATTACTCAAAGTTATTGTCTGCTTTTACATGCATTTTTATTACTATTTAATTTAATATTGTTTTTTGTATCAGTATACTGCTGCTGGATTATGTGAATTTCCCCTTGGGATTAATAAAGTATCTATCTATCTATCTATCTATCTATCTATCTATCTATCTATCTATCTCTTTGTATAGTTGGAATGGAATATTTGGCCATTCCAATCTCTTTGCAACCAAAACTGATCCTTGCTTAATAAGTGGGTCTCCTGTAAAAATACTAATATAGAATTTAGACCTGTTAGGTAAGAGAATACTTTCTTTCTCTTTAATTCTTGATCGAGATCTTTAAAATTCCAGCTCACAAGGTTTGGTAAAGTAGACATTGCTTCTGAACTTTTGTTGACATAATGTAGTCTTAATTTAAGATATTACATCTATATATTTTCATGCATGCGCGAGTAGGAGACCGCGGATGGACCTTAAACCGCTTCAAAAGGCGTTACCGGCAGGGAGTGGCGGGTACTAACCTTTCTCCTTTGTCTTCCAGGAAAGAGCGCTCCGCCATCATAGCCTTCCCATGCAGTACGTCCACTTCCGCCCTTCCTCCGCCATCTTTCCTGATGTCAGCAGTCCCATCCTCCCTCACGGTATCTTCCCAGCATTCCTCCACTTCCGGCTCCTCCTCTATAAAATGGCCACTGACGCCTCTGAAGGGCGTTGCGCATATGAACTGTTTTGTTTATATTTTGACCTGCTTTTTTTCAATTATTGTGGATTGTCTACAATATACGGGGCCGGAAAACCCGAAACCTTTATGCTGTTTGTTGCTACATCTTTTACAGTGGCGTAGTCGGCAGGATTCCAGCCCGAGAGAGATGACTGAAGGGCAGGACCTTAATACAGTGCTGCAGGGAATGAATGCCCAGATCCTGGCTCTGCAGCAGGCGCAAGCCGCCACCACCCTTGAGTTGGAGGACACGAAGGCCAGGTTGGCAGAAGCCCGAAGGGTAAGACCCGATCCGCCTCCTCCAACGCCTCCGCCTCTGGTACCCATGACAGAGGCGGATGACGTTGAGTCCTACCTGGGCATCTTCGAACGGACGGCCACCCGGAACGAGTGGCAGCGGTCCGAGGCGTCATTCTGGCGCCCTACCTGAAGGGACCCAGCGCGGCTACGACCTCTCGAGGAGGCCGTGAGTTACGACCTCCTAAAGCAGGAGATCCTGGCACGCTACGGCATCACGCCGGGCCAGCAGGTGACTGAGTGGCGGAGCTGGCAGTTTGACCCAGAGAAGCCGGCCCGTGCACAGGCCTTCGACTTCTGGAGCATCAGCTCGTGGTCTACCAAGCCGGGGGGTCGGAAAGGCACGCTCGTGGGAACCGACAGGGATGGGCGGCCACCCCCGAGCCCTCTCGATGCGCTGTGGAAGCGCCGCAGAGGCCTAAAGAAAAGCCGGCCTTCCCGCGCTGTTGCAAGTCCAAACACGGGAGTGGTGTTATTTAACGGGCACTCGGTGGTAGCTTTATTTGACTCCGGCAGTAACATTACCATTGTCGCTCGCCGTTACGTATTACCGCGACAGTGGTTTACGAAGCACTTGCAAGTCACTTGTGTGCATGGGGAGGCCAAGTCTTACCGTTCCGCCTGTTGCTAGCTCTCTGGCTGTGGTGGACTCTGAGTGCGGTTTCTGTGGTGCGGCAAATTTGCAGATTCCTCGGCAACGGACCTGTATCGCCGCGGTCCTGCGGCCTCTGGCTCTCCGGCTGCGGGCTTGCTTTGGTTCTCCGGCTGCAAGCTTTCCAGCTTTCCGGATGAGGCTCTCTGGCTCTCTGGCTGCGGGCTTTCTGGTTTTCCGGCTGCTAGCTTTCCAGCTTTCCGGCTGCTGGCTCTCTGGCTTTCCGGCTGCTGGCTCTCTGGCTGCTGGCTCTCTGTCTCTCTGGCTGCTAGCTCTCTGGCTCTCCGGCTGCTTTTTACTAACTGGCAAGAACAATGCACTTTTTACCATTTTTATTGTTTTTATGCTCCTCTAGAATCACACTAAATTTAATCTCTTACTTTTATGATCACAATATACCTATAATGAGTTATTTATGTGTTATTCCGTCACTACTCCTGTTCATTTCAGCCCATCAGTATCGAGAAATACTGATTTGTTTGTATCTACACAAGGTATGTTCTCTTCCCGGCACTCTGTTCCTCAGTGGTTGTACTCCTGTCATTTTATGAGAATTTTGTGTTTGTCTGCTGAGTTACCATCTCGCGTGCAAAGATCAAGGGTTAAGAACCGACAATGTGGTCTTTTAAAAGCTCTAGGCCGGGCTCTAATCGTCTTTTTACTCATAATTTCAGGCAGCGTGCACGTTAATCCTGGTCCTGACCCAGCCTTAAATGACCTGTCCTTTAACGACTTCTGTGCCAGAAAGAGCCTGGGGTTTCTTCATATAAACCCGAGAAGCCTCCTATCAAAGATGGCTAACTTAAAGATTTGGGTAGAGAGCTCAAACCCTGAATTTCTAGTAATCACTGAAACCTGGTTAAAAAAGTCTATTTCTTATCCTGATTTAAATTTACCTGGCTACAATTTATTTAGACAGGACAGGTCCTCCAAAGGTGGTGGCGTGGCAATTTATATCAAAGAACATCTTAAGTGCTCAATTGCCTTATCTAAGACAGTTCCCAAGCAATTCGATTTGCTTGTTTTAAACATTGAATTCACTAACAATTTCACTCTGTCAGTGGCTGGGTGTTATCGCCCTCCATCAGCCCCGGCCTGTACCTTAACCACATTGTCCAGTGTGTTGGCGCCCTTGATCAAAACTGAATTCGTGCTTCTTGGTGATTTAAACTGGGATATGACCAAACCACCCGATAAAGTCATTCAACAATTCGATGCATTAAACTTGCATCAAATTATCTGCTTCCCCACTAGGTATGACTCCAAATCTATAGACAAGGCTACGCTGATTGACATTATTTTAACTAATTCTCCTCACAAGTATAACTCTGGGGTATTTTGTTCTGATATCAGTGATCACTGTTTTACTGCATGTGTTCGAAATGGTTGCTCCATCAAGAAACCAACTCAATTCTGTTGCAAACGTGCTTTTAAAAACTTTAATCACCAAGCTTTTCTACGACATGGCTGATGTTAACTGGTCAAGAATCAGGCTGGTTCCAACGGTAGACGAGGCTTGGTATTTATTTTATAAGCTTTTCAGGGCTATTGTTGATAAACATGCTCCGATGAAAAGACTTAGAGTAAAGGATCGACATAGTCCTTGGTTTACCCCGGAGCTCACTATGCTTTTACAACAAAAAATACTCTCTGATGCAAGGCACACACTCTAGATCCCCAGCAGATATTTTGGTTTTTAAGCAACTCAGAAATAAATCCTTACAAGCCGTTCGCAAGGCTAAAACAGACTATTTTAAGAAGCAGTTTTCTCTTAGTAGCTCTGACCCTAACAAATTCTGGAATGCGGTAAAGGAGATGGAAAATAAACCATCTTGTAAACTACCTCCTTCACTCTACTTAGAGAACATTGTAGTATCAGACAAGAAGTGTATGTTGGAGCTCCTCAATAAGCACTTTATAACTTCTGGTCTAACCCTTGAATTTTCTAATTCTGCTTCATCATCTATAAATTCTACTAATTGTTCTACTGCATCTTCTCCAACTCTCCCTCATCTTACAATACTTCCTTCCTCCTCTCACAGTTTCACCTTGCGGGCTTTTTCAGAGGAAGAGGTTCTGGATGAATTGCTCAGGCTGGACTCCAATAAATCTGCTGGGTCTGATGAGGTGGATCCTGTCTTTTTTAAATTGGCCGCTTCCATTATCGCTGCTCCCATCACAGATATATTCAATTTATCTATATGTACAGGGCAAATTCCTCGTGCTTGGAAGTCAGCGTTAGTGTTCCCTCTCTTTAAGGGTGGTGACTGGTCAGATACCAATTGTTACAGGCCTATTTCTGTCTTGCCATGTATTTCCAAGGTTTTGGAAAAACTTGTAAATGGTCAACTCACTGATTATTTGGAAGCACACAACATCTTATAACCTGTTCAATCAGGATTTAGATCTGGGTATGGGTGTATAACAGCTACTCTTAAAGTCTTAAATGATATCTATTCTGCTTTGGATTCTAAATTGTACTGTGCTGCTATTTTCATTGACTTGGCCAAGGCCTTTGACTCTGTCAATCATAAGTGTCTTATTGATAGGCTTCATGACACAGGTATCTCTGACAAATCCTTGTCTTGGTTTTCCAATTATCTTACTGATAGAGTGCAGTCCGTGAAATCTGAACTACTCCTTTCCCAGCCTCTCCCAGTCACCAATGGTGTCCCTGAGGGATCAATACTTGGACCTACACTTTTTCTATTTATATTAATACTGTCGCTAATTCGGTTACAGATTCATCTATCCATCTTTACGCTGATGACACAATTCTTTACTCTACAGGTTCTTCCCCTGCTACAGTCTTGCAGCAACTTCAACTTAGTTTTAATAGTTTGCAACTGACTCTTTCTAATTTGCACCTCCAGTTAAAATTTCCAAAACTAAACTTATGTGGTTCGGTAAAAGGTCATATTCCATCAAGCTCTCCAGGTATTTGTTCCCTTGACGGGACACCACTGGACCAGATTACTGAATATAAATATCTGGGAATTTGGCTGGATAATACTCTGTCTTTCTCAAAACACATTGACAATCTGAAGTCTAGGATCAAATTAAAACTTGAGTTCCTTTATAGAATGCGTTCTGCATTTACATCATCTGCTAGGAAAACTTTGGTTCAAATGACAATCCTTCCCATGTTTGACTATGGTGATGTTATTTACAGATCAGCATCCAAAGGCCTGCTTCAGAAGCTCGGCGTTCTTTATCACTCTGCCATCCGGTTTATAACAAATGCTCCTTTCAAAACCCATCATTGTACCCTGTATTCTTCTCTCAACTGGTCTTCATTGTACACCCGCCGTAAAGTCCATTGGCTTATGATTATTTACAAAACTCTCATTGGTTTTTCCCCTCCTTACTTACAGGAATTGCTACACTTTTCTTCTTCTGTGTATAATACTCGTTCTGCTAATTTGATTCTGCTGACAGTTCCTAAGGCTACTTCTGTACTTGGCCTGTCGTCTTTTCAGAACGCTGCTGCTAGAGACTGGAATGACCTGCAGAAAATGTTAAAACTGAATAATTTCATTCCTAAATCAGTTTTCCAATCACGGATTTCAGCTTATTATAAAGATGTGTGTCACTGTTACTTAGGCTAGCTGCTCCAATTCACTGCTGCTCTGTTTATTGCTGCTCCAATGTTCATACTCTTTATATAATATTTTATGACATTTTTTTTTGTAAACATGTAATCTATTTACTGTTTCTTGCTTCATTTCTTTCTTTATCATTCCTTTTTTTTTTTTTTTTTCGTAATTTCATTTATATTGTATATGTGTATCTTTCTTAATATGTTTTATGTTTTATTTTTTATTTTTTTTCTTACACCCTCCCCCCATTTCCCTCTTAAGGCTTTGCCCTTTCCAGGCCACAGTTGTAAATAAGAAACATGTTCTTAATCTGTTTTGCCTGGTTAAATAAAGGTAAATAAAATAAAATAAAATAAACATCACGTGGAAGGGGCAAGTTTCCAACTTGACGGTCACGGTGTTGCCCGATCCCCCCTATCCAGTAATTTTGGGACAAGACTGGTCGCACAGGAAAAGCGGTAAGACGAACACCGCTCCTGGGGCCTCACTAGGTCTGGTTATGAGGGGGCAAGGCACCCTTCCCGCGGTCTCCACGCCATGCTCTGAGGAAAGCCATAATGGCGCAGGCACATCAGGGGAAGTTTCTCAGGCGACGGACTCTGACCCGGAAGTATCCACCGAAGAAGAGACGAGCCAGGGAACACTTCCGCCAACCCACTCACAAGACCCCCTGAGCAGTTTGGACCAACAATTTCGGTCCACGCCTGCCTCGTTTAAAAGGGAGCAGTGGAATGATGATTCCCTGCGGTTTGCCCGGAATGCGATTGTTCTTCCAGGCAGCTCACAAGCTGACGGTTCCATGCCACGCGAGCCCTTCTTTGTGCTGGAGAATAATCTGTTGTATTGGGTGGCAACCCAAGAGGGTAAGGTGCGGAAATTGTTGCTAGTGCCACGTACCTTCCGGCGGAAGTATGTGAACTAGCTCACGCCACTCCTAGGCCCACCTCGGGCCAAGAAAACTTTGAGAGAATCAAGCTCCGCTTTTACTGGCCCGGGATCAACGAGGAGGTCCGGCGCTTCTGTCAATCCTGTCCGGAATGTCAAATTCGCCAGATTCCTAGGAGGGACCGCGCTCCTCTTGTCCCAATACCCCTGATAGACATCCCGTTTGACCGAATAGGGGTGGACTTAGTAGGACCCCTGGAACCCTCAAACCGTGGCCACAAATACATATTGGTCATGGTAGACTATGCAACCCAATACCCAGAGGCGGTTCCCCTGCACTCCGCTAACACCAAAAATATCGCACGGGAATTAGTCAACCTATTTTCGAGAGTGGGTATCCCCAAAAAAGTCCTCATGGACCAGGGTACTCCCTTCACCTCAGATACGTTCAGGGAGGTTGCCAAATTATTGCGAATAAAGCACCTGAAGACGTCTGTCTACCACCCCGAAACAGACGGGCTGGTAGAACGTTTTAACCAGATGCTTAAACAGATTTTCCGCAAGGTAGTCAGCGCCGATGGCAGGAATTGGGACCAGCTCCTACCATTCGTGCTTTTTGCCTACCGGGAGGTGCCCCAGGCCTCTACGGGCTTCTCCCCTTTTGAATTGTTGTACGGACGACAACCCCGGGGACTTTTAGACATACTAAAAGAGGGCTGGGAGGCGGAGGCCCTTCCCTCCTCCAAAATATTGGAGTATGTGGCGCAACTGCGCAACAGGCTCGCTAAAATCAGGCCACTCCTAAAGGACCACGTGACTCATGCGCAGGCAGCGCAGGCCCGGTGTTACAACCATAACTCTGTCCTCCGGGAGTTCCGCCCGGGGGATCGAGTGATGGTGCTCGTTCCTACCTCCCACTCCAAGTTGCTAGCTCACTGGCAGGGGCCATACAAGGTTAAGGAAAGAAAGGGCTGCCGACTATTTAGTTAAGCAACCTAATGCGTCGACCCGAGCGAGGAGGATCTACCATGTCAATTTGTTGAAACCTTGGAAGGACAGGGAGGAGTCTCCCGACACTCATAGATCCCTCTCCCTATTCGCTAGCATGTCTGCCTTTAACCTCGGCGACAAGCTGACACCCTTACAGCGACGAGAGATAACCTAGGCTATCCACGCCATCCCCGAAGTAGTGAGCGAGTCACCGGGCCTGACCTCGCTGATTGCACACGATATAATCACGGACCCCAGAGTAATCGTCCGGGAGAGGCCCTATAGACTCCCGGAGGCAAAACGTGCCGAAGTGGAACTGGAGGTGCAACGAATGTTGGATATGGACATTATCGAGGAAAGCCATAGCCCTTGGTCCAGCCCAATCATCCTCGTTTCCAAGCCGGACGGCTCTTGGAGGTTCTGCAATGACTTTAGACGTCTAAACCAGGTCTCCAAGTTCGACGCCTACCCGATGCCCCGCATTGACGACCTACTCGAGCGGCTGGGTGCGGCTCGATACTTGACTACTCTTGATATGACGAAAGGGTATTGGCAAATTCCCTTAACGGCATCTGCAAAAGAAAAAACGGCCTTTAGCACCCCTAGTGGACACTGGCAATACAAGGTCCTCCCATTTGGGCTGCACAGGGCCCCAGCGACCTTTCAATGTCTGGTGGATAGAGTGCTGAAGCCCCACCAGTCCTATAGTGCCGCCTACCTGGATGACGTTGTCATCTATTCCGGCACCTGGGAGGAGCATCTATTGCAGGTCTCTGCTGTCC
Organism: Polypterus senegalus; assembly: GCF_016835505.1. Taxonomy (NCBI): domain Eukaryota; kingdom Metazoa; phylum Chordata; class Cladistia; order Polypteriformes; family Polypteridae; genus Polypterus; species Polypterus senegalus. The sequence goes on from NC_053157.1 coordinate 225,424,022, forward strand.
TCGCGACACTGGCTAAGGCCGGCCTCCGCATTAACCCCGTAAGTGTTTTTTTGGTTTAAAGGAGGCCAAGTATTTAGGCTACCTTGTGGGACGAGGACAGGGGAGACCCCAATGTTCCAAAGTCAAAGACATCCTGGAATGGCCCCGTCCGAATACCAAGAGACAGGTGCAGGCTTTCTTGGGGCTGGCAGGGTACTACCGCCGGTTTGTACCCCGTTTTTCCGAAAGGGCAGCACCCTTGACTAATTTAACAAAGAAGGGCGCTCCCCTGCATGTGGTATGGAACGACAAGGCGGAACACGCATTCAATGACCTGAAAAAGGCCCTAACGTCGGCACCTGTATTAAGGACCCCTGATTTTGGGCTGCCTTTTATCCTCCAGACCGACGCTTCGGACACAGGCCTGGGCCGTGTTGAGCCAAAGCGTCAATGGTGTCGAACACCCCGTGATGTACCTAAGCCGGAAACTGCTGGACCGAGAGGCCAGGTACGCGGCAGTGGAGAGGGAAGCCCTGGCCATTAAGTGGGCCGTGACTTATCTCCAGGTACTACCTGTTGGGTCGCGAATTCACTCTGGTGACTGATCACGCTGCGCTTCAGTGGATGTCCCTCCATAAAGAGTCGAATCCGCGGGTCACCAGGTGGTTTCTGGACTTACAGCCCTATAAGTTCACGGTCACTTATCGCCGCGGCGACCTTCAGACCAATGCCGATGCCCTCTCTCGCATCCACGACCTCTCGGTTAGGTCCGCCCGACCTGGCGGTCTTGGGCTGAGGGGGGGGTCGTGTCACACATGCGCAAGTAGGAGACCGCTGGACGGACCTTAAACCACTTCGAAAGACGTTCAGCCCGGCAGGGAGTGGCGGGGTACTAACCTTTCTCCTTTGTCTTCCAGGAAAAGAGACGCTCCGCCATCATAGCCTTCCCAGTACGTCCACTTCCACCCTTCCTCCGCCATCTTTCCTGACGTCAGCAGTCCCATCCTCCCTCATGGTTCCTTCCCAGCATTCCTCCACTTCCGGCTCCTCCCCTATAAAATGGCCACCAACCCCTCTGAAGGGCGTCGCGCATATGAACTGTTTTGTTTATATTTTGACCTGCTTTTTTTGAATTATTGTGGATTGTCTACAATATACGGGGCCGGAAAACCTCAAACCTTTATGCTATTTGTTGCTACATCTTTTACAATATATATAAAATTATTTTTGCGTTTGAAACAGAAATTACGTATGACTAGGGCTGGGCGATTTTTTCGATTAATTCGAATTTACATTTTAAGACGATTTATTTTTTTATTAAATCGAGGTGTCGCGATTTTTTAATAAAAAATTAGATACATTGTAATTGCACCTATGGCAGAATAATTAAGAGGCTTGTCCGACTCCGAACACATGATGGCGCGCCTAATTAACCTCTCACCTGTGAGTATGTGCTCTATGAAGGAACGTAATAGGCTACAGAAATAATATCATAGAGATGGACGGCTCTTCACGTCAGGATGACCTTGTGCCAAATAAAGGTAGTAAACGTTTCCTCTGTGGTTTGGAAATGGTTCGGATTTGAGAGTTCAGACGTCGAACAAACTTTTGTCAAATGCAAAACAAATTTGCGACAAAGGCACCAAACTGAATGGGAAGAATGCTCAAAGTTAAGAGATGAAAACAAGCCAAGTCCAAGTGCAAAAGGTCCACCTAAAGTTGCAAAACGCCAGATGTCATTAGCGGTATCATTTTCCAATTCCGTTCCATACGACAAAAGCCCGATGGAAAGAAATGACAGATGCTGTGGCGTTTCATATCGCTAAAGACATGGTTCCCATATACACCATCGAAAAGCCAGGGTTCATAAAAATGCTACACACTGCTGATCCAAGATACAAGTTGCCGAGCCGCAAATATTTCAAAGACGTAGCTATTCCCCGAATGTACACTGAAACACGTGAAAAAGTAGCGGAGCAGCTTGAAAGGGCATCTTTTTTTTCTACGACGACTGACCTGTGGAGTAGTCGTACTCTTCAGCCTTACATGAGCCTTACAGCCCATTATGTTGACGCAGAATGGAAACTGCGAAGTTTTTGCCTTCAGACATGTTATTTTCCTGACGATCATACTGGGGAAATAATTGGTCATGGGCTTAAAGATGCGCTGGCGTCTTGGAAGCTTGTGGAGGATCGACAGGTGTGCGTGACCACTGACAGTGGAACGAACATGATCAAAGCAATGAAGATGAACGACTGGACCCATCTTCAGTGCTTTGGACATCGTCTTCACAATGCCATTGGTAAGTATGATTCATAATTCAAGCATTAAAATCGCAGTTATTCAGATGTTATTTCATTAATAGCTGAAATGATGATGATGATTATTATTGTTTTGCTTTTGTAATAACAGTGCCAATCACTTAACATGAGTTTGTTGGTTATAGATTCATATTCTGCAGTTATGAAGGAGAAAGCTCTTTACAATATTTCTGTCAAAGTACAATGAACTGCTATTTCAAATCTTTTTTTTTTTTTTTTTGCTTTGTTTTAACAGAACATGGTGTGAAAGACCACAGAGTTGACCGTGCAGTTGCAGTGTGCAAGAAGGTTGTAAGTGTGTTTTCCTTCAGCTGGAAAAAGAGAAGAGATCTTGCATCTGCACAGGCTGAGCTCAGCCTACCTTCTCATCAACTCATTACGGAGACTCCCACCAGGTGGAGTTCAAGACAAAAGATGATCGAGAGGGTTTTAGAACAGGAGAAAGCCATAGCTCGGGTTCTTGGCTCTGATAAAAAAACTCGGCAGCTTGTTCCAATGTGGCAAGACATCGATGTCATGGAATCCATAAATAAAGCTGTAAGCCCTCTGCAAGAGTTCACTGATGCATTGTCAGGTGAAGCATATGTGAGTGTCTCGTACCTCAAACCAGTGCTCCATCTCTTTAACAGTAGCATTCTACGAGCACAAGACGATGACACAGATTTAACAAAACGCATCAAAAGCACCATACTGCAGTACCTCAACTGCAAATACAGCGACCCTGTCACAGATGAACTCCTCAACATAGCCTCTCTGATGGATCCCAGGTTCCGTACAACTTACATCGAACATTACAAGTTGGAGGGAATCAAGCAAAAAGTTGTTAAAGAGCTGATATCTTTGTTGCCAGACAAAAATCTTGAGACAACAGTTCAGATGACTCAGGACGTGGAGCAGGAAGAACAGAGAACAGAGGCTGGGGCTAAGAGGAAGAAAACCTTGGCAAGCTTTTTTAAGAAAACGGCACCAGCATCACAACCTGTCATTCAATCAGAAGAAGACAAAGTCAAAGCCGAGCTGACAGCCTATTTGATGTCTCCTGATGTAGATTCAGACACAGACCCACTTCACTGGTGGAAGGCTAATGAGACAATCTTTCCCAGGCTCAGCAAACTTGCAAAAAAATACCTCTGTATTCCCGCAACCAGTGCCCCTTCTGAGAGGGTGTTCAGTGCAGGTGGGAACATTATAACCTGTCACAGAGCACCTCTAAAGCCTGAAACAGTAGACAGACTGGTCTTCCTCTCAAGAAACCTGTAAAGAACATCTACATGTGACTTATCAACAACATGCTTTATGTTTGCACGATGGTCTACAAAGTGTTTTTTTTTTTGTTTGTTTTTTGTTTACTGTTGAAAATTTGCATAACTTTTTGAGTTGACTGATGTAATGTTTACATTGGTTAAAATGGTTATTTTCTTACTATATATTCAGAAGTATTTAATGTTTAATTCAAATTGCACAATATTTACTTTCATATTTCATTCAAATCTTCTGCAAAGATATTTAACTTGTGAATTTGTTTTACATTTATTTACACCTTGTTGACCAATTTATGTATGGCATGGCCATTAAAAATACAATGTTCCTTAACCAGATGGTTTTTCAAGTTACTTATAAAGAGAATGTTACTTAAGTCATGTTGCTGTAATGTTTTAAGATGACTAGTTACACAATAAAAAAAATCGAAATCGAAAATCGGTCAAACTTTATGAAAAAACCTAGATTTTTTTTTTTTGCCATATCGCCCAGCCCTACGTATGACCACGCAAAATGGAAATTATGTATGACCAGAGAACATATTATAATACAGGAACTAATCACTTCGTTTGTGGATGACATTTTTATATCATCTTTACGAATTGTTATTATTTGTGTGAGAGTTTTTACTGATATTGAAAAGAAGTAAACACAAACACACCGATCTATCCCATAGAAGTCTGCCTGCGTCTCCCCCTCCCAGGCCTCCTCTCTGGACTCCAGCGCTGAGCCATCCGCCGCCATGCACGTTCTGACAGAGAAGTTTTATTTATTCGTCCATGTGACTGTTGCGGAAACTGCCACATTATAAGTTTTTTTTTTAATTGGCAGTACTTGATAGTAGAAGAGATGGGGAAAACAGCTTTGCGTCTTTCTACTTTTTAACTGCGCCAAGCTGTAAACAATGTGAAGATCACACCGCCTTCAGTGGCGAGGGGTCGTGAGAACAAAGTGGACGCTCAGAGGTTCGGAATGTTGGGCTGCTCCGCCAGGTCGAGAGCTTTGCAGTTTCGGGCAGCTTCCTCTCTTCTCGCATTGTTTGTCACACTTCAAGTGCCCCGTCAGCTCCTGGGAGAGTGGAAATCTTTGCAAATGAGTGTAATCGGCGCCATCGAAGCAAGACTCTCTTTGTAAATTGCACTGATTGACTACTTACTGCCCTTAAGGTGAGTTCAGGTCACTAAAACCCCACAACATTCAAGGTTGCTTTTGTGATTAATTATTTTAAGAAGATGGAGGGTTTCGTGATGATGCGGGTTCGTTCCATGCTCCCAACCATCTTCATGTGAGCCTTTGAACCCTACACTGTCGGTAATGTTACCGATGAGCTTAGCAGTGAGGCACAACAAAGCAAGGGGATGGTGAAAAAGTGTCAAGTACTTTTATTTGAAAACAACAACAAAAACAAGGTCTTCAAAATAAGTGCAGTGCATTCAAAAGTCAAAGTTAAATAAATAATCCATTAAAACAAGTGTTATTGTGGAGGTTAAAATTAAAAACAACAAGGTTAAAATAACGCAGGAAGCAATCTTTTAAAACAACAATGCCCGGTGTCTTCTTTCCTGCGGGAACTCCCCTACTCCTCCCATCTGGGCTTCTCAACAGAGTCAGCCTACCTGCTGCTGGCCCTCTGTCCACTCTCCTGCTGGTTGGTCGCCTTACCGATCCCTGGCTCCGGTAGGCTCTTTAAACAGCGACTTGGGATTCCCCAACGACCAAGATTCTCACTCTGGGGACACCACGTCCCAAGTCCGGACTCCCGCTGCCTTACGCGCAGAGTCATCTGCCTTCCGGTCACTCCTTCATAAAAACAAACTCTGCGGGAGCGACCACAACTACTACGCCCCGGGTGTCGGCCAAACACCCAGGCTGCCTACACAGTTGCATGCGAGCCTTCTCTCGCTCGCTCTCCCGCACCGGCTTTCTCTCTCTCCGCACTGCTTCCTGCTTTTTCCTCCTGCAACCTCCCGTCCATCTGTCCCTTTCTTTTCCTTCCCCTCTATCCGACTCGCGCTTCTATTTATCAAGAGGGCATGACAGCTGTGCCAAATCAGCGGCCCCAGGAACAATCATGTGCACAGGTGAGAAACGCCCACACCGCGAATCACCCAGAGAACCGCTTCAGCCACACTACCACGCCCCCTCGCTAAGCCACGAGTGCGGTGATTATTTATTTAAAAATCAACCTTTTGTCGTGTGCTGTGAAAGCCAGACTGGAATTTCTCAAATAAATTGTAATGCGTAAGGTGTGACTGAAGCTGACTGGCGACTACTTTTTCTAGTATTTTAGAGAGAAATGGTAAATTTGAAATAGGCCTATAGTTATTTAGTATGTGTGGGTCTAGGTCTGACTTTTAAGTAAAGGTTTAATGACTGACACTTTTAGTGCATCAGGTACTGTGCCATGCAGTAATGAACTATTGATAACGGTTAGAATAGGCGCTGCAAGAACATCCATTGCACTTTTTACTAGTTTTGTTGGCACTGGATCTAGGGAACAAGTAGTGGGCTTCATTTTAGTAATTAAAGTTAAGACTTCCTGGTGAGTTACAGGATTAAAATTACTAAAGTGCTGAATGCAATGTGCGGCAGGGTCTGCTAAGCTAGTATTTGGCTTGTACTGTGATGCTGAGATCTGGGATCTTATATTTTTAATTTTCTCATTGAAGAAGTTCATAAAGTCTGTACTGCTAATATCTGATGGTATTTTGCACTGTTGATCTGAATTGCCATTTGTTAATTTAGCCACTGTTCTAAACAGTACCCGATGATTATTATTATTGCTATCTATTAATGTAGAATAGTATTCTGAGCGAGCTTTAAAGAGGGCTTTTTTATATATATTAACACTCTCTGTCCATGCAATTTGAAAGACATGTAGCTTTGTTGTTCTCCATCTGCGCTCCAGTTTTCGACACTCTAATTTAAGAGCTCGAGTATTTTCATTAAACCAGGGAGAGTTTCTATGTGCTTTGATCACTTTTGTTTTAAGGGGAGCCATGTTCAGAGCATCTCTCAAGGTCACATTATAATGTGATATTAGCTGATCTAAATTGTTTTCCATGTTTACATCTGATGTTAACTGATCTAAAATGTTTTCCACAATTACACTCGACTTACTCAAGGTATCTATAAATTTTGAAGCAGAATTACAATCTAGATGTCGCACTGTCTTTGTTTTAATCTGTGAGTGCGTTGTCATAGGCAGAACTAAATCAAATGTAATTAAGAAGTGATCAGAAATAACTACATTTATCCATCCATCCATCCATTTTCTAACCGCTGAATCCGAATACAGGGTCACGGGGGTCTGCTGGAGCCAAACCCAGCCAACACAGGGCATAGGGAGGTGCTGCCTCGCAGTTAGGAGACCTGGGTTCGCTTCCCGGGTCCTCCCTGCGTGGAGTTTGCATGTTCTCCCCGTGTCTGCGTGGGTTTCCTCCGGGCGCTCCGTTTTCCTCCCACAATCCAAAGACATGCAAGTTAGGTGGATTGGCGATTCTAAATTGTCCCTAGTGTGTGCTTGGTGTGTGGGTGTGTTTGTGTGTGTCCTGCGGTGGGTTGGCACCCTGCCCTGGATTGGTTCCTGCCTTGTGCCCTGTGTTGGCTAAGTTTGGCTCCAGCAGACCCCCCGTGACCCTGTATTCGGATTCAGCGGGTTAGAAAATGGATGGATAACTACATTTAATGGAGTAATATTTAAATTTTGAATTTCAACTTTGTAAGTTATAATTAAATCTAATGTGTGGTTATGATTATGAGTTGGACCTTTGACAATCTGACAAAATCCTACTGAATTTAACAAATAAGTAAAACATTTGCTAAAAGTGTCAGTTTCCACATCAATGTGTACATTAAAATCCCCCATCAGAATTACGTGATCATAATTTATAGCCAAATCAGACAGAAGGTTGCTAAATTCAGTCATGAACAATGAATATGGCCCTGGAGGTGTGTAGACTAGCACTATAATTGTGTTGGAATCTGCTTTATTATTTAAAATTAATGCCTCAAAGGATGTAAAGTTGCCTAAATTTTTATATAGGCAGGCAGCCAACAACGTGGGAGGCGTTGGGATGGGGGACCCACCGCCACCTCACACGGTGACCGAGGTGCAGGCTATGGACGTATATATGTATGTAAGTAGGATTCAGTTAGCGTTGGGAACCCGTGTACCAAATTTCTTGAAGATGGGCCCATAAGTAACAAAGACTGTTGAAAAGTTCAATATGGAGGCCGACAGTGGCATCATACCACCGAAATAAGTACGTACATTGGTTTCGGTTAGTGCAGGGAAGCCACCTACCAAATTTCGAGAAGATGGGGCCATAAATAAGAAAGTTCAACATGGCGGATGTTGTCGACTGTTATCGACTGTTATGACCGTTACGTGTAGAATTTCGAAATAAAACCTGCTTAACTTTTGTAAGTAAGCTGTAAGGAATAAGCCTGCCAAATTTCAGCCTTCTACCTACACGGGAAGTTGGAGAATTAGTGATGAGTCAGTGAGTGAGTGAGTGAGTGAGTGAGTGAGTGAGTGAGTGAGTGAGGGCTTTGCCTTTTATTATTATATATATATATTGTGAACGCTGTCACGGACACAGACAGACGGACAACATAGTTCCACCCAACACACTGTTTATGTACAAGTTATTTACAATAATTACGTGCACTCACACAACCCCAGTGCCTCTTGCACCAATTCCCCAATGTCCAGGGCTCACAGTCTCTGTGCCTCTTTCTCCTGGCCGCCTCCAGTCCTTTCTCCAGCTCTGTCTGCTTCCTCCCGACATCCACCGCTCAGTGAAGGGAGGCGGCCCCTTATGTATGCTTCCCGGATGAGTACCAGGTGTTCACAGCATTCTTCCCTTGGCCACGCCCCAGCACGGCGGAAGTGCCGGCTGTCCTCCCGGCAGCTCTCTGGGTGTCCTCCAAAGTCTTCCCCCCAGCACTTCCTGGTGTGGCGGAAGTGCTGGGCTCTCGGGATATCCAGGCACTGGGGCGCCGCCTGGCGATGGCCACGGGTCCCTACAGGGCTGGGCTTCCAAGCCCTTAACCCGAGGCCCCCAACATAACCAGGACGGACGCCCCCTCCCGGTCTGGGGGAGGCACAAGCCTTCCTCCGGTCCTCCTGGGTGTCCCAGCCCGGCTCCAGCCCCAGCCGGGTACCACACGGGATAGTCAGGCACCGGAGCGCCGCCTGGTGGTGGCCACGGGTCCCTACAGGGCTGGGCTTCCAAGCCCTCTACCCGAGGCCCCCAGCATAACCAGGACGGACGCCCCCTCCCGGTCTGGGGGAGGCACAAGCCTTCCTCCGGTCCTCCTGGGTGTCCCAGCCCGGCTCCAGCCCCAGCCGGGTACCACACGGGATAGTCAGGCACCGGAGCGCCGCCTGGTGGTGGCCACGGGTCCCTACAGGGCTGGGCTTCCAAGCCCTCTACCCGAGGCCCCCAGCATAACCAGGACGGACGCCCCCCTCGGTCTGGAGGAGGCACAAGCCCTCCTCCGTTCCTACCGGGCGTCCCGGCCGGGCTCCAGCCCCGGCCAGGGACCACAATATATATATGTACACCTACATATACATACAGACAAATATATATTTGCAGCTGGAGATCCACAAAGGGAGAAAATGAATCACGTTTTTATTCCTGAGCTTTCAACCCCTACCAGGGTCTTCATCAGAGGATAATGCTTAGACTTACAAGAATCAAAGGCAATATATAGCAATAACTTACATTGGGGAGGGGTGGCTAAGTTTGTGGGGTGGGGGGGTTATTGGGTGTAAAGTCTTGTTTATTATGAATAAGTTCTTCTTAAGTTTGCATATGCTGGATTTATGTCAAAGTGTCTGTTGATGGCATTCTCATTTGATAACCAGGATTATGCATAATAAATCAACAGGACATACATTTAATTGGGACAATGTACAAGTAAAATTTAAAGCCAATACTAAAAGTGCCAGAGAGCTGGCTGAATCCTGGTTATCAAATGGAATAAAAACTATTGTAATAGGAGTTGTGAACATTTGCTTAATGTCTATACTTTATAGTCTTGGTTAATGTAACTTTAATTGCTTTATTTATTGTAATCTATAATTGTAAATATATGATTTTTTACATTTTTTTTTACAATCAGCTTTTGTTACCTGTCCTATTACACTCTCTGAACAAACAGGCCGTAGCCTAGTATTGCTTGATTATGTTTACCTCTTCTTTAAGTCACTTTGGATAAATGCGTCTGCTAAGCAAATAAATGTAAATGATCAGGATTTCTGTAGTAATGTATATTATTTTTCCATATCCACCTTTTCATGGTGGTTTACTTTAGTTTCCCGTTTTTACTTCGTTTTGCTTCCAGATTCCTGGAATATGTGGGCACAGCCACATGGTTGTGTGGTACTGTGTGTGGTAATGCATGCGGGCATGTGATGCCATTTTGATTGATTAGCATAAAAACCATATAGTAAATAAAAAACTCTTTTTCTTGTACTTTGCTTGGCAGAAACAGTGAGGAAATAGGATAAAAAAAGGCTTTGCATTTTTTGAGTACTAAAAAAGAAATTATTTTTTGCATTATTGAAAAAAGGAAAAGGAAAGGCAGATTTTTCCAGACTTGGGGCCTTGTGTATAAATGCTGTGTAACTACAATAATATTGCGTACTCCTGTTTCCACATTGAGATGTTTTGAGATGATTACACATTGAGATGTACAAAAACTAAACTTGGCATAAAGCCACACAGATATTCACGGTAGTCCACTTTCTTGTGGGGAGGGGTGATTGTTGACTGTAATCTGAATTTTAAATCACATATTAATCAGATCATTAGGACAGCATTTTTTCACTTAAGAAACATAAGTAAAGTTAGACCTCTTTTATCACTGAAAGATGCTGAGAAATTAGTTCACGCGTTTGTTTTCAGTCGACTAGATTACTGTAATGCACTCCTCTCAGGACTACCCAAAAAAGATATAAATCGTTTGCAACTAGTGCAGAATGCAGCTGCTAGAATCCTAACTAGGAAAAGAAAATCAGAACGCATCACACCAGTCTTAGCGTCACTACACTGGTTACCTGTGTCATTCAGAATTGACTTTAAAATTCTGCTTATGGTTTATAAAGCCTTAAATAATCTCGCCCCATCTTATATATCGGAATGTCTGACACCTTATATTCCAAATCGTAACCTCAGATCCTCAAATGAGTGTCTCCTTAGAATTCCAAGAACAAAACTTAAAAGAAGTGGTGAGGCGGCCTTCTGCTGTTATGCACCTAAAATCTGGAATAGCCTGCCAATAGGAATTCGCCAGGCTGATACAGTAGAGCACTTTAAAACACTGCTGAAAACACATTACTTTAACATGGCCTTTTTATAACTTCATTTTAATCGTAATTTAACTTAATCCTGATACTCTGTATGTTCAATTCATCATAACAACTATTCATGGTGGCTCTAAAATCGGTACTGACCCCTACTCTCTCTTTTCTGTTTCTTTTTCCGGTTTCTTTGTGGTGGTGGCCTGCGCCACCTCCACCTACTCAAAGCTTCATGATGCTCCAACAATGATGGACGGATTAAAAGGAAGAAGTCTACGTGACCATCATCATCATCAAGCCCTTCCGTGAGAACCCTAAATCCAAAGAGGACTGTTTCATTTATGTTAGGTAGAATGCCCAGAGGGGACTGGGCGGTATCATGGTCTGGAATCCCTACAGATTTTATTTTTCTCCAGCCGTCTGGAGTTTTTTTGTTTTTTTCTGTCCCCTGGCCATTGAACCTTACTCTTATTCGATGTTAATGTTGATTTATTTTTTATAATTATGTCTTTCATTTTTCTATTCTTTAATATGTAAAGCACTTTGAGCTACTGTTTGTATGAAAATGTGCTATATAAATAAATGTTGTTGTTGTTGTTGTTGCATACACATTTCCGCTCAGTTTTGCAAACTGGTGACACCTATCGTCAAAGCAGTGCTACTGTTTCTGTGTCATTTACCTTTCTTTTTCATATTCCCATCAATGACGCAGGATTTTATCAAATACACCAAAATTAATTGCATATCGTTTACAAATTTAATTCACTTGATTTTATTCATTCTGTAACAATATAATGGTGGATGGAATGGCCAAACTATTCTAACTACCATGGCTACTTTAGCGTTACTAGAAGACATCACAAATGGAAGAATTAGAAGAGAGTGATGACTGGCTTCTAAGTCGATTTCGATTTCCAAGAACTATCCTCTTGGAGCTGTGTGCTGAACTAGTGCCAGCTTTTCAAAGGCAGACTTTGAGGAATTGTGCTCTTTACAAGTTCTGTCCACTCTTGGGTTTTTAACCACAGGAGCTTTTCAACATGAACTTGCTGACGGATCGGGTATTTCATGAACATCACTAAGTCACGCCATGCCAGCTGTATAGGTAGGGATTATCTGCTTGTCATCCAGATAGATAAGATTTCCTTACACTGTGGTTGAACTGTGAAACATCAAAGCACTATTCACAGCAACATCTGGTTTTCCAAATGTAATTGGAGAGGTCAGCTGCACACACATTGCTATTGCAATGGCGCTGGACAAGTTACATCAGCCAGTGATTAATTACCAAAAGAATTACCTGGCATTACATCATATATAGCTGGAGAACCTATAAAAATGGCAGCTCCCTACAGTTGCAGGTGCTTTTTCCAACTAGTGCAGCAAAAAAGCAAGCAGTTCTTTTAAAGATAACAAGTCACCTCAAATAGCCATGTAAATAGAAGAGAATTGATCAGTTGTGTCACTCTGTATTGATGCTACACTATAAAGACACCTTCAGAGAATGAATTTGCTTATGTAAATAGAATGCATTTCCACGCTATTAATGTGCTGCTTTGTAGTCCACAGAAAGTGTGGTGGTTTGTGCAAGCATGTAGCGTCCTGCTTGCACGTACCTGAAGAGATATATGATGAATCTGACCCTGACCCACCAATCATCAGCCAAACCGGAAAGCATTACAACTTCATTTGAATGTAATTAGCAGAATGTAAAAATAGCATTATTGTTTTAACCAATTCATTTAAATTTTGGTAAACATCACATAGTTATATATTCCTTAGTTCATTGGCCAAATCTTTTACAGCATCCACCATCACATTTTGGGACTCCAGAACAACGTCCATCAGCACACGGCCAGATGGTCGCCTTGCGATTTCCGAGGCAAAGGTGTGTGTGCAGCCATTGTCTTTTAACAAAACACTGAATGGAAGATGATATTTATATTGGTTTGCATATTAAAATATGCAAAATTCTGTCAGTAGTCGGGGTGGCGCGTGCAGGTGCGTTAAATTTCACTTTCATTGGGATTTGTAAACGGAAGTGCGTAGAACTTAGTGTATGAACAGTTTTATGCATCTGGATTTTTTGTGCATACGCACATTTCTGTTTTTGTCCGTATGCCATGTTTTATTGTGAATTCTATGCACGCCGTTATACAAGAGGTCCTTGGAAACTCTGGATCGAGTTGAGATTCCAGAGATTAGGGTTTTGTTTTTTTTTTTTTTGCAGAAAGTTTGAATTGTTGGTGTTCTGGTAAAGTGGCTGCAACACTTTTATGTGTTAGTCACTGTACTGCAAGGTCTGTGGTTTGAATAGTGCCCATTCTTTATTTTTGTCCTGTCACTCACTCTGCAAAGTAGTGGCCATCTTGTACTTTGCATGAATTTCAGAAGACTTACCACATTCCTTGCTACTGTGTGCAGCTGTCCATACCACATAAAGTCAGTTGCCTATTTGTCTGTACAGATATTCTTTTCTGTGCATTGCTTATTACAAAAGACACCTACTTGTCTGTGATGCGTACCATGGGTTGATCACAGTAACTTCTTATAACAGATTATGTTTTTCCTCTTTGTTGAAATGTATTTTTTAGTATTGTATGTGTGTTTGATGATTTATATTCCAGGAAACTTACAGGGTCAGATATAGTACAATTGTTACAGGCATGTTTTTAGCACAAACATGTTTTAGCACCTACACATTAAGTGATCTTCAGAGGGTCACACAGTGAGAATGGAATTGAGAAAATGAGTTTTTATTGTTATGTCATAAGTTCACCCCAAATCCAGAAAAACCAAAAGCAAGGCAGTTAAAATACAAAATTAACAAAACTGACTTAAAATACATAATTAGACAAATAATAAAAATAACTAACAATGTTAACATGAATAATCAAAGAATGAAGAATGAACAAAATGGACAAAAAAAATGAATTTAAGCATAAGTCAGAGAGGAAACTCTGGTTTACACAAAACACAAAGACACTGCTTTAAGATTTTGCCCACAAACTATGAAACTGTTTATTTGCATCAAAACTAATAAGAGTAAGTATAAAGAATCAGCCTGGGTGGGCTGATTCCTCATGTAGTCCCATCAGCAAGAGCACGACAATGGTGAACATCCATCATAGTTTTTTTTTCCCTAACAGCCATAGGGTTCCCTGCTGTCACTAATGCCAACTTGCATTACAAGAGTAGAGAAACTTACAGAGGACTAACTAATAGGGAAAAGAGGATAATGCATAAGGTCGAATGTCTTCCTGCTGCCATTTATCACCATTATAGACTATCCATGCCTTCATCCACTTGGCACACTTTGTACAAAGGAGACAATGAAAGGTGAGGTGTGCCTTTTCCTAGTGTTTAGTGTATTGTTGTCTTGTCCCTGTGGCCCCTAATAGCTGTCTCCAAACTGCAGAACTGAAGTCCTCCCACCATTAAACAGCTGCCGCTGGAAAAAGATGTCTGTTAGATAGTGGCCAAAAATAAATAAAGATCCCAGCTCTACTCAATTCAGACAAACACATAAAAAAATATGTGAAAGTCATTTTTATTGTGTTTTTGCTTTTTATCTTAGTGAACACATCTTCATGAATTTATAAAGATGAAGAATGCAATGGCGATTAAAATGCTCAGAAATTAAAATTTATGAAGGAGAAACTAACTGATTTAAGGACTGCACAAAGTACACTAGCTTTAATGTTCTATTGTTGTTGTGTATTTGTTATATCTAGCATTGTTATAATTGCATGTATTGTCATTTAAAAATAGGTTTAAGTTTGTATAAGAGAGTGTTCCACAAGGCATTTTTTATTTAACTAACATCTGACTCTTTACGAAATTGTAATTATGTGCTGACTCGGAATGTGGAATTTATGGCAGGGGATTGGGGGCATGAATCAAGCTGGTTTGGACAATAAGTGAGCCTATAAGCTAGCCCTCAGAGTAAGACCATGAACTTCATAGCTTGCATGAAGCTGGGTCTGAAGAAATGAGATGTGGATGTTTAAGACTGGTCATTCTTTATCCAATTGGTCCAGTCATACTGAAACAGGATTGGATGAACCATGGGAGTTGACTGCACCCTTTGGTCTAGGATTAGTGATAGAATGGTTTAAGTTGGCATCTCTGGCTTTCCCTCTCTCTTTCTCAATCACCATCTTGTCATGAAGAGAAGACCCCCTTCTTTCTTGATATTTGTCTATGAATAGAAGACAACTCTGTCTCAGCAGTCATATTGAGACAGATAGGCTGCCTGGGATTATGTAGATGGTGAATGGAACAGGAAAATTCGAATGCAACTTTAAGTTTTTGGGCCAAATGAAGCTACACATCAAGCATTATTAGATTAAATGGTTTTGGGTTGCACACCTATATTTTATTTGCTTGTGGCACTTGTTAAAATAAAAATGAATTACCTTTAATAAATAATTAAAAATGTAGCTCTTTCTGCTGTTCATTCCTTTATTCTGTCTAATTGCCTGAGTTTCTAGATATGGAAGAGAAAGGGAGAGGAAGTGCTGATCTAAAAGTACCTGACAGTGTGGAAAGTGTAAAAAAGAGTATAAAAAAGAAAATAGGTTCACCTAAGGACTCTATATGATGAAACAGAGTTCATGACAGAACATGGGGAAATACATGCAAATACAGTACATGGATTCACATATCCACAGCATGTACTGGTAAATGTATAATCAGTACAAACACCTTAAAATGCAGAGGATAACTATTAACCTCTAAAACTAAAAACATGCCCAGCACCACCCCAAATTCAGAAATCTCCTTTATACGAAAGAAATAAATAATGGATGGATGCCGGAAACAAATATTTCTCTATTATAAAAGGACTCATAAACCTCTGAAGCCCTGTATAAACATAACCAATAAAAAAAGTCAAAGTCTGAAATAGTTTTTATACCTTTTTATTGTCTACAAAAATTCTTGTCTAATCAAAGCTAATACACATAAAGTTTGTTAGTATGTTGACAGCAATTAAGAGTGTGATTCAAACTCATATATAATCACATTTTATTATCTTCTTTTCAACATTACATAAATTGTGGTAAAGTTGTAAATTATCAGAATTAAATAAAGAAATGTAAGTGGTTTGCATGCCTGTTTATATTTTGGTGTTCTTTAATGTTTTGACGTTTCTCATTTTACAGGGTGAGGCCACAAAACAGTATTTGGAACCTCCTTAAGCAGAAGAATGCACCTTTATTTACAAAAGCACATTTTATGGTGTGTGCTTTCCTTTAATATTTGTATTTTCCAAGAAGCTAAAAATGAAACTGAAAACAAAGTGTTTACATTGTGATGCTGTGTGAGCTGAAGTGTAACAAATCAAAATGAAAATGAAACACAAATTTTGTTACTTAGCACCTTCTGATTTTTAATCTAATATTTTTTTCAAGCAATTGTAAAACAATACCATTTAAAAAATGATAAAGAAATAAATAAAAATAAACAAGGCATAGTTTTGTAGGGAACTTGAATATAAACCCACCTGGGAATAGCAAAGTTCGTTACCTGGGAAAACCAGAAACAAGTGCTAGATGGCATTCCTTTTTGTGAATTTTGGAATTTACTATTTTTCTCACTGAAGATTTTTAAATGACCTTGAAGTACAATAAGATCATCAACTTTTCTGATCTTTCAGGGAAAGCCAAGTTTTTTGCCATTATTTTGGCAGCCTTTTCTTGTAGGGTTTTGGCATATGGCATTTAGGCCCCTTATTTAGTGGTTTTTGTGGCTGAAACATGGTGCTCAAAGAAGGCACTTGAAGACCCTAGGATGTGCAGGCAGAATCAAGCTTTATTGCGTGATGTACACATGGTCTCAGTTCAGATTAATTGAGCAATTAGCAACTCGACTACCTTTTATTTATTACAGTCCTTATCAAAAGTTTACCACACTCACTATCCGACTCCAACTTCCCGTTGCCCTTGTCCTGCCTCTAATTAGCTCCAGCAATATTTCCCAGACTAATAAGTTTAGCACTCTGCTTTATCCATTATTCCCACTTGACAGGCTTTCTCCCCACCTTGAACCCTTCCAGTTCCTGCCACCATTATCTCTGGCATGTCACCCTCTCTCTACATACCTGACCTTGACTCATATTGGTAGTTTCCAGCAGGCACAAGCCTTTTTGTGATAACTATACTAATGTGCACTAGGATGTAATGCTTATTTTCATATATGTTCATGATTCTCTTTGAATATATGCAAATAATTAATTTTAAGAATATACTTTTCTATATGGTCTGTGTTCCTGCTATTGTTGTTAATTTTTTTCTTAATGCTCTAAATTTGCTAATCAGGCACATGGCACCAAAGAAACATAACTGCCACTGCCAGACTTTCACTAATCTAACCTTAACTAACAGGCACTTTAAGTGTGACTTAACTTTCAGCTGTATTGTGCCAAGACTTTTGAATGATCTGCCAAAATAAATAAGATGAGCTGACTCAATTCATTCTTTCAAACAGCAACTTAAAACCCATCTGTTTGGGAAGACATTGATACCCTTCCTCTTAGTTCATTCTGTCCAGGGACCTTATATATAAAACTTATATAATTACAGATTTAATTATTTGGCGTATTTAAATTTTTCAGATTAAGTATTACTACATACTAATAATATTACTAACATACTATTGCTCTGATTTTAAAGTAGGCCTTAAAGCATGCCTCGTTTTGCTGTTAACACCACAGGACACGTTCACTATGATCAAATCTCAAGGTTTATTTGATCCGCAGACTGGATGGTTTCTCCCTCAGCCAGGCTCATCTCAGGAATGTTCGTTCTCTTTCTTCCCTCTCTTCTTGGGAGGCAGCTACAACTTGATGTTGGAACTCTAAGCCATTGCAGTAAATGGAGGTTTACTAAGTTGTCTGATTATACTCTTGGGACAAAACATCCAGCAGTAGGATGAGTGGTTCCAATTAGGTCTGGTCTCTCTTCTAGTTATGATATTATTGTGCTGAAGGCAAATCATTTCCTGGTTAAAGACTTAAAATGTTTTCATTAGCAAACAATATTGCAATATTTTAGAAACAATTGGTGAAAGTGCTAGAAATTCCTATAGGAGAGGACACCAGTTCTTGCATTAGTCATATTATTTATCAATTATGTGGTATCAGCTGTAAACTTTTGTTTTTCTTGGGGTACCACTTATAGTCATTAACTATTAGAGAAGATGGTCATTTTGATTGAATTTCTACTTGTCCCTTGGCTGATTCATTTTTAAGGACAGTGCACTGGTTTCAATTTGTAATTTGTGATAATACTGTAGATTCCAAACTATACTGTTTGCAGACTTGTCATACAGACTTGGCACAATGTCATATTCAGTCTCTTTTTTAATTTCTGTGTCAATTTTGCTAATATAGTAAAGTCCAATACATTTTTTTTTGATTGATTGATTGATTGACTTTTGAAAAATACAAATGAATACCTATAATTGTCATATACTAATTTAAGTTTGTTAACCAGGACAGAAGGTAACTGGGGGCCAAAGGCCATCAGTTAGGGAAAACCCCAAGACTGGTCCCATTCATAGTACAACCTGATAAGAGCCAAATGTTATAATTCACTTACAGATGACACAGATGAGTCTAGTTTGAGATGTAAAATCAAAAGTTAAGAATACAGAATTGCATGAAGGTTATTGGAGAGGCATATTCTGCAGGGGTCCACATGGAAATTAAGAATATTCCAATAGCTTACTCTAAACTACAGATTGATTTATTTAGTTATTTCCTTTCAATATATTTACGGATCTCTTTGAAGATGAGAAACAGCCAGCGCACACAGGCAAGCTAAGAGGTAATGGAAGGTACTAGAGTAGTAAATTCCTTTTACGTTTCACAGAAAATCAAACTAGCAAAATATATATATATATATATATATATATATATATATATATATATATATATATATATTGTGACGGTATATGCACATTTCTCATGACATAAAAGAAGGACACAAACTCAATGTGACACATTTTCTATATATGTTCGGACCTAGACAAGACACTGGTCTACCTCAGGATGAACATACACACACTGCAAATTCACCTAACATGCATTTCTTTGGACTTGGCTCAAACCTACACAGACATGGGGAGCACATGGAAGCTCCATGCAGGGAGTACCTGGGGTGTGAATCTATTTGTTACAAGACAGTAGTACCCACCATAATGCTATTGTGCCATTTTTTATTTGTTATTTATATAATCATTATTCACAGCGAAGATTACAATGATTGGTATAATGAAAAATTATCTACTGTTTTTTTGCAAAATCATTTTTTGTCTACCAAGCAATATATTTTCATTATTTACAATGTTAATGTCTTATTTTTTTTAAATTGACACCAATATTAGTCAACTAAACAAACTTCTTATGCATTTTTCAATCTGGTCTCAGCTGTGGAAAAGTCTGATGACCATGATGGCCAAGAGAGTTCACGCACAGCCTCTGGAACATATTGAGTTGCACACAAATGATTTGGGCAGGTGCTTTTTTTTTGAACAAACAAATTTCCCATTTCATGTAGGAAAGTGATCAGAACTGGCTAGACAATGTCCCTCATTTAGGTAGCACAGGTCAGTGGTCAGTATCCCCTCCACAAACACACCATGATCCCCGATATGGGCCAGAAGAACACATACACATCATGAACATCATGAGTATTCCTTCTGACTATTGCTCACACAAAACTTGCAACATAGCATTTATTTTCAGAATATTTGTCTCCATTGTATTTTTTTTACTTATCAAAAGGTATGTTTGCATAGAACTTGGCCAGAAGGAAAACTATTAAACATTCATAAATATTTTAGAACAAATCTGGAGACCTATTATTTATAGCTAATATTATACACATTGTAAACTAAGATGTGTCAGATATGTGCAACTGGTTATCAGACTTCTCCAAAGCTGCGACCAGATTGGGCAATGAACCTCAGTCAGTTGCACATCCAGGTTGAAAATGCGCTCACAATGCACAGGAGGATATTCATCATCTATATGTTTCAATGCTAGCATACAGGCCTATATTGCACTACAGATGGGTTATACCTGATATTTATGTGAGAATGGTATAACAGGTGACAGTCTCTGTGCTAAAGAAACCACATTGCATCACCCCTTGAGCACGATCACGTGCTTAGCCTACTCAAATGATTCTTCTACCTAAATCCCAGTTCCATGGTGTGATTCCTTGGAAGTTCTTTTTCCACTTTCCACTAATAAAGATACATCTTCATTTTCTTTTTCAGAAGCACTACTTTAATTTAGGTAGTGGTGCAGCTAAATTGTTATAAGACTTTATGAACTTCTTCAATGAGAAAATTAAAAATATAAGATCCCAGATCTCAGCATCACAGTACAAACCAAATACTAGCTTAGCAGACCCTGCTGCACATTGCATTCAGCACTTTAGTAATTTTAATCCTGTAACTCACCAGGAAGTCTTAACTTTAATTACTAAAATGAAGCCCACTACTTGTTCCCTAGATCCAGTGCCAACAAAACTAGTAAAAAGTGCAATGGATGTTCTTGCAGCGCCTATTCTAACCGTTATCAATAGTTCATTACTGCATGGCACCGTACCTGATGCACTAAAAGTGTCAGTCATTAAACCATTACTTAAAAAGTCAGACCTAGACCCACACATACTAAATAACTATAGGCCTATTTCAAATTTACCATTTCTCTCTAAAATACTAGAAAAGTAGTGCCAGTCAGCTTCAGTCACACCTTACGCATTACAATTTATTTGAGAAATTCCAGTCTGGCTTTCGCACTGGTCATAGTACAGAAACGGCACTAACACGGGTTGTAAATGACATTCTGATATCCTCTGATGAAGGAAATTCCACTGTAATTATGTTGTTGGACTTAAGTGCAGCATTTGACACCATTGACCATTCTATTTTACTGCACAGGCTAGAAAACGATGTTGGGCTTACAGGCCCCGTGCTCGCTTGGTTCAGTTCTTATTTATCAAATCGATTCCAGTATGTACAGAAATGTGCAGACAGTACTCCATCATTATACACAGAAGTTCAATATGGTGTCCGCAGGGCTCAGTACTGGGACCTTTACTGTTTTCACTTTACATGCTTCCACTGGGATCTCTCATTAGGAAACATAATGTTAATTTTCACTCGTATGCAGATGACACCCAGTTATACCTTTCATTTAAATCAAATGAAGTTTCTCCGATGTTGTCTTTAATTAGTTGTGTTAGTGAATTAAAGGAATGGATGAATGAGAACTACTTGTCTTTAAATACAGATAAAACAGAGATGTTAATTGTTGGAGGGAATGACGCTGATCACAGCAATATTTTGTCGTCATTTAACTCAGTTGGAATCCCAATTAATTTTACTGAATCAGCCCGCAATCTAGGAGTTATCTTTGACTCTAGCATGTCATTTAAAGCATATTACAAAGTCGTCCAAAACATGTTTTTCCATCTTAAAAATGTTAGGAAATTAAGGCGCTTTCTAAATAAACAGGATTGTGAGAAATTAATTCATGCATTTATCTCTAGTAGGATTGACTACTGCAATGCGGTGTTCACTGGCTGTTCAAACTGTTCTCTATACAGCCTCCAGTTAATCCAAAATGCGCTGCAAGAATTATTACAAGAACAAGAAAATATGAACACATAACCCCAGTTCTTAAATCTTTACACTGGCTCCCAGTTAAGTTTAGGGCAGATTTCAAAATCCTCCTTTTAACATATAAAGCATTAAATGGCCAAGGTCCGCTTACTTGTCTGAACTTATCATGACTTACAAACCTGAGCACATTAAGATCTCAAGATGCGGTCTGCTTAGGATTCCAAGGATTAATAAAATAACAGTGGGAGGTCGAGCTTTTAGTTACAGGGCCCCTAAACTGTGGAATGGTCTTCCTGCTTCCATAAGAGATGCCCCTTCAGTCTCAGCCTTTAAATCCCGGCTGAAGACTCACTACTTCAGTTTAGCATATCCTGACTAGAGCTGCTGATTAACTGTACAGACTGCATCTCTGTTGTTAGTCATTAGCACTATAACATAAGTAACATGATAATTATATTTGAATACTAACCCTCACCTATTCTGTTTCTTTTCTCGGTACCCAAATGTGGCAATTGGTGCCACGGCCCACCTGCCAAGTTGTTTGCCTGCCTATGGTAAAGTCATCCCTGATGGAGGATCACAGGAATCATGGGAAAGAGGGGTCCTTTCATGGAGCAACGTTTCAGCCGTGGCATGGCCAAATGGGGAGGCAGCTAGATGGATGAGGTCTCCAGGACTCTAAAAATATCCAAACCTAATTATGTCATATCATCTACTGTTAAACCGTACTTCTAAAATTTTTATTATTATGCTGTATTAAGGAATTGTTCTGTTCTGTGTATTGTATTGTATTGACCCCCTAGTTTTGACACCCACTGCACGCCCAACCTAACTGGAAAGGGGTCTCTCTTTGAACTGCCTTTCCGAGGTTTCTTCCATTTTCCTACAAGGTTTTATTGGGAGTTTTCCTTGTCTTCTCAGAGAGTCAAGGCTGGGGGCTGTCAAAAGGCAGGGCCTGTTAAAGCCCATTGCGGCACTTCCTGTGTGATTTTGGGCTATACAAAAATAAACTATTGTATTGTATTGTATTATAAGTGGGTAGATGGAAATGATCTAAATGAGTTAATCCCAGTCCCTAGGCATATTTTAACAAGGCACAGGCCTGGGAGTTTTGATCTTATATAATCTTTATATCTTTAATACATAGTTTAAACTCAACATACAGTATTTACAGTACATTATACTTTCACAGTCTATTACCTGTTATTCAGAACTTTTTGTAAGAAATCACGTGTGTTATAAAAACCTCTTTTATGGCTTTTTTTTAAATTCAGGCTATAAATAAGGAGTACTTTACGACTGCCTTCCTGTTAATCTGTTACACATTTCGCAGGCACTTCAGTCAACAATAAAGCAGTGTAAGTAACAGGTAAGTATATATCATGATGAATTTTTTAATTTTTAAAAATCTGTTGGAACTTTACAATAACTCCAGACCCAGCTGAAAATGGTACTTATGTAAATAGGTAAACCATTGTGATTTAGTCAGTTGAATTGGATGCACATACTAAGAAACTAAGAATTTTAAAGGAATGAATGTTATTTATAAAATGAAACCACTTAACTATTAAATAACTGAAAAAATAATATTTTAGTATGATGTTAAATGCTGTTAAAACAAGACATTTCAACCTTCAATGTATAGTTGCTGTTTGTTTCTGTTTCCTGCAGAAAATAAAGACAAATACCTGTTTTCAAAATTTTTTTCATTCTCATATTCACTTTATTTGGCAAAAATCACTTCAGTTTTGATTTTCAGAGATATTTTTTTTCAAAGCATATGTTGCACAACTGTTTTTAATTATTTACTATCTTCTTCTGAATGCACTTCATTCTGCAAATTAACCACCTCATTTTCCTCAAAATAATTTTATTTAAAAATTTACATTTAACAAGAGGCAGACTCAGACACTAATGACAATGTGTTTAAATTTCAGACAAGGGATCACTCATTCACTACCTTTTGTACCTGTGTAAGTTTATCTTTTGTATATATGCATATACAGTGGGGAAGAGGTGACATGTGCTTAAATTAAACTTAACTTATAAAACAATGCAAAGGACCGCAAGCAATTCCTTGACTTTCTTTGTACCCAGAGCAAATTCATAACAATAAAGAACAAAATTGATACATTCATATAATCACTGGATAATAAACCCCACAAAACAAGCTGAATAGAGATGTTGTTGGTTGCCAGCATGCTGTGGGGATTTTGTGCTCCCTTGGGGATGAGGAGCTGAAGTGTGTGTGTGTGCTGGTTTGTGTGACACACAGACAGTCACTTGCTAACCTTTCTCTGAGGGAATGGGAGGGGCTGGAAGGAGAGGTTTCTAATTGTAAGGGGTGAAGACCTCCTAGGGGTTTAGTGACAGGGGATGGCCTTAAGAAGGGTCAGAAGTGCAGGGTGAAGATATACAGAAGTGGACAGATACATGAAGCAGTTGAAATAGGAAAGCTATAGTGCTAAGCACTTCATATTTTGTAGGTGGTTTCTGTATCCCACAATAGCGGAGCCAACAAAAGTGCTCCATTTGCATGGAACTGAATTAAGCAAAATAACCTAGGAAAGGCCCTAATTGCTGTGAGTCCTCCTGTTCTTATTTAACTGGATCGTTGCAATATTATGAATTATTTTCCCTATTTAATTCTTTTCCAGAAAATTGCCCAAAGAAATATTCATTCTGGAATAGCTTTTAGTTTTGGTTAAATATTAAGCTGTTTGTCTGATGTGTCTGGTTTGTATGTTTCTAATAATCTCATTCTTTCACTTATCATAGATCTCTTAATGAACAGTATTTGTGTGATTTCACAGACAGCCTGATGTGCTAAACAAGGCTGGAACCAGTTTAATGGAAGAAGCTAATGCTCTCATGAGTTTAATTTTTAATTTAGTAGGAAAGTGCAAAAGTTAAAGATTTACTTCCCAGGTCCTCCCTGCGTGGAGTTTGCATGTTCTCCCCGTATTTGGAATCCTCCAGGTACTCCGGTTTCCTCCCATAGTCCCAAGACATGCAGGTTAGGTGCATTGGCAATTCTAAATTGTCCCTAGTGTTTGCTTGGTGTGTGGGTGTGTGTGTGCCTTGCGGTGGTCTGGTGCCCTGCCCGGGGTTTGTTTCCTGCCTTGTGCCCTGTGTTGGCTAGGATTGGCTCCAGCAGACCCCGTGACCTGTAGTTAGGATATAGCGGGTTGGATAATGGATGGATGGATGGAACTTCCAATTTGTTTCCTTTTTTTCTCTTACTGACTTTTTTCATATTTGATAATAGCCATGGTGTTATTTCAGGTAGCTCTCAGTCTTGTAGTAACATTCAGTCCCTAAAAGTCATCTGCCTTGCTCAGCAGTAAATTAATGGAACAAACCAGGCAGCTTTTTGGCAACAGCTTATTTTTCTGTACTTATGCACTTAATGTCCTAAGTTACATACAGCTGGTTAATTCCTTTTCTTTGTAAACTGATTCCTTGATCATCTGCATAACTAGCTCTCCTACTTTGGCCTCACCTGGTTTTTTTTTTGCCACTTTCTTGGCCTAATTCATCCTGTGGATGGCAGCTGCTGATCCATGAACAGTGATTAATGGAAAGAAGATCCCATGTCCTATGGTTAATTCAAGTATAGACCCATTTGTTTCCTGCCTTACGTCCTGTGTTGGCTTGGATTGGCTCCAGCAGACTCCCGTGACCCTGCAGTTAGGATATAGTGGGTTGGATATTGGATTGATTTATATATCTATTCTTTTCCACTTAAAAAATAATTTTATTGATCAAAATAGCATCAAGGGATAGTATCATTTTTTTTCTTCTTTTTGATCACTAAAGTGGATTGTGACATATAAAGAGAATTATAAATAAATTAATTCTTTTACCAGGGAGGCTCATCATAACAAAAGTAGCTATCAGTACACCAAATGGTTTCCTGTTAATTCCTAGTACAAAATGATAAACTACTCTTCACTTCTGCATAACTCCACGTAGAGACAAAATTCATCTTATATTAAAAATGTACCTTTTAGATGAGCTGTGCTTTATCTTGGTCCTTGAATACTTTAAATTATCATAATACAGGCTACAATAAAAATAAACCATATACAAAGTTAAACTTTTATACAGTATATTTATTATTTATTCACCATTTTAATGGTATCATTAAAGGGATTATCTTGGAGCTCCTCATTGAATAATAATATCCTGGAAGCCTTACAGCAAGGACACAGAGTTAAACTACAGGAGCACCTGTGGCTCAGACTAAACCCTCAACTCTTAAGAAGGTAAGAGTGATGCACAAAAGTAAAACAGAAAAGAAGCAAAAATTAATTTGTTGTGTTCAATAGTATCTTCTGTTTAATCAGGAACAAAACTACAGATTTTTCAACCAAAAACAAAGAAGAAGGATATTTTTATTAAATCATTTTGTTTTTTACTTGACTCCTCTTTATGTTTGTTTGTCTGGGTTAAATCTTGCAACTGATTTTAATTCCACTTTTGGTTAAACAAATTTCTTCAAATTTTGCATATGTGTTCAGTATCGATGACAATACAATAATCTGCCAGAATCGATGCAATTACGTAACAAATTTCACTGTGGTCAGTGTTTATGCAATTCCAATTAACGCACACACAACAATGACGGAGAGAGAATATAGTGAGATATAGGAGCATACAAGTGAGAGACGCATCGGATTGCCCCCACTTGTCTCTTCCAGTGAGTGGAGTCGGTAATACGCGTGCCAACTTTACATGTTTACTCTTGCGAAGGAGTAGCCTTGATGATCACAGTGAGGAAGTGTTGCTGTAAGCTTTTCATTCTGTTGTCGATATTTTTTTTTTCACAGTGACCAAGCTCTAATCCCATAAGAGCCTGAACAGAAAAGTAGAGAGCAAAATATAATTCTTTTTAGTATTTAAATAATTCTGTAAAGAAGATATATTGTGTAATACTTTTAAAGAAGTTTCCCATTCATGAAAAACAATTAAAGAACAATCATTTGCAAAATACTCAAAAACTAAAAAGTTAAAAATAAAATATATAAAAAAAATGTAAGTAAAATTATTTTATTTACTTTAGTTATAAATGCACTAAAAAGCAAAAAATAAATATTTCTTAAACCACAATTTTCTTGGTTATATGTGACTAAATAAAATTGTGGAGTGCACATAAATTAATTCAATCAATTAATAGAATATCTACTTTTATCATAAAATATAAAAAAACATTGTAATTCTCCACCATGCTAAACAAGTTTCAAAAATTGTTTAAATCAATTAATGTATGTGTGCCCCACGATTTTATTTAGTCACATATAACCACAAAAATTTTAAGAAAAATGTATTTTTTACTTTTTAGTGCATTTATAACTAAAGTAAATAAAATAGTTTTACTTAAAAAATGTATATATTTTATTTCCTCTTTACAACATTAAAACAGAAAAAGATCTCTGAGAGTACTGTGGTAGTAATCTGCTGTTTCAAAAATGACACTGCTAATGTGACATGCAATCAAAAGCTTAGTGTTCATTTGAATGAATGTGTACACAGATATTGTTTTCAAAGCGCAACATCATCACTAGAAAAATACAAACAAAACAGAGACCAGAAAAATTGACAAGTGGATACATAATTAAATTTGAGTGGTAGAGATATTTGGGTTCTTGATAACATCAAATTAAAAAATGAAATAAGGGATAGGAAGAGTAACAGTAACAAAGTTTATTTGGAAGTAACCAAATTTGCCGCCAGGGAAAGCATGTTTTAGAGTTATTTTTTCCTATTAAAAAATAAATTACCATACACAGTGAGTGGAAAGGCAGACAAAACAGTTAATGTCTTTTTCAAATCAGTGAGGTGCACAGACAAAGCAGAACAAAGACGACCACCTTTTAATTCTGGACATCTGGCTGGGCAAAAACAAAAGAGCCGCTACAGATTGTTCAGTGCTAACTGTACAAATACAAGACAGTCACCTCCTTTCACTGATCAGACTGGCTAATGAGAGACATTCTTCAGTTGTAGCTGATTAGGAATGGCTCCATTAGGTTTTATTTTCATTTCTATAACTCAAAAGTGTCCGTGAAAAATGATTCATGGAACAAGCAGTAGGTATGGAGAACTTAACTGACTGAAATAGCTTGAGGAGCAAATCCATCCATCCATCCATCCATTATCCAACCCTCTATATCCTAACTACAGGGTCATGGGGGTCTGCTGGAGCAAATCCCAGCCAACAAAGGGCGCAAGGCAGGAAACAAACCCTGGGCAGGGCACCAGCCCACTGCAGCTTGAGGAGCAAATTCAACTGGAAACTTGTTGTCAGACAGACTGAAACAAATGCATCATATAACTTGCATCAATACCTGCAGCAAATTGCATTTCATGTTTTGACTTCCTCTTTATTAGCAATGTCACTTTGGTGGTACACCTAAAAGCAGTTTTATATTGGTGTAGCTTATTATTAACTCATTTGTATAATCTAGAATATAACTGAGACAAAGTAAACAAGCAAAAAAAAATGAAATGGAACATTAGTTTTAACAGAAGAAATAAACCCATGTTTCCTCAAAAACAACTTATGTTTCAGATAACTTAGTCTGTTCTATCATACTCTTGTTCTTCATATACTTTCATATACATGAAATTCCTGTGTATGTAACAACTGTCCAGACTTGTTGTTTACAGGTCATCTGCTGATCTCTTAGTCATCTTTTAGTACATTTGGTGTATCACGTCAACCTTTTCCTGGTACAGCCTTGTCTTCATTGTTCACTTGACCTTTGTCTGTTTTCCTGATATGCTTGAACAGGTTTCTGACATTTATTAACCCTTTATTCTATCTCTTAAGGTGAATGCTGTGTTACCCTAAAATTATTCTCTTTTTAACTTCTTAAATGCCCATTAAAACTCTGAGGTCTAGTTTCCTACTTTAAGACCAAATATTTCCCCACTTTGGGGCTAAAAAGTAAAAGATCCCTGGCCAGCTGAATTTGGGGAAAAACAGAAATCAGTGAAAATCATTAATACTTAAGATGATCCTATAAAGCAATACCATTAAATAAGTCAATCCTCACTTTGGAAGATGTTAGCACTACTATCAGCAAAGCAAGTCACTGGCTCTTATCCAAGGTCACATTTAAATTGCAAAGGTTGTATCCATGGTTCTTACTAATGTCTTCTGCCACCAGCTTGGGTCGTTGGGCTTTACCAATTTCACAAACTGCACACTCACCCGCTCTTTGCATAAGCCATTCAATCTCTGTTGTGCCCAATTATTACATTGTTTGGCTATCTTCTATATTACTTAGGCCCAAGAAGCCATAATATTAATTATTTGTCCTGTATTGCCACTAACTACTTCTGTCTATATAACCCTAAGTACCCCAGTTCCTAAAAATACTGTTAAACACTATCCCACAAAATGTGTTTCCATCATATCTTGTTCAACTAATTGTAAAAGCTTTGTACTGTACCCTGTAAAATGTTGTATCTAATGCTGCACATTTGATCCTTACACAAAATATCATACAATTTGTGTCCTTAACGTTGTATCTAAACCAAATGCAAAGTTCCAAACATATTAATATTGACATTTGTTCCATACTTCTGTATCAATCGCTGTTACACAAATAAAATTGATGAAAAATAATAGTTATGACACAAATGGTATGTATTGCTTGTGGCAATAGTTTTTTAGTTTAAACAGTATCTTCACCTAATCATAATGAATTTAAACATTTTTTCCAGAATGCCCCTATTCTGAAAACTCTTGTTATTTACCTTCTCTTAAATTTATAATCATTCTTTTCAGTTACCACATTTCCTTTAATGTAATACTGTTCATTCTGTTATTACAATCAATAACTAATAATGCTTAAATTGGATAACTTTAACTTGTAATGTCTTAAGTGCTAATGTGATGATAGTCACCAATGTAAAACTAAATATGGTAGTTGTCATGTGTTAGATCATATTTTGATTCACTCCAAATTACATAGAAACATTTATACTTAAGGAGAACTTGCCCTCTCATTCTAAATATCAATGGGCCTATTGAAAATATTTTACCTAAAAATATTTACTCTTACACATTACTTTTATACTAAGTGTCGACCATATTATGCTAATCACAAATCTAGATTATTCAATTATATTATCCCAATTGTTACACTGGTTAGACTTAAAACAATTTAAATTCATAATAATTATGAAGTGCTTCCATTGGTGTAAATTTTTTTTTTGGGGAAACTATCTTGTGCTCATCACTTAATATATCATGTGCACCCATATCCAGCAGGGGTCGCTAGCTCCCTTGTTGGAATGAGTTCTTTTGTAATTGCGGCGTGTTACATAACCCAAAACTAGTAAACAAGCAAATATATATATATATATATATATATATATATATAATAAAATACATATAATATATATATATATATATATATAATATAAGATATAATATAAAAATACAGTATCCCTCCCTTATTGATACAGCGGTAAGAAATCACATAGGAGAAATAACTTGGCTTTCTTTAGTGACGGCTTACTCTGCATAACAGATGAAGGAAGCCAATGGCAAGAACACAGTTCGGAGAGGGGGCCTGATGTGTAGAGTCTGCCATTTTTGCTGCTGCATTGGAAGGATTTCCAGGATCGGATGGTTTTATCTCCCATCTGTCTGTTGGCTTCAAAGGTCTGCCGGGCAATGTTCTAAGGTTATATACTCTTTTTTCATGTGCAGGCCCCCACTTAGGTAAATTATGCCATTCCAAACAAGGCACCAGAGGATACAATTTCATGCTGAGTTTAACACACAGAAATAGTATACAATTATCATCACTCTGACTGTTTTTTTTTTCTCCAACTGTTTTTTATCTGTCTTGTCTTATGCTTTGCATAGCAGTTCTTATATGGTGAACCCCTGTGCTAAATCTGGCTCTGTGTCAACTGTGCATGTGAGTAGAAAAAGGCAGATTTATAACATATATTTGCACAGAGCACAGTAACATATTAAACTTATGTTCTGATTAACTTGCCATGTTACTGTGTTTATGGTTCTGTAACCAATGAATTTCCCTAGTGTACCTATGTTGAAGCTAACCAATTATCACCTCCAATTTAATGTAGGAGTCCATAAACTTAGTAAGGTAAACAGTCGCAATTCAATTTAGCTCTCAGCTGTGTCTTTTAAATACCACAGTTTGTTTTGTACAGAGTAAAGCCAGTCTAGTCATATCCAGGAGGGCAGCAGGTTTGATTACTTTCCTACTGTTTGCCTGTAAAGTACTTGAATTTGCTCCATTTTATGTATTTCCCTTCTCTTGGAGAGTCAATGGAGGCTCTTTGAACTTTGAATGCCCTTACAATACATAAGGTAACATGCAGATTTCTACATTTCTTCACCAATTTCATGTGAGGTAGTGTTAAAGCAAGCTGCATTCATATAAATCTCTGTTTCTGGTGTGACTGATGTCATGCACATAAACATCAAAAAAATCTGGCAATGGGGTAAGCAAAATTTACTTCAGAAGATTTCTCAAAACATGCCAAATAATTGTAAATACAAGTTTTTTGACAAGTCAATAATTCTTACAATAAGGAAAAAAAAGATTTAATGTCATGATATAAGTACTTTTCACTTGCTTAGATTTTGTTTTTTGCAGTGCAATGTTTGTATTTAGGTGATTTAGTTAGCTGAAGGTCGAATTACGATGACCAATTGCATGCCACTTTAGTTTTCACATGATTCTTCCTGTTATTTAAATGAGTCGTTTTTTAAGAAAAGTTTTTTTATTTATAAGAATGTCAGTTAAAACGAATGGATCATTTATTTAGTCTCCTATAAATATACTGTACATCGAGCATAGTGGACTCATATATTCAACTTTGGCCAGGCAGAAAACAGTAACAAAAATTGGCCCGATTAGATTTTACTATTTACAGTCAATATTAAATAAAACAGTCCATTGGTATAGATAAGCAAGTGTGCCAAGTTTACCAGAGAATTAAATCAGTGTACACGCAGTGCACAAACTTCACATGTAATCAATATGTGAAATTTGAATTTCTTTTGTAACTTGTAGGAGTAAGTAGCCAGCTGTGATCTAGTAAGTAGCTTGAATAGTTAGCTAATGAATGTAATGTCATTTCCTTTACATAGTAGTGCAGTGCTTAGCGCTGCTGCTTCCGGGATGCAACGACTTGGGCTTGAATGTATGGCCTACTTTTATAAACCCAGCATCAAAGCAGTGCTTTTGTTCAAGTGTGGTTTCCCTTTCTTTGTTAGATCCACATCCCTGACGGCTTTATCAAATACACTAAAATTAACCGCATATTGCTTATTAGTTTAAGGCATCTGAATGTAATTAACCTGTAACAATATAATGGTCCATGGAATGGCCAAACTATTCTAAATACAATAGCTGCTTTAGCATTGTCACTCTCAATGCCCAACTCAGACTATTTATCCTACTGTATATGAGTGTGCAATCTGATCGGAAAGAGAATTATCTGTATACAGCATTGATGACATGTAGACTAAATTCCCTTGTGATGGCAAGAAAACTATTAACAGCGTACGCTTGGGTAATATACTGATGTCCGAAGAATAACACTCTCTGAAGCTTCTTAACCAGGGTAAAATACACCGGTCATGAAGTCTCCTTTTTATTATAAAAAAAAAAAATCTTTTACATGCACATGTGCACCGCCGTGCACTAAAATCACATGAGCACTTAACAAAGGGAACACATATTTCAATTAAAAGCATTTTACATTTATATGTTAACAAGCATCATGCACACACTGCCTCAGCCATGCTGTCTGTTGAACTGCTCTCAAACGGCAAATGCTTCAGAGCCTTTCCTGTAAGGACATCGTGGTTCAGAAACAGTTTAACCCCAAGAACTATAAACGCACTCAATCAGTTCATGAAGTGCTCCTTGTAGAACTGTTGGTACTTAGAAGTACAATCACCTCACTGTAAACTTGCACTACAGTTATAATATTGCACAACCTGCGCCACTTTATAAAGCGTGTATTTACATATTATGATGATATAATTTTAAGATGAAATGCAGCAAAATAAGTTTATTACATTATACAGATAAAATGTTAACATCATTTAAATAATCTATATTGTTAATAATAAACATGTGAAGACACAGTGCCGCAGCGCTAGCAAGGAGCTGGCGCCCATTCAGGGATTGTTCCTGCCTCACACTGTATGTTTGCTGGGATTGGCGTGACCCTGGATGGATAGATGGATGGAATAATTAAACATGTACTATGAAGATATTTCAATGCTTCATAAAAGTTTTGAAGAATCGGCATTGGAAGCTTACAGATGGCTTAACGTCTATTACAGAGCTGATTGTGTGGCGCTTGGTTAGTTGGAGAAAGAAAAGGAAGGACAGGAATTGGAGATTAGTATGTTTGAAAGAGACAGTACTGCTACAATAAACTATTATTTCATTGAAGGTCGCACACAGCGCAGCAAGCATCTTGCGGGAGGCAGCAACAACCTCTGGACAGGGCGCCAGCTCTTCACTATCACTGCATCACCATGTTCCCATGTTTAATAATATGCTTTAATTCCTATCATTATGAAAAGAATATCAAGTATACATCTCAATATTTTAATTATTCAGAGAGCTGCAATATTACAAATGTAATGGATTCTGTGTCCTGTTGGAGGAAGAGAAAGCCTGTTTAAGAAGCAGGTAGTGATTCGCACACATAGAGCACATAGAAGAACAAATACAAAACAAAGCATTTAATGTGCTACTATAGTTACGATGGTATTTGAGAAACTAGTAAATTAAATGATTTAAAGATTAAGTTTATGATGTTCTACTTTAACGACAAAATAAACTATATGACTAAAGTGGAAATTTCAAATTTAAAGTTAACATTTCAAGCTTTTTTCCCCACTGTGTCCCTATTTTTTTTAAGTTTAAGATTAAGTTTATGATGTTCTACTTTAACGACAAAATAAACTACATGACTAAAGTGGAAATTTCAAATTTAAAGTTAACATTTCAAGCTTTTTTCCCCACTGTGTCCCTATTTTTTTTTCTTTTCTCTGTACCCTAATAAGCTTTCATGTGACACTCAGATGGTGGGCTATGACTCGCCTTTTCACAGCGACTTTGATATCTGACAACTTCTTTTTTATTTCAGGCACTGTGCAACTTTGTAAACTTGAGCTTTCGAGTTTCTCTCTGTCACTCCTGTCCTTTTGTTGTTCATACCACTGTTTAAACCAACAAATAGTATGTTTTTCCTTGCCTCAACTTGATATTCGCTGAAATTCTTCCGTTTCCCCCCCGTGCTTTTTCCATTGCCTTTTCACAGAACGCTGAGCTTAAGGGCTATTTATATTGACTTGCATATTCAAAGAGGCGTAATTCTGGGAGGAGTTGGGGTGGGAGAGCAGGTGCGTGCATGTGCGTTACTTTTCACGCTGACTGGGATTTATGTAGCGAAGAACGTGGAAGTTGGCATTCGCACAGATTTATGTATCTGGATTTTTTTGTGCGTAAGCACATTTCCGCTTTTGTCCTTATGCCATGTTTTACTGTGAATTCTACACACACTGTTATGTATGAGGCCCCTGGTGTGCAGGCTATGACAAGTGGTGGGCACCAGATAGAAAGTGATGAGCACAAGATAGCAAGTGGGATAGTAAGCAAGATAGTTTCCAAAAAAAAAAGTTACAGCATGTCCTCTCAGGGGCTCTGTATATAACAATAGTGACAAATATTCATAAAATACAGTATATGTTGCTTATGAAAAGAGTTAATTTGCCTTTCTGTGCTTGCAGATAGTTAGCTTTTCCTCCCATACCATCCATAACTCCATAGTTCAAATCCTGTTTAAAGAGATGCTACTGCAGAAGAATAGAAATTAGGGTGTGATTCTGATTCCTAAGGCAAGAAGAATTCAAGTATCTGGTCAGGAACCATAATATTACTATCATAAAATTGCAAACAAGTGGATGGATTGTAACACAAATCAAGGACAGTTAAAGTTGGCTTTGGCAAAGAACATACATATGATAAAATTTATTTATGCCCACCAGGTATTACCAATCCATGCTTTTTTGTGAGATAGAGTGTTTATTTGGTGAATGAAAAAGAGAACAGTCCCAACAATAGAACTACCAAGAAGAAGCAAGCATAGTCAGGGTGGAATGACACTCTTGCAGAGTAAAAGTGTTGAAAAATTACTTATGTGGTGAGGATTTAATATGATATTCAGGTCTTGGGGTCCAATACCCCAAATCAACGAATATCAGTATCTGGAACTCTTGATCTGATGAAAGAGGTTTTGGTCTGGATGACACACAGGCTACCCTCCACAATTTGGGACCCATGATGATCTTTTGGCAATCATCAGCACAGTAGGTTTGTTAGCAGTAGGGATCCGTGGTCCCTTTAACTGGAAGAGGAGTATGTTGCAACAAAAAGAGGTCCAGTGGTGAATTGGTTGATGGTCTGTTCTATGGCTCTGGGAAGTGTGGTTTCCCCTTGGAGTCAGATGATTTGTTCATCTGCAGAACTTTGTTACAGCTCAATCTCCAGAGTTCAAATTCAAATGCTGTCATCTTTGATGTGCTACGAAAAGCAACTACTACATTCAAGTACAAAGGCTTAAGAGTTTTGTTCCATGTTAGTCAGTATTACAATACTTCATCTGTAATTTTTGAAAGTTACTTATGGATCCCAAAATAATATCATATGAGGTATTAGGCATGTCTCATTGGGGGTATCCCTTATCAACAATAATGTTAGCAGCAAAACAAATGGTCATTTTATTCAGCCTGTGCTTGTATCTTGGCCAATTTTTTTTAACGATCAAAGTAAATCCTAAAGGTGTTAAGTACAATGTTCAACTTTCCTTTCAGTTTGTCTATTATATTCAAAATAATTCATTGAATAAAACATGCTCCTCTACAATTGTATCCTGTTTGGCTATTGTTGCAAACTCCACTCTATTGAAAACATATCCATCATAATAGGCAAATAATCACAATGATTTACACATTACAAGCACATAACCTTTGCTTTTATGAAATCTAACATCAAAAGCTAAAATTAATCTAAAATTAATGTACTATAACATATCATGAACCACCCCCTCCCCCCATTGACACTTATTTCAGTTTTCAACAACAACAACAACATTTATTTATATAGCACATTTTCATACAAACAGTAGCTCTACATAATACATAATAAAGAATAGAAAAATAAAAGACACAATAAGAAAACAAAATAAGTCAACATTAATTAACATAGAATAAGAGTAAGGTCCAATGGCCGGGGGGACAGAAAAGTAATAGTTTTGCTATTATTATTTTATTTTTAGAGGAAATGTGAGAAGCAACAACAAAGGAATAGAGAAGGAAGAGTGGTGTGGAAGTTATTAGTCAAGAGTCATGTTCTTTGGCGGCTTCTGTAAAAATTAAGAAAATTTGGCAAGAACTTTAACCCCTCGTCCTTGAAATATAATGTTGGCAAGAACTTTCACTTCCCCTTTGTCACTGAATAATGGATGGAATATAACACCAAGTGTTCTCTAGAGAACATCTCTCAGTCAGCACAGCATGCAAAAGTGAACGAAGTCCACATTCAGGACTGGTAAATTCCTAATTATTTTAGACATGAGATCAAAATAAACTAAGACAGTTAAGCTTCACATTCCCTTTTCCTAATTATGGAATATTGTTCAAGTATGTGCAGTCTCAGATTTTAAATCATTTTCAAAAGAAATTGATATTTCACTTTGTTTAAGGCTCACAGGGTAGATCATACAGACTATGTTTTATCCTTTCTCACATAAAGTCCCTTAAATTATTTCAAAGTCACTTAGAGCAGCAGAAATTATCTTGAAGCACATCTTTTAACATCTCTTAACATGTTGTCCTGAAGCTAAAACAGCCTCTTTATACATATACCAGCTATATTTTTTTAAATATTATTTTACTACTATTGAAATGAACACATGTATTTCTACCCTAAGCTTTATAATTTTAACAGTTGTCTGGAATGTTTCATTAGAACTTCAAATCATAGGAAATAAAACTAAACCTTCCATCAGCTATGTAGTCATTCAAATATAAACAGTCTATGAGTATTCTATTTCACATTTAAGGTATACTAGCCAACCCGCGGCGTAGCATACGCCGCATAATCAGGCCGCTTTTTAAATGATTTTTAAGCACAGAGGAAAAAATAAACATTTGAAAATCCGTAATTTAATAAACCACCAAGAAAAGTAACATTGCAACAATGCACGCCTCTGAAGCAACATACAATTGTCCGTGACTGAAAACCGGAGTAGCGCCTTCTCCTTCCAAAGCGAAGGACGGGGTTGAACGGCGCTCGTTCAGTACGCACTGCCCGCTTATGTGCCCGCCCCCAACTCCTTACCTGAGTCGCTTTTGTCTGTGTACAGTCCACACGCACCTGTGAGTCACGTTGACTGTTAATTTTCCAAACACCGCCTCAGTCGGTTTCCACGTTGACTTTTCATTGTTCTTTGCGGTTCTGGGTGCTTTTTTAAATATAATCCACCAAGTAAGTTGTGGGGGGTTACAAAGGGCAGGAACGTAATCGGTGCGAGCGTATGACCCGCACGTACTGGGAATTTCGTTCAGGGGAACAATTGCAAGCCACGGTCTGCATCACGAATGGGGTTCAACGGCTTACCCACTCCGGTTAGACACACGTTGCTCCATTCAGTGTAGCGCGTGCAGTACCGGACATACAAGTGCATCACAGACCTGTTAATGCTCAATCTCACGTGGCTGAAAGCCACTTGTCCCTCTAAGAATTTGGACGCCGACTGCTGTTGGGTCATGTAACTATTTAGCAGGCGGGAGTCTCGTTCGTTTTCGGAAATAAGCATCCAAATCGCTCCACTAAGTAAGAACTGACATGCACCACCACCCACAGAATCGAGAAAGAGCTGTCAATCCTCACCGTGTCCGGGCCGGGTGAGGTTTCCTGTGTTGAGTCAAATGAAGCGAAAGGCTCCACACCTGGTGGTGCCCTTCCGTCAATTCCTTTAAGTTTCAGCTTTGTAACCATACTCCACAAGCCCCCCCATGGGAATGACGCCGGCGGATCGCCTGTTGCGGGGCCTGCATTGGTGAATCAGGTGAGACGGTAATGAAACAGAGGCACTGGGCTTATTGGTTTTTAAAGACTGCTTTCTTCATTGGGTTTTAACCAATGCACGGAACGAACTAACACACAATCGCCTGTGCGGCGCACAGGAGCGGAGGGCGGAACGGGAGGAGAGGAGGACGACGACATCCACTCCGCTCCCTCCGTTATGCTAGTCTGCTGATTTCTGCTCAGTATACACCGCCTGCTCAAGTGCCCACCTCCAACTCGTCACTCGAGTCGTTGTCGTCTTTGTACAGTGCAGATGCACCTGTGAGGCCATGGTTGCCACCCGTCGTTTAAAATACGGAATCGTCCCGTACTTGAGAATAATGTTGTGCGTTCCGTGGTCTTGGCCATCAAGGGATGTGGCCCCCGCTGCAGTATGCGTCCCTTATTTGTTTGTATTAAAAGTGGTAACCCTACCTGTGACTCACGAAGACTTTTCATTGCTCTGTGCGGTTTTGGCTGCCTTTCTATATATAATCCACCAAGACACCCGACCACGGTGGGAGGGAGGGGGTGTACAAAGTGCAGGAGCATCTAAGAAGACGCATGTTTGTCGCGGATGCTTAATTGCTGTATGTAGCGTGTAAAACAGTTTACTATGAGCAACAGTTTCGTCAATGACATTTCTCCAAAAAAACCCAACTGACAGTAACAAACAGTTACCTGAAGCAAGAATTTCTATAACATTGAAAGAAGTGTTGTTTCCATGAAATACATTTGAAGCGGTAGCCATGGAGGGCAAAAGAATAGTCAACGTGGCTCACAGCTGGGTTTGGAGCGCAGCACAGACCAAAGCGAGTGAGTATGTGTTTGATGAGCTGTTTGATTTGGCGGGCAGTGGTCTGAGGTGCATTCTTGAGCACGTGGGAGGAGGGGTAGAGTTTATGGGCGGGGCTTCGTTGTTCCTTTCTGGTTTTTCATGGTGGACGCGTTGGTGTCGAAACCAAAGAATAATGAAAAGTCAACGTGGCTTAGACGTGCATGTGGACTCCTTGCACAGACGAAAGGGGCTAACTGGGTGGTCGGTGAGTTTTGCGTCCAGGGCACATGGGTAGGCAGTGTGAATGAGAGGCGAGGGTAGACGCGGGCCGGTGAAAAAGGAGTGTTGGTGGGCAGGAAAACGTCTTCCGTGTTCCTGCCGGAGCACCGAAAACTCGTAGAATGCTTACTTCATTGTGTTTTAACCTCAGTTGTAAAGGAATGTTTTAAGGATCCCATGGCATACCCCTCGCAAACCGTTTCACACGCTGCATATGGCGATTCACCTCCGCGAGAAACATGCCTCTATGAACAGTCAATGTAGCTCGGAGGTGCATGACATGAACATGGCATTAACCTGACCTGCACCGCATGTGGCCTCCACGACAGACGAATATAAATGACTCCACTTTTTCTGTGTCCTCGCGTCCGACTTGGTGGGCGTGGCCCTGCGAGTTGTCGTCATAGCCAATGGTCTTGGAGTTGGTGGGCGTGGCTCCTTCCTGCGTGCGCCATAGGTGTCTCACTTGTCGGCGTCTTAGTGAATCCACGCCCCTTCCGGCGTGCTTTTCATTGTTGTCTTGCCTTAGTGAATTATATATATAGATACATTTTATAACACAAGATATGGATGGGAAAATAAATCAATATACTGTATACCATGCTTCAAATGCCTTATAGTCAATTATTATTATATTATAATCCAAAATATAAATTTGTATTTAAAATGCTCTCAGGATAGTTAGTGCACGATGTTAATGCATATTGAGGATGGAGATTCTGCTCCTTTGTCAATTAAACATTATATTATTTTAGGACTTGAACTCATAAGTCATTTCAAAGCCCTCTTTGTATCATTCCTGCTGGCAGACCCAGCCTAGTGACAACATGGAGGAGACCTCTTCCTTTGGCCTTATCTATTCTAACACCACTGGCAAACTAATCACGTTTTCTCCTACCATTCAAGTTTGACAGTCATGTCCTCCAGTCTCGTGCAGATGGGAATGGGTGGGTCCCACTTTCTACTTGGTTGTCCTTGCTTCTCTTGATTTTCCAATCTGCTGAGTATCCCTCCTCAGGGGATTCAGACAGCCTTGCCTTTGGGTGCTAAAACTGTGTTAGAAATTAAATTAGCAATTAAAGAAAGAAACGTATCTTATATTAGTATAAGCTTGATAAACCTCTTCAAGGGAGAAACTAGGCAGGAGAAAGCTTATTCATTGTGTCTTTAATTTACTTTTATAGCAAATATCAAATAGGGAGCATTCATCACAGCAGTCAGTTACAAAACGATCAGTATCAATGCATACACATCATTTGACATTTATTCTGATTAGTCTGCTGGCTTACACACGCAGATAACATAGTAAACACATTTCTAACTATTTTGTTTTGCTTCAGTCCATTTTCTTTGTATGTTTATTCTGTGTTGTACAAACACAGAAAGCATAACATTGAATGTTATTTGGTATTACAAGGTTAATAACCACATGCAGGGTTACTTTGCTTTGACAAAAAATGTACTATATCAGTGTCAATTCAGTTTAGATTTATTGTCCCATATATAGATTAGAATTACATTCTTATTTGCAAGTTTGACCAATATGGAACAGACTGTCAATTTCTGGCACCATGAATCTCACTCCTTAGATTATAAAATATAATAACACAGAATACAATAGACTAAAAGAAACCTGGGTTCATGTGGCTCCCTGCCAGTTCCAGGGTCAATAACATGCAAGTAGAAATAACAAGTACACTTCTACCATCAATAACCATGGAGAAAGGAGAAAGTGTGAAATATTGGACAGTGGAATAGAAAGCCAGTGTAGGAAGGCAATCCAAAAACTACATTTTCATAGACAAGGAAGGCCCAACAGTAAATGAAAATGCCAGGACCACCAGGTGTTGTTTTTGTGTTTGTGTAACTTCAAGATGCTGACAGTGCAAATAGGTGTTGACTATTGATGAACTTATGGCATATTATAGGTACTACTGTTTGAAATAGGTTTAGGTCATACAATGAAACTGCAGCTACAAAATCATGACATTGCTGCAGTTTGATAAAAGGGATGTGTGATAGGAATGTTTACATACTGACAACTTAGCTACTACAATATATCAGACACCTGGCACACCTCATAATGTGGCGTAAGCTGGAGCAGAACATAACCATTAAAGAAGTTATGTCAGATGAAATTTTAATGCCTTTTGACGTTTTACAGGAAAAGCTAGAAACGTCACTGATGACAATATTTCCACATTACTTTCTGTGGCAAACATGCTAATTGCCAAAAGGAAAGGCCTTCTCAATACCATGAACAGAATGAGGCAGGAACTGCTGCCCTAAGTAAAGGCAACATGTCAAGAGATGGTCAACATGGTGCAGTCACAGTGCCAAATGGGAAGATGCACATGCAACAAAGCAAAGGATAACTCTATAAAGTTCCATTGTTTTACATGCAGGAGCTGCTCACAAAAATCTGTGTGGACTCCTAATGAGCTGACATTTACAAATGTTTAGATTACCCTGAGATATGCAGCATGGCCATAAATCTGTAACATTCTTCTCAAAAAAATTAGTTAGCTACTGAGCAGTCTTGAGATGCAACCTGGTGGCGTTGAATGGACCAGAACATAATGTCCCACCCAGAGGTGTTCTATTGGATTGAGGTCAGGAGAGTGAGCATGGAGGCCAGTCAATGGTATCAACTCTTTCATCTTCCAGGAATTGCCTGCATACTCTCGCCACGTGAGTCTGGGCATTGTTGTGCACCAGGAGCAACTGCACCAGCATAGGATCTGAGGATTTCATCCCGATATGTAATTGCAGTCAAGGTGCTGTTGTCTAGCCTATAGAGGTCTGTGTGTCCCTCCATGGATATGTCTCCCCAGACCATCACTGACCCACCACCAAACCGGTCATGCTGAATGATGTTAAAGTCAGCGTAACATTCTCCACAGCTTCTCCATACCCTTTCATGTCTGTCACAAGTGCTCAAGGTCAGCCTGCTCTCATCTGTGAAAAGCACAGGGAGCACGCCAGTAGTGGACCTGCCAATTCTGGCATTCTATGGCGAATGCCAATCAAGCTCCATGGTGCTGGCAATGAGCACAGGGCCCACTAGAGGAGGTCGGGCCCTCAGGTCAACCTCATGAAGTCTGTTTCTGATTGTTTGGTCAGAGACATTCACACCAGTGGCCTGCTGGAGGTCATTTTGTAGGGCTCTGGCAGTGTTTATCCTATTTCTCCATGCCCATTGGAGCAGATACCGGTCCTGCTGATGGGTTAAGGACCTTCTATGAGGGGCCCTGTCTAGCTTTCACAGAGTAACTGCCTGTCTTCTGGAATCTCCTCTATGTCCTTGAGACTGTGCTTGGAGACACAGCAAACCTTCTGGCAATGGCATGTATTGATGTGCCATCCTGGAGAAGTTGGACTACCTGTGCAACCAAACTCTGTAGGGTCCAGGTATGGCCTCATGCCACCAGTATTGACACTGACCGTAGACAAATGTAAAATGAATGAAAAAACAGATGAAGATGGAAAAATGTCAGTGTCCTCCCACCACCTGTTAAATCATTCCTGTTTTGGGGGTCATCTCATTGTTCCCTCTCTAGTGCACCTCTTGTTAATTTCATTAACACCAAAGCAACTGAAACTGATTAACAACCCCCTCTGCTACTTAACTGACCAGATTAATATCCCAGAAGTTTCATTGACTTGATGCTATACTCTGATTAAAAAGTGTTCCTTTAATTTTTTTTGAGCAGTATATATTGCAAATTTATGTTGCATTCTGTGAATGTTGCTGAATTTACTGTATTTTTTTTCATCTGTTGTTGATAGCAAATTACTGTAACTACCCGAAGAAGGACATATGGATATTGCCTTTTCAAATTTTCAGTTAACCTCAGGAAAATGCTACAGACCAACTCCATAGAATATTTACTGGAACAAAATAAAAAAATATATATCTTTGGTTTCCTGCAACAAATCCAACAAGAGTGTGGACAAGAAAGGCTGTTCAGCTGTACAGAATCCAGATGAACATAAGGAAAGTGAATCATGTGTACTGGCCAACAACATAATTAGTAAGAGTAAAGAAGATACACAGAGTTCAAAAACACAGGTGCCTCCTGATTCTAATAAAGACCTGATGAGTGAATCCACAAAAGATTCAGTGGAACAGGAAGAATGAAAATCATCAGAAATAGGCAGTAATTTACCCAATATTAACGCAGCCAGTAAGTGTATTCCTTCATCAAGTCATTCTTCTAACCAAGATACAGAGCTGAAGACTGACTGCATATCAGCTTCATCACGGCAGAACATGAATACATCTTCTGTATTACTCAAAAGCTCAGTCACCAAAGTTACAGAAGATTCTTATTCTAATAAAGAGTTACAAACTGACTCTGAAGCAGATTCAGATGAACAAAAATCAATATAATTCATCTGTAGTGCCCACCAATATTGGCAGTAATAATAAAGAAGACAGAAGACATTCAGTTGTACTTCTGATTTTCAAACACAAAAACACGTTGCAGCCTAAATCTGTAGTGGAATTAATGGAACAGAATGAATGTAAATCTGATGACATATCCAACAGTATTTCTGATATAAATGCAGACAACAGGGCTATTGCTTTATCACATGTCTGTCCTAACCAGAATGAAGAGCTTTTGCAACAAAGGAATAAGAATAAATCTTCTGTGAAAGCCATCAGTCATCACATTCAAAAAAAGTACAGAAATTTTACAAATTTCAGATTACAGACAGATTTTTGCTGCTTCACTACATTTTGACCCCAATAAAAAGTTGCAGGAAGACTCCACGATGGATTCATTGGAACATAATAACCGCAAATCCTCTAAAGTGTACATAAAAATGTCTAAAATGAGCTCAGGAGATACACGTAATGTAAAATTAGAATTGCCACATAGAACGAATAATTTTCTGCAGATCAGCTCTTCAATACAGCAAAATGAGTGCAACAGCTCTGCAAAAAATAACAATTTCAGCATAACAGTGCAAGAGCGAGCTAGTTCACATTCAAGACTAACATTTAATGCTCTTAAAGAGCAACAGCCCAACACCACAGAGAACTCCATAAACACGATGAAGCCTCCAGTTGCGGCCAAATGTAATGAAAAAGAGGTTTTACAAAAGCTTTTAAAAGATGACAATATCCTGACAGATTTCAGAAAAAATGCAATGATCAAGGAGGAATCCCAAAAGCTTAATAATCCACTTTTGCAAATCAAATCTTTTCCAAAGCCTCCCTTGGTTATCAAAGATGGTGCTCTGCTTGAGATGGCACCTCTTGAACGCAGTTTTGAGGTAGGACAGTTGTATGATTGCCACAAAGATGTTGCAATGCAAGGTAAGCTCACTTTTCATGATCTCTTTACACACTATATAAATGTAGATCTTGACTTTATTGATAGTTGTACAGTTCTGTAAGCAACAAAAAATGTTGAAATATTTTTTATAAAATTAAGAAACAGTTTTCAAGGACAGCTACATATAGAAGAAAATATGAATCACTCAGCTCCCAGTTGCTTTTATTGTTCTCAATGTGTTCCCACTACTG
Source organism: Polypterus senegalus (assembly GCF_016835505.1). Classification (NCBI taxonomy): domain Eukaryota; kingdom Metazoa; phylum Chordata; class Cladistia; order Polypteriformes; family Polypteridae; genus Polypterus; species Polypterus senegalus. The sequence goes on from NC_053157.1 coordinate 225,468,279, forward strand.
GAAAGGCATTAAAGAAGCACATTATACTTTAGATATGGTACTTAGTATAATCAGTCATTTATGCCTCATTAGATGTACGAAAGTTTGAATTTTACGATAATTTAAATACTTCTTTGAAAAGTGCGTAAGCCCCGGAAGATGGTCCTAAAAATATTGTGGATACCTGGATTACATGTCTCGTTTTTTTTCAGACTCTGATATAAAATTGTGATCTAATAATATTGTTTAAAATAGAGTCGTACAATAAAAACACAAAAATGCCACAAGCCACTTTTAGCTATAAAAGCATGTCGAAAGCAAAGCATTCATCCATCCATTATCCAACCCGCTGTATCCTAACTACAGGGTCATGGGGGTCTGCTGGAACCAATCCCAGCCAAAACAGGGAGCAAGGCAGGAGACAAACCCTGGGGAGGGTGCCAGCCCACCACAGGACACACACAGGGACTATGGACAATTTCGGATTGCCAATGTACCTAACCTGCATATCTTTGGACTGTGGGAGGAAACCGGAGCACCTGGAGAAAACCCACGCAGACACAGGGAGAACATGCAAAGCATGCTTGTAAAAAATCTGTATTTAACTGGATGGCTTTCATTTTTATTATAACGCAAGTAGTATTTTTGCAGCTGTAACTTGGTGGATGGAACTCGTCATTTGGGAGACTGATTGGTGATGTGACGAAACAAACAGGGCTTCAGGAAAACGTGTTTTTCTTTTTTTCCAGTTGTTCTGTATGTGTTACAATGCCTAGGTTTCTATTACTTTTTTTCTGCGGCATCTGAATGCTGCCATTAATTATGTTTTGCTAAAAGTTTGGTTAACTATTACCCCTCTACTGTATTTTAAAATAGCAACATAGAAAATACTTTGGAACCATATTACTGTTATCATTTTCCTGGCCTGCAAAAAGTACCAGACATAAAACTGTTATAAAACCACATACATACAGGCACATTTACTTACTGTAGATTAAAAATCAATAACTAAACTTTTTAATGGTGCTTTCTGTTCCTTTTTGGTTGAAGTGATCCTAGTTATTATTCGATTGATTTATTGCTTCGTCATTTTGTGTATTTGAAGGAAGTAGATCAGTATCATTGTGATTAGCACTTCTGCCTCATGCATGCAACATCCTAGGATTGAATTCCATGGCTGTTCAAAATCCGTGTAGCGTTTGCATTTTCTCCCTGTATCTATGGGTTTTCCTTTTGGGTACTCAAGTTTTCATCTCATATCTCTAAAGATGTGCAGATTAGGTTTACCAGTGATTCCAAATTAGGAACAGTATGCTTTAACAAAACAACTTACTTAATTTTCCATATTGTTTCTGTTGATGTGATTGCAAGTGCTCTCACGCCTGTCCTATATGAACACATGCACAGATATTGTGCCATAATGCAGGTGCCATACTCTGAGAGGTCTAGAAGGAAGTAGATCTCTGGAGGATGTGCTATAACACTCTCCATCACTGATGGACAATGAAAAAATGTATTATTCCGCATGCTTTAGGCAAACACAGCAGCACATCATAACTAAAGGGCTATCCTTCCCAATCTCCTTTTTAATTATGTTCTAATGGGTCTGACTTTTGCTTATGACAATTGAAATTTTTAAAGAGACACAATGCTACATATTCTAACATTTCAGTTTGTAGATTTTGTTGATTTGATTTTTCCACAATCTGGCAGCAGCCGAATTGTGTTTTTCTTGGTAACCTCTGTAGTTTTTTGTTGTCACTGAACAAACAAGCAAACCAAGTAATCTCTTGGTATTGCGATAAACAGGAGAGAATTAATAGAATCCATGTTATCAAATAATTATTCGAGTGAAAGAGTTCTAAAGTATGGTCTTGCAATAGGGATTAAGTAAAAAAAAGAAGTCACAAGGCATTTATGTACGTAAGGTGAAGGGTAAAACTCACTACATTAGTTTTAAGTAGATTGTTTCTTAAGTCTTTACTTTAAATTATTTGGACACTGTTAAATATGTACTGCAATCTTTAATTAAGGATACTATTATGCCATGGGTCACATGACAAATGTATCACACGTCAAACAACCAAGTAGCATTACAATAACCAAATGTTTTTAAAATGGTGCTTCCTAACACAGACAAACAGTGGCAACATCAATAAATCACTCACTTTAAAAAGGGACATTATTTATGTTACTGAAATAACAGTAAAATATATAAATAAATTATAACAAGAATTATAAATGTATCACAAAAAAATAAAACTAATAAACTTTAACAAACCCAAACATCTAGAAGTGGCTGACAGCCACTCAGTGAGATGCTCACAGTTTCCAGGATTAATCAAAACAAAAAGCCTAAAGTAAATTTTCCTCAGATTCTTAGCAGATTTCCAAAGGTCCCTAATGCTAATTAACAAATAATTAAGCAAATGGTTATTCTATATGTAAAAATGTCTTTGCAACAAAAAAGTCCTCTTTTATTTTTCTTCAGGTCTTTACCTTAGAAATGACAGAACTTTTACAATATTGCATCCATAACTTCTAAAATTATAGTCATGTTTAAATAAACTGGTCACACAAACTCTATACCTCATCTGCCAAGCAAATTGTGATTGTTGATACGCATGAAGAGAAGCTAACAAAAAGCAAATCCAAGCTTTAAACCACAAGTATAAAAGATGAAATTTAAAAACATAGATTCTTTAGCTAAGTCTCAAAATAAGTGGTCAAAGGGCATCAAAGATTTTGCTTCACTCTCCCAGTTGGAAGACCTCTTTTATATCCCTCTAAAGTGTAACCTGGAAGGGAGAAAATATATGTTTATTTTTCTTTTTTCTTTATGTTTTACCAAAACGCATCTGAGCCCTTACTCACAGAAAACTAGCTCTATTTGTCACTTGCTATTAACAGAGCCTATGAGATCATTTCTTGGTTCGAGTGACAACGTGTTCATTGGTGTAACAATACATTGCACTCAACACAGAGTACTGTGTTTCTGGTGTATTTAAAAAAAACATTCCAGAAACAAACTAAAAATGTACAAATGATCCTGGCTATGATAAACTGAACACAGAAAAATAAAGAATACATTGAAAAAGTATGTTTCAATATAGTATATAACAGTTAATATTAGTGACAGGGAAGTAACACAGAATGAGAAAATTAAATGAATGAATAAAAGGATTAATAACTCCTTATACAGTTTAATTTCACAAACTCAATTTTAAATAATGATAAAATTCTTTTTTGACAGATGGCACATTGTGGGATATGGATACACTCAAGAACAACCTTAATGTCACAAAGCAGACCACCACCGTGTTTAATGTCCTAACATCAGACTCCTTGGATGAGAAAGCATCTGCACTGAATGTAAACCTTCCCCTTAAAGCCAGTATACTAGCAGGTTTGGTTGAACCACAAGGGGCAGCTGAGTATCTCAATTCTAACAAGATATCAAATCAACAGTCAAGAGTAACCCTTCATTACAGCAGGACAAGCAGACTGGAGCAACTTAATATGAACACACTGAGGACAAAAAAAGTTTGCAGTTCTAAGGCTTTTAAGGCAAAAACAGCAACTCATGTTTGTAGCAGGTGTTCTCTATGGTATTCAGGCCTTTTTTTCTTTAGATCACATTTGTACAAAAAATGAAAAAAAGCTTGACTTTGAGGAAAAAGCAAAGTATTTACTCTCAAGAATAGTAACTGCCATTAAAGAAGGGAAAGGAGATCTAAAACTGACGAAAGAAGAACAGAGCAATTTATTCAGCTGTATATTTCATGGTGATTTTTTATTTAACATCAACCCAGATTTAACAGATGTCTTTCAGAATTGCTCTAGCGTTCCTCAACAGCTTGAGGAAAATCCACAGCTGGCTGTGCCTGTGCTGGTCTGGCTGTACCCTCTGAAACAACTGAACTCTCGGGCTGCATCTATTGTTCAGGACATCAGTGAAGATCAAGTCTCACAGTGCCAGGCTGTCATAGAAGAACTGAATGAATATGTGATCAAATGTAATGACATAATGAAAGATGGAGTTGTTTCAATGTTTCCTGAGGCTACATATGGGATTGAAGAATTTAAAGCAATCATTCTTGAGTACAAACAGTTCTTTCAGCGGGATCTAGCACACATTCTACCTGCCATAAGAAGTGGTAGTGCAGTAAAGCAAAAATTGGTAGAGATTCTCAAGAAGAAAGAACATTCTCCTTTCAGTAAAAAGTTCCTCACATCATGGATTAAACATAAAGAGAAAGATATAGCTACAATAATATCTTATTTTAATTTTATGAAAGATATTCAGGTTGTATCTAGAAATGAACTTGATCAATTAATTCACAATCCTGATATTGAGCACATTGTCTGTTTTAATTTTAGCTCACTTCTTGAAGAAGAACCAGATTTATTTCATTTGAAAAATCATCTGCAGTCACTACATGACACTGAGGAAGACATTCAGACACAAAACTTGAGTTCTTCATCTTACATAATGACAATAATGTGGCAACTCTGGCTGTACATTTTGCATTTTTTTTATAAACCTTCCCAACACGCCATTAACTTGGTTCCTTCATCTTTAGATGGCAATGAAATGCAATTTGTGAATGAAGACAGTGATGTAGTGCAAAATGTGGTGCAAAAGTATGATTATGAGATCATATCAAAAAACATGAGAGCCTGTGCCATACAGTTTATTGAATTTTCCAAAGAGAATGCTAATAGTCTTAAAACCAAATTTATTATAACATCAATCCCTGACAACGCTTGCCCAGGATCATTCATTTGCCTTTACTCTTTTGGAGAATTAGATTGCGATTTTCAAATACCATCTAAGCCTCTGCCTCCTGCTGAGAAATGTGTGTCTAGTGATAGCATTACAGTAAAACTTGAGAATCCAAGACAAAACACTCAGCTGGAGTATAAGAAAAGAGAAGATGATGAGTGGACAGTGAAGAACATCTATGATGAATATGAATTTGAAGTTATTCTTTCAGGACTCCTTCCGGAGTCAGTCTATCATCTGCGATACAAAACTGTTTGCTGGTCAGATGTGGGGGTAGCTAGTGATGTGACTGAAATTAAAACCCATTGCAAGACCTCAGCATGTTTACCTGAGCATCGAATAGAAGAAACTTTCATAAATAAACCCCCTGATATTGAAGAGAGACTCGCTTTTAAACTTAAGTCTAAAGATACTTTGTTAAAACAAGGTAGTCCTAATATCTATCGACTGAAGATGAGATCAGAATACATCAACAAGTACAAGGAAATAGTAAAATGTACTTTTGGAGAACAAATTAGCTACAGATCAAAAAGAACAATAATGCTCCTTGGAGCCACTGGATCTGGGAAATCCACACTCATCAATGGAATGATCAATTACATTCTTGGAGTTCAGTGGGACGATGATTTGAGGTTCAAACTGATTTATGAAGAAACTTGCAAATCTCAGGCTGAAAGTCAGACCTCCAAAATTACTGCTTATGAAATGAAGCATCAGGAAGGTTTCCAGGTTAATTACTCTCTGACTATAATCGACACACCAGGATTTGGAGATACCATGGGGATTAAACGTGACCAAGAAATCACCGAACAGATAGCAGAATGCTTTTTAAGCCCACAGGGCATTCAACAAATTGATGCTGTGTGCTTTGTAGTCCAGGCCTCCCAAGCACGATTAACCCATGCACAAAAGTACATTTTTGATTCAATTTTGTCAATTTTTGGTAAAGACATAGCAAACAACATATTGATGCTCATCACATTTGCAGATGGACAGCGTCCACCAGTCCTGGATGCTATCACTGCTTCCAACATCCCATGTAACACAGATGACAAAGGGAAACCAGTTTATTTCAAATTCAACAATTCTGTCCTTTTTGCTAACAATAAGGAGTCTGCCTGCAGTGATATGATTTTTGATAAAATGTTTTGGGAGATGGGTACACAAAGTATGAAAAGATTTTTTGATTCTTTGGAGCAGATGAATACAAAAAGTTTAACTCTGACAATGGAGGTGCTTGAAGAGCGTAAACGTCTGGAAACAGCAGTAGAAGGTTTACTCCCTCAAATCAGAGAAGGTTTGACTAAACTTGAGGAAATTAGAAAGACAGAAGAGGCTTTAAAACAACATATGGATCAAATAGAGAGTAACAAGGACTTCGAGTATGAAGTTGAAGTAACAGAGACAGTACGAGAGAGTATAGCTGGAACTGGCAAGTTCATAACTAACTGCCAGAAATGCAACTATACATGTCATTACCCATGTGCTTTTTCAAATGATGAACATAAGATCCATTGTGCTTCTATGACTAATGGGGTTTGCAGGGTTTGTCCTGGCAAGTGTGTATGGAGCGTTCACTCCAACCAACAGCACAGGTTTATCTATTTAACTTCAAAGATAAAGAGGACTTATGATGAGCTTAAGAAAAATTTTGAAAAAGCAACAGGTGAAAAAATGACAACAGAAAAACTATTTCAGCAGCTTCAACATGAGTTTGATGAAGTTGAAGATGCTGTTTGTAATCTCATACATACCTCTCACTACTGTATAACACGGCTTGAGGAAATTGCTCTCCGGCCAAACCCTCTCTCGACCCCAGACTACATTGACCTACTCATTAACAACGAAAAACAAGAAGCAAAGCCAGGATTTATGGAAAGAATAAAATCACTCGAGGAGGTGAAGCAGCAGGCTGTGATAATACAGAAACTCAAAAATAAAGAAGAGCTTTTACCTTCTGAAAAAATCAGACACATCTGTAAAGAAGAGAGGAAGAAACAAAGGGGAGCTGTGGTAAGGCTGTTTGGGGCAGCATACAGAGGATTCAAAAATATATTCACCTAAAAAAATGTCTTGAATATCAGCAAATGTGCTGTCCTTACACTGGAATGCTTCAAAGGTTAGCTGATCAAGAATAGACCATTAATAAATTGTCTATAATGTTTACTATAGTGCAGTCCTAAGAAATGAATGCCTTGTTAAATATAAATAAATTACTAAGTTTCATATGATTTATCCACCTACTAAGTTGATCATAATTTACAGTTTTACAGTATGCATACAATATGAAGAAAACTAATTTAAGTTAAGCAGTGGACCCAATTGATTTTTATATTTATGGTAATGACAAGTCTGGATATCATTTAAGCTTATAATAAAATACTGACTATTAAAGATTTAGAAATGATTTGTTACTTATTTGTGATGTTTTTTCTTCTCTTAATGATTCGATAGATAGATAGATAGATAGATAGATAGATAGATAGATAGATAGATAGATAGATAGATAGATAGATACTGTAACGACCCGGCAGCAAGCGCTGGCGGAGTGACGCCTCATGGGTAATTTATGTAAATAGTTTGTGGGAATTTATGGGTAATTTATGTAAAGCTTATTGTTGTGTCAAAATTAACTAAGTACGTAATTGTCTTTCCTGTTGTAAGTGTTATATGTGTTTGTGCTCAACCGGTGGGGTGGGTTGGGTTATCGCCGTCCGGGGTTGTTGTTCTTGTAAATAGTCACCATCAATGAGAAAGATGGCTCTGTAAATGACCTTGACCATGGCTATTCAATGATTTTTAAGCTTTGTTTTTACTGGCTATCTGTTAATAAAAAGATACAACAGGACAGAGCTGTATCATTGCTAAGATTCTATCTAAGCAATTATTGCTGAGACACTCGGAGTCGTGCGGTGTATGGGACACGAGTGCTCGTTATCTAAAGAGCTGGGTGCAGCTGCGTGCATAACGCTGGCAATCCACTAGCAATCCGATAGCCGACAGCTTGGGAGAGGTGCACGGCAGAGTTCGGCTCTAAAATCTTTAAAGACTCCACCACGGGTCGCTACATTGGTGTCAGAAGTGGGAGACCAGGCTGTTTAGAAGACTCCGTTATGGAACAGAGTCTTGAAGAATTAGAGCGCCATCTTAGAGAACAGCGTTACGCTAGAGCGCTTGATCAGCGGAGCTGTGCGGAGAAAAGAGGCAGACCGGCCTGATGGTGCCAGTGTTCCCCGGACAGTGTTGCGATCTTCTAAGCACGCCAGAGTGGGCCGTCGGCTGCCGCAGCGATACCCCAGGTTACCAGTCGGCCGGTCCTCTTCTCACGGTCACCTGCTAAGCTGCCGCGATACAGCGGATTGACGCCCTTAGAGCCATACCTTGCACAAGTGGATCTGGCCGCGATACACAATGAGTGGAACCGCGAGGAAGCTGCGACACACTTGGCCCTTGCCTTGGAGGGTCCCGCACTTCAGGTACTCATTGATCTGCCATCGGAAGAGTGTCGTGATCTTCAGGCTCTCACCGCTCTCACCCGCCGCTTTGGACAAAGAACTTCAGCAGAATGCAGCAGAGAAAAGCTGACTAGCCGACGTCGGCGTGAAGGTGAGAGTGTAGGAGCCTTTGCCGCTGACATCAGGGTATATACACGAAAAGGTTACCCTACTTTCTCGACAGCAGCGAGGGAGGAACTCAGTCTTCATGCTTTCCTGCGGGGCCTCACACCAGAACGTCTTCGCCAGCATGTCTGTCTATCGTCACCCGAGATTTGAGCGAGGCACTACGAGAGGCTGAGCGGGCTGAAGAGGTACTACAGGCTGAGTCACCGACAAGACGAACGCCACGCCTGAGTTGACTAACAAGAGCAGTTGAACGAAGGCGGAAGGGGACCCGTCTGAGGTAGTGGAGGTCAGCGCCCAACCAACATCAACCCCGACAGAGACAACGAGTAGACTGCTGTTTCGATCGCGGAGAACCAGGGCACTTTGCCAGGGATTGCCCTGCCCCAAGTCCTTTGCCTCGTGCAGCATCACCGCAGGGAAACGACATCGGGGTGAGGCCGTGAGGGACCCGCTCCGTTTTTCAGCACCCCTCCACAATGACTGCTTTAAAGTTGGGCGCTGTGGATTTTCCACTGGACTATACCTAGACTGCACTATTGACGGACGGCCATGCAGTGCTTTAGTGGACACGGGTCCACTATTTGTTTGCTACAAAAGGAGTGTTGCCCAAAACGCTGGTCTTCTTCCAGAGGGCTGGACCCCACAAATAGCTTAACTACGACTGTTACGGGTGAACGGACAGTAATGCCCGGAAAGAAACTGTTATCTGTGTTGGTAGGGACGAGCCAGACCAACCACGAATTCTGGCTTGGACATTAAAGACCAGTGCATTATTGGGTTGGACTTGTTGGCCCACTGGGGAGCACGTGTTGATGTGTCAAGGGCCGTCCTTTGTTTGGGTAATGAGACTGTGCCGCCCGTCGGGCTGGAACCGTCCTGGAAGGACTGCCAGAGTGGATTCACCTGGACACCACTGCTCACCGCTCCCAACCATTGTTTGAAGTGGCAAGGGTTCAAGAGAACCCCCAGGAGAGTATTGCTGGACAGTCAAAATTATCGCACGACCCCCCATCAGCTGAGACGGTTGCCGCTGTGGAGGAATTGGGCCATCGAAGTGGTGAACATCTGAGCACGCCACAGCAGGAGCAACTCCAGAAATTACTGAACGACTTTGTGGACATTTTGCGCTCGAGAGGTGGACTGCACCAGAACCTCGTTAGTCAAACACCACATTGACACTGGCCACGCCGCCCCCATTCGGTTGCGCCCCCACCGATTGCCTCTTGCAAAACGCCAAGCTGCGAAAGAATTGATTCGCGAGATGGTAACCAACGACATCATTGAGCCTTCGGACAGTCCCTGGGCCGCACCCATGGTCATGGTGCGGAAGAAAACGGGGGGTTGGCGCCCTTGTGTGGACTTTCGTAAATTAAATGCAGTCACTGAAAAGACTCTTACCCACTGCCCGCATCGATGATGCATTGGACTATGTGGCTGGATCCCGTTGGTTCAGCACCTTGGACTTGCGCAGTGGATATTGGCAGGTAGAACTGGCAGCAGAGGACCGACCCAAAACTGCATTCACCATCGGACAAGGGCTGTGGCAGTTTAAGGTAATGCCGTTTGGACTTTGTAATGCGCCGGCCACTTTTGAAAGACTAATGGAGCGGGTCCTAAAAGACATTCCCAAACCCGTTGTGTGGTCTATTTAGATGATCTGTTGATTCATGCCAGAGACTTTGACCAGGCTGTGCACAATTTAAGGGAGGTCCTGACCGCCATTCGTAGCGCCGGGTTGCGGTTGAACCCTGAGAAATGCAATCTTCTCCCCGACAGACCCAGTTTCTAGGGCACGTAATCAGCGAGAGTGGGTGGCTACAGACCCAGCAAAGGTGGCTGCCGTGAGCAACTGGCCCCCACCAGCCAACATCACCGAACTGCGGAGCTTCCTGGGTTTAGCCTCATATTACAGGAGGTTTGTAAAAAACTTTGCAACCATTGCCAGCCCCTTGCACCGACTGACGAGTAAGGGCCAACAGTTTGGGTGGACGGAGGACTGCACAGCCGCTTTCAACAATTAAAGGCTGCCCTCGTCAGCGCGCCTGTCCTGCGTACCCTGACCCCAACCAACCTTTTGTGGTGGACACTGACGCTAGCAATGTGGGATTGGGGCCGTACTCTCACAGAAGGGGAGGCTGGAGAGAGTGGTAGCTTATTACAGCTGCAGCCTCAGTCGACCGGAGAGGAATTACTGTGTCACTCGGCGGGAACTGTTGGCAGTGATCCTAGCGGTACGGCACTTTCGGCCCTACCTATTGGGCACTAGGTTCACGCTGCGGACTGACCATGCTAGCCTCACCTGGATGTTGAATTTCCAGGCAACCAGAGGGTCAGGTGGCAAGGTGGATGGAGATTCTACAGGAATATGACTTTGAGATACAGCACCACCGGGGCGGCAGCATGCCAACGCTGATGCCCTCTCCAGGCGTCCATGCCTCAGCAATGAATGTCGATATTGCCGACAGGAAGAAAGGGGTCTGGGGCCATCGTCAGCATCCGCAAGGATAGATGACACTGTTGGAGTAGGGGAGCCGTTCACTATTGACCAATTGAGGCAGTTACAGGCGAACGACCAAGCGCTAGAAAAGGTAAAGGGCTGGTTGGAGACACAAGAACGTCCCGACTGGCAAACCGTGTCGTCACAGGGGCCTGAACTCAAACTACTACACTCCCAGTGGGCAACTTGGAGTTGCACGATGGCGTAATCTACAGGCGGTGGCAAGCACCGGGGGAATTGACCGACTACAACTGCTGGTTCCCCAGGCTTTGCGCCGAGGTCCTCCGATGGGTCCACGGAGCGGCTGGATCCGACACTACGGAACGCTAAGACAGTGCGCCGACTACGGCAGCGGTTTTATTGGCCCGGGTGTCGGCAAGACGCGGAGCTGCACGTCCACTGCTGTGACATCTGCACTGCGCAAAAAGGACCTGGTCAACGTTCTCACGCGCCATTGCAGCAATACCTTGTCGGGGCACCCATGGAGAGAATTGGAGTGGACATACTGGGTCCTTTTCCTGTAACGGAAGCCGGAAATCGCTTCGTTTTGGTAGCAATGGATTACTTCACCAAATGGCCAGAGGCGTATGCAGTTCGGATCAGAGTGCCTCCACAGCGGCTCAAAAACTAGTGGATGAAATGTTCACTCGATTTGGAGTTCCGGACGAGCTCCACAGCGATCAGGGGCGGAACTTCGAGCCGCTTGTTCAGGGAGGTGTGTCAGCGACTGGGGTGAAAAGACCAGACCACCCCTTCACCCGCAAAGTGATGGATTAGTCGAGCGATTTAATCGCACCCTGGCCACTCAACTGGCAATCCTGACCAGTCAACACCAGCGGACTGGGACCAACATTTGCCTCTGGTCCTGTGGGCATATCGGACAGCAGTGCAAGAATCGAGCCAATGCACACCAGCGGGCTGATGTTTGGGAGGGAACTTCGCGCCAGTGGATTTGGTGTTTGGCTCGCCCCCTGAGCCTGAGATTGTTGGTGGGCCCGAAATGGATTATTTTAGACGGTTAAAAGAGCGGCTGGACACCGTTCATCGACTGGCCAGGGGGGCCTTGGGGGGAGGTGGAGCTCGCCAGAAGCGGGCTTACACACGGGCTCATGGCCCGACGCTGAAACCAGGGGACAAAGTGTGGGTATTTTGCCCGCAACGGAAACGGGGATTGTCTCCAAAATTAACTCATCATTGGCAGGGGCCTGGAGAAATTTTGGACAAAATTTGGAGGTAGTTTTCCGAGTCCAATGCCTGGACGGGCAGACGGGTGGTGCTGCACAAGGACCGGTTGGCACCATACCACCCACTGGCCCCAGAACAAGAACGACTCGAGAATACAAGCGGCTCTCCAACCTCCACCCCCGGCGCCGAGACAGACATTGACAGTCTCAGGACTGAGCCTGACACGAGTAATGGCACATCCGGCAGGCCGAAGCGTGTCCGTCGCCGCCAGGACACTTGCTCGATTTTGTCTGTGATGAGTAGGGTTGTGGGGACACTAACCCTCTTGGGAGGGGGCTGTGTAACGACCCGGCAGCAAGCGCTGGAGTGACGCTCATGGGTAATTTATGTAAATAGTTTGTGGGGAATTTATGGGTAATTTATGTAAAGCTTATTGTTGTGTCAAAATTAACTAAGTAACGTAATTGTCTTTCCTGTTGTAAGTGTTATATGTGTTTGTGCTCAACCGGTGGGGTGGGTTGGGTTATCACCGTCCGGGGTTGTATAAATGTAAATAGTCACCATCAATGAGAAAGATGGCTCTGTAAATGACCTTGACCATGGCTATTCAATGATTTTTAAGCTTTGTTTTACTGGCTATCTGTTAATAAAAAGATACAACAGGACAGAGCTGTATCATTGCTAAGATTCTATCTAAGCAATTATTGCTGAGACACTCGGAGTCATGCGGTGTATGGGACATGAGTGCTCATTATCTAAAGAGCTGGGTGCAGCTGCGTGCATAACGCTGGCAATCCGCTAGCCGACAGCTTGGGAGAGGTGCACGGCAGAGTTCGGCTCTAAAATCTTTAAACACTCCACCACGGGTCACTACAATACTATATTAATCCCAAGGGGAAATTCATATAATCCAGCAGCATCATACTGATACAAAAAACAAAACAAACAAACAAAAAAAAATTAAATTAAAGAGTAATAAAAAATTCATGTAAAAACAGACATAACTCTGAATAATGTTAGCATTTACTCCCCCGGGTGGAATTGAAGAGTCGCATAGTGTAGGGGAGGAACAATCTCCTCAGTCTGTCCGTGGAGCAGGACGGTGACAACAGTCTGTCACTGAAGCTGCTCCTCTGTCTGGAGATGACACTGTTAACTGGATGCAATGGATTCACCTTTTTTGGTTTCAGTGCATAAGTTAACTTATGATCAATAAATATTTTGACTAATTCTATAATGCTAAATAATTTTCTAATTGCTTTAGACATTGTATTATTTTAATACTCCATTTAAAATTTAGTAAAGGAAATGCAATTACCTTGTACATTGTACATGTACATTACATTAACTATAAAAGAACTCATTATCTACTTAGATGCTACAAAAGCCATGCAGTTTCTTTTTAGAATTTTAGCACAAATGAAGAATGTTAACTCTTCATTGCTGAATATTGAACATTGTCTCATATTCTCGTTAATGTTTCTAAAAACCTTGATGTCTTAAATAATTGTACTCAGACCTTTGAATCTCTTGTGTCTGGAACAAGATATAGTTGTGCTTGAAAGTTTGTGAACCCTTTAGAATTTTCTATATTTCTGCATAAATATGACCTAAAACATCATCAGATTTTCACTCAAGTCCTAAAAGCAGATAAAGAGAAACCAGTTAAACAAATGAGACAAAAATATTATACTTGGTCATTTATTTATTAAGGAAAATGATCGAATATTACATATTTATAAGCGACAAAAGTATGTGAACCTTTACTATCAGTATCTGGTGTGACCCCCCAATAGCTGCAACTAAACTTTTGATCATTCCTGCACACCGGCTTGGAGGAATTTTAGCCCATTCCTCCGTACAGAACAGCTTCAACTCTGGGATGTTGGTGGGTTTCCTCACATTAACTGCTCGCTTCAGGTCCTTCCACAACATTTCGATTGGATTAAGGTCAGGACTTTGACTTGGCCATTCCAAAACATTAACCTTATTCTTCTTTAAGCATTCTTTGGTAGAACGACATGTGTGCTTAGGGTCGTTGTCCTGCTGCATGACCCACCTTCTCTTGAGATTCAGTTCATGGACAGATGTCCTGACATTTTCCTTTAGAATTCTCTGATATAATTCATAATTCATTGTTCCATCAATGAAGGCAAGCCGTCCTGGCCCAGATGCAGCAAAACAGGCCCAAACCATGATACTACCACCACCACGTTTCACAGATGGGATAAGGTTCTTATGTCGGAATGCAGTGTTTTCCTTTCTTCAAACGTAACGCTTTTCATTTAAACCAAAAAGTTCTATTTTAGTCTCATCCATCCACAAAACATTCTTCCAATTGCCTTCTGGTTTGTCCATATGATCTTTAGCAAACTGCAGACGAGTAGCAATGTTTTATTTGGAGAGCAGTGGCTTTCTCCTTGCCATTCACACCATTGTTGTTCAGTGTTCTCCTGATGGTGGACTCATGAACATGAACATTAGCCAATGTGAGATAGGCCTTCAGTTGCTTAGAAGTTACCTTTGGGTCCTTTGTGACCTCACTGACTATTACACGTCTTGCTTTTGGAGTGATCTTTGTTGGTTGACCACTCCTGGGGAGGGTAACAATGGTCTTGAATTTCCACCATTTGTACACAATCTGTCTGACTGTGGATTGGTGGAGTCCAAACTCTTTAGAGATGGTTTTGTAACCTTTTCCAGCCTGATGAGCATCAACAACTCTTTTTCTGAGGTCCTCAGAAATCTCCTTTGTTCTTGCCATGATACACTTCCACAAACATGTGTTGTGAAGAGCAGACTTTGATAGATCCTGTTCTTTAAATAACACAGGGTGTCCACTCACACCTGATTGTCATCCCATTGACTGAAAACACCTGACTCGAATTTCACCTTCAAACTAACTGCTAATCCTAAAGGTTCACATACTTTTGCCATTCACAAATATCTAATATTTGATCATTTTCCTCAATAAATAAATGACCAAGTATAATATTTTTGTCTCATTTGTTTAAATGGTTTCTCTTTATCTACTTTTAGGAAATGAGTGAAAATCTGATGATGTTTTATGTCATATTTATGCAGAAATATAGAAAATTCTAAAGGGTTCACAAACTTTTAAGCACAACTGTAGACTTCATTGTACAAATTAAGCTATAAAAACAAAAGAAAATGTTAGGTTATGAATCCCAGCATACCGCAAGGGATGAGGATTCCAGTTTAATTATTGCTAATAAAATATTGTTACTTCTACTTCTTGAAATACACTGTCAGCTAAACTACTTGATAACTTGTTGAAAACAAGTATTATTCTCTGCATAAAAATACATCCAGATTTTTTTTTTATTTACTATTTTACATGTCCCTCTGTTGTTTTATGTTTTGTTGAATATTTAATTTTAAAAGAAAGAGATGACATTACATTTTCTTGCCTAGTTCAAAAATATATCACCATATATAATCACTACTGTCATTTGTAAGCACTATAAGGTGCTCAGCCATCCAAAGCACAAACTCACAAAAAAGTGTTTTCTCTCCCACAATATGGAATACAACTGATATGAAACTTAAGTATGGTTCAGATGAATGTTAAGACAAATACATACCTCCTTTCTTGGCTTACAGAGCCCAGTCTTTTTTGTGAAAATATCTTTAAAATCTTCATATGTTTACCTCTATAACAGACATGTGGCTTTAGAGGTTAGATTTCTCTTCTACTTTTATTTACTGTGATTACAGCCATTAGAACTAGAATCCGTTTTGCAATAAGTGCACTAAATTCTAGGTGGAGTTCTTTGTTGAATTTCAGAAGCTCTTCTTTATTTTCAGTTTCATACCCTGTGGTGAATTACTGCCATCTTCTGTTCTATTGGCGTTTGCATCCTTAAATCTTTTTACATACTAGTATGTTTTTAAGAATTGTAGTTCTGTTATAAATTTCTTTACTTATTTCACTCCTACACAAAATATAATTTAAGGTAAAGTCATAAATACCTAAAACCTTCAATTTAGTTTTCAGACTTAACTCATAAATTTTACATTGCAATAGTATGTGAAACACTCTCTTGCATTTCAGAGTCCTTGCATTTCCCATCCACTAATTCCATTCAATTTTATTCTAAGTATCTTTACAATGAGACCTTTCCTCCTATGCTTTCCAAAAGAGAATACTATGATCTGAATTCTGGATTTGGAACATATCCATATTCAAATTCACTGGATTTCACCTTTCTTGACATAATTTTCTTTATACAGAGACTCTCAAATTCAGACACACTCAGTGACACTTTAACATTAATATATATTTCCTAGGCAATTGTAGAAATTCCATCAAACATTTTTTACTACTAAATATATCCAAATGAGGTGGAACCAACAAAACACTATGGTGATAATGTCATAATATTATAACACTGAATTGAGGTATATAGTATAAACTGCATCTTCCACTTTTTCATCCATCTATCCGTCAATCTATCCAGAAGGTGTCCAAGAGAGAAATGCTCTCTGAGATCTCCTGACTCAGTTAAGAGGTACCAGTAGCCTGAGAGGACTGCTGCAAAAGTCATTGTGGAAGCAAAATCTTGAGTATGGGAGGAGTTTGAAGAGGCCATGGAGAAGGACTATCAGATGGCCTCCAGAATGTTCTGGAAAACTGTTCACCATGTCAGAAGAGAAGAGCATGATCTTGCCTAGACAATGTTAAGCAGGGATGGAGAAATGCAGAACCCTCTGGGGAAATTGTTTTGTGTGGAAAGAATACTTTGAGGAATTCTTCAACTTGGTGGACATGTCCTCCTACCAGGAAGCATCGTTGGACAAGTCCCATGGAAGGTATCCCATCACTGTTGCTGAAGTCACTGTGGTGGTTCAGTGACTCTGTAGTGGTAAAGCTGCTAGTGTAGATGAAATCCAATTAGAGATGTTGAAGGTTCTGAACATTGCTGAGCTAGCATTGTTAACACAAGGAAGGCAGGCACAGCACATGTAGAATGTCAGACTGGTGCGGTGGTTCTCATATTTAAGAGGGTGACTAGAAGGTTTGTTCCAACTACAGAGGGATCACACTCCTCAGCTTCCAAGATAAGGATAAGGATGCTGGAGAAAGAATCCATCTGATGGTTGATCCCAAGATAAATGGGGAATGATGTGAATTCCTTCCTGGCTGTGGAACAGCAGACTAGCTCTTCTCTCTAGACAAGTTGCTAGAGGGTGCACAGGAGTATGATAACAGAAGTCCACATGTTTTGCAGATTTAGAAAAAGCATATGACCATGTATCATGGCATGTGCTCTGGGAAGTGTTACAGGTATAAATGGTAACAGGGCCACTCTTGTGTGCTATTTGTTCCCTGTATGAATGCAATGAGAGGTGTATCCAATGAACAGGTTATCAAGACGCAGCCAAGGATGTGAAGGTGTCCAATTACAGAGGCTTTAGGTAGTGTTCTTGCTTTATTCGAATGATGTTGTTTTCTTTGCCTCATTTGATTTTAGCTGTGAGCATGGTGTCTTTGTTGCATCTCTGATTAATGCCCTCCTTGCCTGGTCTCAGAGTGTTTTGTGGGCATCCTTCTCTTTGTAGTGGTACTATATTCTTTCAATTTTGTTGTAATGGATTCAATGTTGTTCCGTGGGAAAGTTTGGGATATATTTTTATAACCCAACCCTGGTCTATACATCTTCACAAGTTTGTCTCTGACCTATTTGGAGAGCTCTTTGGTCTTCATGTTGCTTGCTTAATGTTGTTGCAGAGTCAGGTGCCTTTCAGAACAGGCCTGTTTATACAGACATCACGCGATTAGGTAATACTTTGCATGTAGGTGGACCCTAATCAAATTATTATGTGACTTCTTAAGGTAATTGGTTGAATCGGATCTTACTTCAGGGTTTCATAGTACAGGTGATGAATACATATGCATGCAAAACTTGTCTGTTTTTACTTGGTTTATATATATATATATATATATATATGATCTTGCGCAAAAAAAAGATTTCTACAAACAGAAAAAGGTTTGGGGACCATCCCCATATATTGTCGTCCAAACAATAATAACGAAACTGATTCACCAGACCGGAAGTGATGTCATTATGATGAACCGGAAGTGAGTTTGTTTCGGCCATTTTGAATCCAGAAGTGGAGCTTCTTAGTTTTCATCAGGTTTTCTGCAGGCGAAAAAAGATTCAGGTAAGCACCACGTGATGACCCTCTGTCTCGCGATATTTCACTCACCTTTAGGTTCTTTGACTGCCTCCAACTCGCAAGTGTGTGACATGACACCCCCCAGCCCTGACCCATCTGGTCGGGTGACTTGCACCGAGAGGTCGTGGACACGAGAGAGAGCATCTGCGTTGGCCTGCAAGGAACCTCTGTGATAAGCAACACTAAAATGATAAGGTTGAAGATCCAAAAACCACCTAGTGATGCGAGGATTCGACTCCCGATGAAGAGACATCCACTGCAGAGCGGCATGGTCAGTCACCAGAGTAATTTCATGCCCCAATAGGTAGTACCTTAATGACGTGATAGCCCACTTAATTGCCAAGGCTTCCCGCTCCACCGCAGCATACTTAGTCTCCCGCTCCAGCAGTTTCCAGCTCAGATACATAACAGGGTGTTCAGCACCGTCGACACATTAGCTCAGCACAGCACCCAATCCTGTGGCTGATGCGTCGGTCTGGAGAATAAAAGGAATAGAAAAGTCAGGAGATTTCAATACAGGTGCTGATGTAAGGGCCATTTTTAAGTCACTGAATGCTTTATCGACTGATTCATCCCATACCACTTTTAAAGGTGCTCGTTTCTTTGTTAAATTAGATAAGAGCATAGCGATTTCCGAGAAATGCAGTACAAAACGGCGATAGTAACCAGCCAGGCCCAAAAATGCTTGTACTTGCTGCTTATTTATCAAACGGGGCCAATTCATGATGACATCAATTTTAAGACATTGTGGTTTAACAACACCCCCACCCAATAGGTAACCTAAATATTTGGCCTCTCTTAATCCAAAGAAACATTTCTTCGGATTAATACGAAGTCCGGCTGACACTAGCGTGGAGAGTACTGTCTGAACCTGCCATACATGATCGTTCCATGTGCTGGAAAAAATGACGACGTCATCCAGGTAGGCGGCACAATATGAATTGTGGGGCCGTAGCAGTGTGTCTACCAGACGTTGGAAAGTAGCTGGCGCCCCGTGCAAACCAAAAGGAAGAACCCTGTATTGCCAATGTCCACTGGGTGTACTAAAAGCGGATTTTTCTTTAGCGGAATCCGTTAAGGGAATTTGCCAATACCCTTTTGTCATGTCAAGAGTAGTTAGAAATTGAGCGTTCCCCCAGTCGATCGAGTAAATCATCTACTCATGACATGGGATACACATCAAATTTAGAGACCTGATTAAGTCGATGAAAGTCGTTACAGAACCTCCATGAACTATCGAGTTTAGAAACCAAGACAATTGGACTAGACCAAGGGCTATAGCTTTCTTCAATAACCTCTAATTCCAGCATTCGTCCGATTTTTAACTCTACTTCCGCTTTCTTTGCCTCCGGGAGCCTGTAGAGTCTCTCTCTGACAATCACTGCAGGGTCGGTAATGATATTATGCACAATCATAGCAGTAAGTCCAGGTATTTCATCCACAACTTTAGGTACAGACAAGATAACTGTTTCAAGATCTTGTCTTTGTTCGGGTGTCAAATTGGGACCAAAATTTAGATGAGCACAGGACATAAAAAGTGAACTAGGCTGTCCGGAGGAGGGATCATGTTCCCTTTCCTTCCACGGTTTCAGAAAGTTAATATGATAAACTCGTTCACTCGGTCGGCGATTAGGTTGTTTAACTAAATAGTCAACGAGTCCCTTCCTTTCTTTAATTTCATAAGGGCCTTGCCAATGTGCTAACAATTTTGAATGAGATGTCGGGTCTAAAACCATAATACGATCACCCAGGACAAATTCCCGAATGGTGGTGTTCCTATTATAATAACGTGACTGCGCTGCTTGCGCCTTTTCCAAATTCTCTTTTAGAATAGGTCGAATCTTCTCTAATTTATCGCGTAACTGAGCGATATATTCAAGAATATTTGAAGAAGGGAGGACCTCCTCTTCCCATCCTTCTTTTAGCATATCCAAAAGCCTCTGGGCTGTCTTCCATACAGCAATTCAAAAGGAGAAAACCCTGTAGAGGTGTGAGGAACTTCCCGGTAGGCAAATAAAACGAGAGGAAGTAACTGATTCCAGTTTCCAGTTCATCCTCGTTAACTACTTTGTGTAACATCTGTTTTAATGTTTGATTAAAACGTCCTACCAGCCCATCAGTTTGGGGAAGGTAGACTGACGTTATCAGATGTTTTATCCTGAGTAATTTGGCGACTTCCCTGAACGTTTCCGAAGTGAAGGGAGTCCCTTGGTCTGTTAAAACCTCCTTGGGGATCCCAGCACGAGCGAATATCTCTACCAATTCCTGTGTGATATTTTTAGTATTAGCTGAATGCAAAGGAACAGCTTCAGGAAAAAGAGTGACATAATCTACTAGGACTAAAATGTATTTAACCGTCCTCTGATGTTAGCTTTCTGTTACTATTTCTTATGTTTGACCCGTTTCTTTAATCAGCCATATTACCCTCAAAACAATTATTTATCATTTAATTTTTTTCCTTACCTCTTGGTTACTTTGTTACGCTTCCTTGTCCATTAAAAGAATGTTTTTAATATTTTTTCTGTGACCTCATGAGCTTTTACTTTAACAGCATACCTCTCATTTTCAATTTTAAAAAATGATTAAATGAACCTCAAGAGAATTATTTAAATAAATAAAAGGTTGTTATGTTACCTAACTATTACTGAGGAGTATTAGAACACATCTCTTAAATAAATTTGCTAAATATATTTTTTATTATAATATTAATTACAATAGTAACATCTATGGTGTTATGGGTCAAATTTGACCCATATATATTTATTTCAAAGAAAAAGGCAAAAAAGTATTTTCAAAAATAACTAAATAATAAAATATATAATATAATTTATATATAATATAATTTATTATATAATATAATAAAAATAAGCTAAACAAGTAAATCTCAAAATGTGGATTTGCAAGGTCAATCAATCAACAAACAAGCAAATCAAACCAATAGAAATGAGGCACTAGTTCCAAAAAACGTCTTTGTGTGCAAGAACATGCATGTGCATTTAGATGCATGTGTGGCAATAATTTTTTGCAGTAGAAGCAGAGTACGTTCGTCTTTCTGTCTTTATGTCTAGGGCAGACCTGACATATCTTTCTTTTAGAATCAGGTGGCCTCAGTGGGGTTGTGGCTGTGGCTGTGTAGGTTGATGTTAAGGAAGTGCTGGCCGAAGAGGATGCTGGCACTGATGCTCTTTGTGTTGCTGATGGTGTGGAAGGAGTGCTACGTGAGCTCTGCAGCTGTCTGACAAGGCTGCAGTGGCTGGGTCCCGGGGCACCCGTTCCCTTCGCTCAATGTGTGCCTTGACAAGGGAAC